>NC_082685.1:77990357-78299194 GCF_949987515.2 Delphinus delphis
CCCCACACAGCAGCCCGTCCGGGGCTGCACCTGCATGGCCAGTCTGTGCACACACATTCCTCACTCTCTTCCAGTTTCCGTTGTTGTTTCATTCATGGTAACAACAGTGGAAAAAGATGTCAAAATCGAAATCTCTCCTTCTTCTCCCTGGTGATTTTCACTGTGGTTATTCTCCTCCAGTTCTTCTCTCTCTCTCTCTTTCTCTTTCTCCTCTCTTTCCCTTCACCACATTTTCTCCCACCTGCTCAAGAATCTCAGAAAGAGGTGGGACAGAAACTAACAGGGCCCAGACTTAGGAAAAACCACCACGTCCTTTTACAAAATGATCCTGAGGCCTACGGACAACAGTACTTGCGTGGGGCCACCTCTTAAAATTTGAGGGGGTCACTCTATGTCTACGAGAAAAATTCCATGGCTTCTCCAAGGCCTTCCTAGATCCCAGGTGTGTCTGAATCTCCAACTTCTACTTCTAGGTTGTCACACCTCTGGCCTTCCTGAGCCCATCTCTGCATAGTGGGCCAGGGAATACTGCCAGACGCCAGGCAATCGTAGACAGGCCTCCGCCCAGGGGTGAGTTGCTTCTTAATGGTTTATTGCTGGAAGGCTTGTCTTGGGCTACGGACTCTTGATACTACCTCTGAGCAATGACAGCATGGGCTGACATGCCGAGATGGAAAGGATGCCCGTCTGGTGTATTATGTTTAAGAAAATGTGTTAATACTGTCATCTGAAACCTAAGTCAGTTTGATCAAGTCCCCTGTAACTTAAAATTAATGGAGGAAAATGGGATCAATTTGTTAGGAATGGAAGTCTTATTTATTCTTTGGCCATCTACTTGTTTATAAATAAACATCTATCAATATACAAAGTAAATTGACATATATCAATATGCAAAGTGCCATGTGGTGGAGCAGAAAGATAGACAAGATGGGCCCCTGCCATCAGAAAGTTTAAAGGAGACGATATAATAATAATGATAACAATAGTAATAAGTAATAATAAGCCAGCTAACATTGCCGAGCCCTGCCTGTCACTGTCATACACATTCAACATGGATTTGCTCGTTTGATTTGCACAGCAGTCCTGCACGGTACTTCATTATCATCCCATCTCATAGATGAAGAGACTGATGTGTAGAAAGGCTGGTTAATATGCCCAAAGCCACACAGCAAATGCCCAAACCAGGGTTTGCTCCCAGAAAACCTGCCTCCTGAATCCACCTACTTAACCACTATACCAAGAAGCTAGGCAACCATTAAACGATGCAGAAATGAATGGGATCCGTAAAATAGGTCACAGTAAATAGCTATGGGGATCCAGAGGAGATGGAGATCACCTCTGGGTGGGTCTCACCCAAGGCTTCACCGAGGAGTCGGCATTTGTGCTCACCTTTAAGAAAGGATGAGTTTGAAAAACTAGTACCTCTGGAGGCGCTTTTCAGGTAGAAATGTTGTCTTAGAAGCAACAGAGAAACACAGAACAGTGAAACATCCAGCTAAAGGGTTAAAGGAGAGTCGTCTGAGGTAGAATTGAAAATGGTTTAGAGAGAGGAGGTCATGCATTTTATACTGTACAACAAAACTCCCAAGCGTTCCAGGGCTCATTTAGGTCCGATCCCCTCACAGAGAAGCATATGAATGGCAGGATGGACGAGCATCTGCCTAGGGGTGCTAGGAAAATGAGGGGGGCTGGGGACACCTGTCAGTGGAGTATTGAACCCAGGCAGTCAGTCACCTTTCTGCTGTCACTGCAAAACTCTCCTAGGGCAACATAACTTTTTTTTTTTTTTTTTGCAGTATGCAGGCCTCTCACTGTTGTGGCCTCTCCCGTTGCCGAGCACAGGCTCCGGACGCACAGGCTCAGCGGCCATGGCTCACGGGCCCAGCCGCTCTGCGGCATGTGGGATCTTCCCGGACCGGGGCACGAACCCGTATCCCCTGCATCGGCAGGTGGACTCTCAACCACCATGCCACCAGGGAAACCCAACATAACTTTTTATTAGCACAGTTAGACTAGGCCCGAGCTGATGCCCCAGACAGGCTCAGTTCCCTTTTAAAGGTGAAGTGTCATCAGTTCCAAGGAGAAGGGGCTTGGTCTCCGCAGGTGGCTACTTAGGCTGACTGGTGACCGGTCTCTGGCCACGTCCTGTGCCCCGAGTCTCAGGGAACGCATGCTGTGCTGGAGGTGGCTCGTAGCTTCTTTCCTGAAGTTTAACGGCTTGTCCCACTGCTAGGAATACTGTTCTCAAAGTAACATGGCCTCTGGTGTGCTGCTCGTGGCTGTCCCAGCCCCAGGGTTACAGGCAGAGAGATTTACTTCATGGAGAGCTGGCCCCTCACCGGCCCGGAAAATGCAGGTCGACAGGTAACGCGACACCAGGGCCTGCCTAGGCCCAGCTCACAGCTCTGCCCTCACCCAGAGCGGGAAGATGGACACACGGGATGAGGGTTTCCGCCGTCCTGAAACTGAGGAGGCCTGGCCAGAAAGGGCAGTGAGGGAAGGAGTGGGATGACTGAGGGCGACTGCCAGCCTCCTGGTTTATACAGGCTCTCAACTGTTCATTTGATTAAATAGCTAACTTAGGTGAACAGATGGTACGAAGATAACATCAAATGCTTCCACTTCCTCTGGCGTCTCCTTCCTTGTCCTCAAAAGAGTTCCAAGTTTTTTTTTTTCTTTTTGTTTGTTTTTTGGTTTTGTCTTGCTTTGTTTTTTAACGAAGGAAATTAGACAAACCTTTGGCACACCATGTGTAAGGGTGAGGGGTGGTATGTGGTCTTTGCAAAAGGGCGGCTGGCATTCTTTTCTCTTCTGCTTGGATCCCGGCTAAGCAAAGGAATCTTACTAGCAAACAGGGCCTCAGATCCTGGGCACAAGACGGCAGCAGGCCTCTGTTCTCAGCAGGAATCTTCGGCAGGGCAGAGCCTGACAGCACAGAGGAGCAGGTGGCCATCCTGCAATAAATCCTCCATCCGAGCTGGGGAAAATAAAGCATTTTCTTACACATTCGTTTGTCAGGCAACTCGGGCATACTGAGGTGAGAGAGGGGAAAAAAAGTAACAGAACCCAAAATAGCACAGCGCTGCGTGGGAAGGATGATAAAATGACGGCACTCTGAGCAGTGACAGACAGCAAGGCTTCGGTTCATCACTCAATAAGTGTGCCCCGGGGAAGCTCCCTGTTTCCACTCCGTTTCCTTCTCCACGTCCCCATGTTTTCCTCACGTGAATGTGTACACTGTCGCCTATTTGACTTCAAATTTGGATGTTTTTGCTCATCTCGTGCCACATCATTCAAAGACCAGGTACGGCTGAGGCCCCTCTGAAGGCAAATGCATCCTGCGAATCTGGGAAATGGGATTTCCTGGTACCTCTTCCCACTGCCGCATCTCTAGCTTCCAGCGACGCAATCCGAAGCTGCTTTGCGCCTCCATCGTGCCAGTCTTGTGGTGAACAGCTGTTCCTCCGATGGTGGTCATGTGCACAGATTCTACCTCCTCTCCATTAACCCCAAGGCCAGCCTGAACAGCCCAGGAGAGAGGGGAATGGTGGGTGCCTCTCCCCCTGAGATGGGGGTTTTAAGGGTCCCTGCCACATCATTTGCATGTAAACTCTCTTAGGCGAGGTACGACCCCTGGACCTGCACACGATGAGACTCCACAAGTGTTATGTGCTGCACTCATTGGATCGGGCAGGGTTTGATTGGAGAAGCAGGACCATTCTGGATGACTTAGATTCGGATCTGTTGGAGTTGACGGGAGTTAGGCCTTCCTCAGTGGACTGATGTAGTCTGTGCAGCCTCTGCTTTCATGTCTAGCACTGGATCTGCAGTTACTCTGGGTCAGTCAGACCATCCGCTGAGAAGGGAGCAGAGGTGGGTGGCAGCAAGGACAGATTGGGACCTACGATATGAACTGAGACTCACACGATACCTGGAACCGGGGGGGATGCTGCTCTGTGTCTCGGCACCTCGACGTGGTGGGTGACGTGCAGGAGAAGTGGGGGTTCTATGCTACGGAGATGCACGCACACCTGGCCCAGGCCTTAGAGAGGCCGAAGGAGATCTGGTGGGGGTGGGAAGATCTGCACAGCCAAGTGCTGCCCTGTAGCACCTGGGTGAGCCAGCACATCAGCATCGGTGCGTGTAAGCTGCTACCTTGCTTACACCTCATACCCACATTCAGAGCTTAAGAACGGCGGCTCCTGGGAAAGGGAACCCCCCCACACACACTGTTGGTGGGAATGTAAATTGGTGCGGCCACTATGGAAAACAGTATGGAGGTTCCTCAAAAAACTAAAAATAGAGCTGCCATATGATCCAGTAATCCCACTCCTGGGCATATATCCAGACAAAACTATAATTCAAAAAGATACATGCACCCCAGGGACTTCCCTGGTGGTCCAGTGGTTAAGACTTCGCCTTCCAATGCAGGGGGTGTGGGTTCGATCCCTGGCCGGGGAGCTGAGATCCCACATGCCTCTCAGCCAAAAAACCAAAACATAAAACAGAAGCAATATTGTAACAACTTCAATAAAGACTAAAAATGGTCCACATTAAAAAAAAATACATTTACCCCAATGTTCATTGCAGCAATATTCATAATAGCTAGGACATGGAAAAACCCTAAATGTCCACTGACAGATGAATGGATAAAGAATATGTGGTACGTATATACAATGGAATACTACTCAGCCATAAAAAAGAATGAAATAATGCCATTTGCAGCAACATGGATGGAGCTAGAGATTATCATACTAAGTGAAGTAAGTCAGAAAGAGAAAGACAAATACCATTATTGTATCACTTATACGTGGAATCTAAAGTATAGCACAAATTAATTTATCTACCAAACAGAAACAGACTGAGACATAGAGAACAGACTTATGGTTGCCAAGAGAGAGGGATTGGGGGTGGATTGGGACTTTGGGATTAGCAGATGCAAACTAGTATATACAGAATGGATAAACAACAAGGTCCTACTGTATAGCACAGGGAACTCTATTCAGTATGCTGAGATAAACCATAATGGAAAAGAATATGAAAGAGAATATATATGTTTTATATATGTATGTATATATATATATAAAACTGAATCACTTTGATATACAGTAGAAATCAACATTGTAAATCAACTATACTTCAATAAAATAAATTTAAAAAAAAAAGAACTGTGGCTCCTGCTTTACCTCCACCTTCCAAATTTTATCCAAAATGTCTCACGTGGCCAGTGCTCACCTAGAACCATACGGCACAGGGAATGCAGGAGGCCGTGGCTCCAGTTAGCTAAGTTGGTACAGTACAAACAACCGTAATACTTGTTAAGAGAGCCGTGATCTTCCACCCCCACATCCCTCTCCCACACCCGTGGGAGAAATACCAATGCCAATGCAGGGCATTCGTTCTCATCAACACCTATTTGTGTTTTGCTCACCACCATATCCCTGGGCCTAGAAGGTTCTCAGTCAAATTTGGTTGAATGAATCAACGCCAGAGATAATCAGAACAAACTCTGATTTTTGCACAAGTCTTCAGCCCTCTTTGTATTTTTACAAGAGTCTAAACAAGCATTTGCTAAGCACCTATTTTGAGCCCTTCACTAAGCTAGCGGAAAATGCAAGGAAAGAGAAAGCCACTCCTGACCTCAAAATTGTAGCCAGCTGGATGAAGAGGTGACACGGGGGGCTTCCCTGGTGGCGCAGTGGTTGGGAGTCCGCCTGCCGATGGAGGGGACGCGGGTTCGTGCCCCGGTCCGGGAGGATCCCACGTGCCGCGGAGCGGCTGGACCCGTGAGCCGTGGCCGCTGGGCCTGCGCGTCCGGAGCCTGTGCTCCACAGCGGGAGAGGCCGCAGCGGTGAGAGGCCTGCGTACCGCAAAAAAAAAAAAAAAAAAAAAGAGGTGACACGGGTCCATCTAAAGCTAATGAATATCACAGCATTACATTCACTAAGAGGCATTCTTTTGTCATTTAATTTCAGTTATGATTAGGGAAGGAAACAGGCCAGAACTTAAACTAGGTAAATTATAAGAAAATTCTGCTGCTAGAAAGAGGCTTTCTCTACCCAGGAGGGCAGATTGGGGAGAGAGCCTGCATCGTGGTACCACACATATTTATCTTGGAGTGAACGCTCGGTACCTCTTTGCTTTTTAGTTTACAGGGGCTTTCCCTTGTAGATGACAGGTTTCTTTTGTGGAACATGTTTTCAGTTTATAAGGTAAAAAGCACTCGGTAATGTTGGTAATGAAACTGGGCTCGCACACATGAATCGTCAGCTAAGTGCCCAGCCTGTGACAGCCCTCCAGAGAGCTCAGAGCTGCCTCCAGCCTCGGGGGTGAGGCTGAGGGAGTGGAGGAGACCCCCCATCCCCCATCTCCAACTGCATGGCCAGAACTGCTCCAGCAAGGAGTGGCTAGGCTGAGGGCAACGAAGCAGGAATGGAAAAGCCGCTCGAGCTAGTAAGTGTGTCCATTTATTTGGACTCCCTGCAATTTAGAAGCTGATTTCAAAGAAAAATTGCTTCAGGCCTCAGACTCCTTCTGTTGTTGCCAACTGTGGCCCATTTTTACAGCTGACTGACCACCACTGCTAGAAAGGCAGGTCTCTGGTAGTCCCAGCAGGCCTTGCTGGCTCCTTGCTGTCCCGGAGCACAAGTCATGAGCATAATTACAGCTAATGGAGACAGGCTGGGGCAGGCTGTAGCCCACACGTCCCCACCACCTGCTTCCCCGGGGACTGGGCTGCGGCTTGTATGCGCAGCTGTTTGTTGTGAATCCCCCGTCAACAGCTGATGTGATCCATGAGAACGTCACACTCCTCCACTGCAATCCCCTCACGCCTCTGGAACCTTCTCTGCTATCCGTCAGGCACAACCCCGGTCCCTAGCTTCACGTTCCGGGCTTTCCCTCTCTCCCACCCTCGCCCCACTTGACCTTTAAGGTTAATTATGCTGCCTCTGGACCTCCACCCAGTAGGAAAATCAACAGTCTGATTTCGCTGGGAGTGACTGGCCAGGGGGGCAAGAAATCCACTCCCCACACACATAAATCATAGCAGAGTCCTTTCTCTTCAGCAGCTTAAATCTGAGTACCTCTCATTTAAAATCCATCTCTCTCCCATCGCCAGCCTGAGATTAGGGATAAGGGGTTATCAGACGCCTCTATGGTAATAAGGAACACATTAATCTCAGCTGAGTTTCCAGAGAGATTTTTTTTTTTTTTTTTTTGGTTCAGAAAGGGCAGTTATTTAAATAGAGTTGTTTGGAGGGTGAAGCATTAATACGCTGTCCCCTCAACAAACCCTTTAAGAACCTATTAACAGAGCCTTGGTTGTTCAGAGGGGTGATTCCTCTGCATGGCCTATCTCAGGGCGATTGGAGGATGTATTACCTCTGCTCAAAGAGAGCCTGTTCTGAGGAAACAGGCGATCTGGGGGAAACAGCAGCAAGGCGCCTCAGCCGGCAGGGTTATTCTAGCTGACGTAAAACGTGGGAGGCCAGAAGCAAACAGAAGCCCCCGCCTGCAGATGCGGCCCAGTGGACTGAGGGGTGTAGACCAGATGACCTTTCTTCTCAGCTGCACCCCAGCCCTGGGTTCCGCGCCTGAACTTTCTGCCTCTGTGAAGACAGCCATCTAGACAAATGTAGATAACCTTTCCAAACCAATCACAACCTTTCGCTCGGGCATTTGCATGCAATTCTTATGTAAAGGTCACCGAGAAAACTCCATGGTCAAACAGCATCCTTCCAAACAACAAATGTGACAATTAAAACAAAGCACCCTTCTCATTGGAAGGCGCGGAAGCAGCTGGGCTGGCCCAGGCCTGTGGCATTTGTTACCTGAGGGAAACAATAGCAGCTCTGTAGGCATTTCTGGCCTAAAGGACAGGAGCTGCTGGTTGCTCAGTTCAGGCCAACAAGAGAGGGGCACCAGGAGACTTCCCAACAAGACCGCAGGGGAGTTTCACATCTTCCGCAGCACCTGCCCCTGGCTCCCGGTGTGTACGTGCCAGTGATGAAGACTTATTCTGATTCCAGAGCCGGGCTTAGAGCTGGGAGCACAGGGTAGCCCTAGAGGCTCTGGGTGTGGCTCTTTCATTCCACTCTGAAATAGCCAGATCGTCCATGGCTTTGCCCTTAAATGGAAAATGTGTGTTGGACTGTTAGAGCCAAAGACACATTTTTCACCTTCTCCCAGCTTTTTCCGCTCTCCTATGGAACCAAGTTTTCCATGGGAGTGGTAGTTTATGACTAGTCAACGGCTCCTCTAAAAAGACTCTCCAATGCCCATAAATGCTGGCTATGTTGGTGGGAAGTTGATGCCTGCTTGGACCACACTCTGTTCAAAGGGAAGCTGGTCCACGTAAAGCCCTTGCTGCTTAGGTGTGTACTTTCGAACCATTTCTCTCCATCCATACGCCTCCCGCACAGCTCGTTGGACCAGGGCTTGGAGACCTGACCCACAAAAAGAACCAATAATTACCTTTCCAGTGACCTATGACCCATATATTTCAAAAAACAAAGAGAAGGAGAAGTAATGATTAAATTCTCTCTCTCTCTCTCTCTTTCTCTCTAATTATAACCATGAATCAGACAAAACTTTCCTGCTGGCAGGAGAAATTACTTCTGAAGAGTTATGCAGTAAATGTGGAGCTAAAGAAATCAAAAGTAAGGGTGAGCTAGGGCCATAGGCAAGCAAAGGAGCCACTAATTGTTGGGAGAGAGAGAGAAAGAGGCCATCACAGTGAATGTAGGTACAGTTGTCCCTTGGTATCATGGGGCACTGATTCCAGGACCCCCCAGATCCCATAGCCGGCCCTCAGCCTCCAGGGATTCCACCTCTGAGGATACGGAGGGTGGACTGTATTTCATCCTAGCAGAGGAGTGCTTGAGTGAGGACACTGCTGGAGCCCCTTTGAATCCTCTGTACCATTTGCAGGTGACCGAGCTATGCCTGGTTTTCTGTCCTAGGTTTTTGGCCTTCCTTGTTACTGCACACATACCTCAACATCAGTTCCCCTTTCCTGAGGCTCTCTTCCTTCCCTGAAAACTAGCCTGCAAAAACACAACTGACATCTTGGGAGACTTGTTTCCCAGGGCCCAACAAGAAAAGGGTGATTATATTAAGAACACATTTAATTGTTGCGGTTCTGTTTGATTAAACCAAGGAAGACAAAAGCCCTGATTTATGAGGCAATCACCAGACCCAGAGAGGATGATCCAGGCAGGCAAAGGCAGTGCCATTTATACAGATTGAGTAAACCTGATTGCCTCAGAGCGAGAAACACGGCATCTGATCTCTCCTGCCAGAACGGCTGTCCCTTTGGAAACTCAAAACACTGAAGTCATACCAGGCAGCTCTCACGTCCCCTCCAGGCAGGGGCAGCACGGACACCACAGCAGATGTGGCCTGAGAAGAGGTCAGAACCCTGTTCTGCTTGATTCCTTTAGCCTCTTAGAACCTGACAGATGAGCAGCTACAGAAAGTTTAGGTAGATTCATATTCTAGGCTGTCTGTCAATCACTTCAGTGTTTTATCTTTTTTTCTGTTTGATTTACAATGAACATGCTCTAGGCTAGGAAGAATGCACAGCATTTTTATAAACTTCAAGAAGTTTCTATGCCATGAAATATTCTTCACAACTTGTTTCAGGAGGCCGGCAGGACAAAGGTAGAGCAGACCATATAGTATAAAAAGACCTCAGCTAACCAGAATTCAACTAACCCAAACTTTTCAATTAATCAGACATTTTACTTTCTACTTTTATAGACACAAAAGGCCATATGACCAAAAAAAAATCAATTGAAAAGTGTTAAACTAGGTTGTGTCTTGGAAACTATGCTTAGAGAGCTCTAGGATGGTGACCTTGAGATACTGTAGCATCTTGAATCATGTGAAAATGTGTGTTATACTCATCAAACTCTTTCTATCTCTCTGACCCTTAATCCCAGGCCAGACTCAGGAGTTCTTCCAAATCCATTTGGAAGTGAGGAAGTGGGAGGCTTCATTTGGGGAAATGACGAGGGGCTTCCTTCCTCTTGGAGCTGAGTGAGCTCCCGCTTCAGGACTCCCACGGCCTCCCAGAGGCCAGGGTCAGGGCCCCGAGAAAGAGGGCAGAATCAGGTTTCCCTTTAGACCACAGACAACAGGTCTGATTCCTCCCTCTGGACCGGTCCCCAACTTGCATGATGGGCAGTCCAGTCCCAAGAGACGCCGAATCCAACACACTCTCATCCACAGGTGTCTGCCTGGGAAGAAGCAGGAGTCAGTAGAGCAGATACCACTTTCACTTGATTCCTGCTAGAGATCACGTGCTCCCAGAGTTCACAGCCAGCTGGAATGTGGTGGGGACTTGATGACTCAGGGGGATGGGAGATCTGATAAGATACACAGAAAAGCCTCTTCCTTCTCTCTCTCCCTTGACTACCTACAGTTCCTCTAGTGGAACTTCCCATCCCCCCTCTGATGTCTTTCAACTCGTAGTCACAGCATATCCTACCTAAAATTACAGTTTACTTAATTTTTTTTCTTACTAGTAAACTTTTAGTCATTAATAGCATGGGCTCATCTCAGACTACCTGAGTTTGTTTATTTATTTATTTTTTAAAAGATTTTTTGAGGTGGACCATTTTTAAAGTCTTTATTGAATTTGTTACAATATTCCTTCTGTTTTTTATGTTTTGGTTTTTTGGCCCCGCGGCCTGTGGGATCTTAGCTCCCCAACCAGAGACCAAACCCGCCCCCCCTGTATCAGAAGGTGAAGTCCTAACCACTGGACGGCCAGGGAAGTCCCACTACCTGAGTTTAAATGCTGCTCTCCCAATTACTATGTAGGTGGCTTTCACCAAGTTACTTAATCTCTCTGTGCCTCAGTTTCTGCTACCACAAAATGGGGATAATAACAGCTCTTCCTTTATAGTGTTACTGTGAGGATGAAGTGAGTTTATGCATGTAAAGCACTCAGAACAGTGTCTGGACCATAATAAACGCAGCCACCCTGCTGCTGACTGCTTTATTATTGCTTTCTTATGCCTCAGTAACATCTCATCGTTAGCAGGGTTCTTCAGAGGTTTCCTCTTGGGAGAGAACGAGTAGAGACTGCCCAGTCAGCTCTCCACTCAGAGTTAATCCGTCACATTTTGACACACAGTCGGACTCTCTCTCCTGCTTATTGTGATCCCAGAGTGGCTTAGTCCTTCCTGTTCTTGTGACAGTTCCTCTTTCTCCAGAACGATCTGTTTACTCACGTTTCTGTATACCCGCCCTGCCCCGCTTACCCGGAGAGAAATATATATCTATATTTTATAAACAGATACATACTTAATTTTAGAAAAATGAAAAGACCCAAATATGTCAACCTTACCACCACCACACTCAGCCCTACGCCACGGCCCAAGATGGGAGCAAAAGGCAGCTCTGCTATGTTCCTAACTCTCCCTAAATGTAGGAGGCACACAGGAGACTGCTTTGATTTTTCTTAGCCATTTCCCCCTCTGAATATAACGGCTATCTTTTTTTTTAAGGCTACAACAGAGGAGTAGAATTAAAAAAGAATTCTCTAAGGTAAACCTGTCTTCTTTTGGCCACTTGGGTAGCACTTCTGCAAATAACGTTCCCAAGCCCCACATAACATGCTCTCCCTGCCCAGAGCCCCCCAACCTCACAGCCCACAGAGCAGGTAGGAACAAAGACCATCTCCACAGAAGGCGCTGGTGAAGGACCTGGGTGGAGGAAGCTACCTTGGATTTGCCCATATGGTCTGTCTCCCCCCAGGTACCTCTGAGCACTCCTCACGATTTTTCCCAATCCGTGTGGCACAAGGCACTCCAGACATTTCCAAATAATTGCCCACCAGCTTCCCAGGGAAACAAAAGGAAAGTAGTTGGCACTTTCTGCACTTTCTTTTCTCTGTCCACCCAAGCTGTTCATGAAGGGAAAAAAAAAATTTTTTTTTAAGTCTACAAGTTGAAAACGGCTTTTAAAAAAGCCAGTACCCACATTAAAGGAAGACCGTTTAATTCTAGATCTACAGCTCGAAGATCAAAAATAGGAATAATTAAAACCTGAGATGTAACTGTTAAGAAAGGCGTTTTTATCCTCTTTGCCAAGTCCTTAAACAGGTAGACCACATAGTTAAAGAAAGCAATAAGACCTGAAAATCCCAATGGGAATTTTTTTTTTCTTGTTTAAGACATAATGAATTCAGTCTGCAGAGACGACGGAGCAGGGTCTGTTAAGCTCTCTGAACTGTCAGCTGAATAATTATCTAGCAAAGCCTGTGTGTAGGTGACTCCCTGTGATTCAGCTTCTTTCCTGTTTTGAAACAGAAGGTTACTAACCTCTGGAACAAAATTTGGCAAAGCCAGGGAATGTCAGCCTTATGCACACAATATTTCCTTTTTGTGGCCTTCCTTTTCATCCTATGATATTTGACTTTTAAAAGTCTTATACATATACTGAACTCCACTCAAGTACACTATCCAAATGCTCCAGAGAGAAGTGTAAAACTTAAAAATGAAAAACAAACAAACCCTCCCTTTTCCAGAGCGGCTGGAGCCAGACAAACTTTATGTCAAATCCTATGGACAGCCTGACAATGTATATTCCGAGGAGAAGGTGAAGCAGACACACGAAGGGTCAAACACAAAACAAGAATTCTGAAAAAAGTCTCATCACTGCCAAACCTGTTGCTTTTATATATGATTATAAGTTTAAACTGTGGCTTTCAAATATCTGTCTGAGGGCTTGGATGTTGTTATAAACTCTCCACTTGGGAGCTTGCGGCTGTGGTCTCCTTTTCACCTACAAGGAACCTGAACAGCTGAAGAACAGGCCCATCCTTCTGCTGTGTGGACCTCATCATCATAGTTTGAAACTAGCTCATTCAACCTCCTTCCCCACAGGATGCAAGGAACCTTCCAGCCAAGACCATATAAGTCATTATCCTAACTTGACTGAAGGAATGAACTCGAGATCAGGTGCCAAACCCGAAGTGGAGCAGAGATTGTGTTGGGCTTGCTGGTGTCCCCAAAAGAACTCTGTCAGGCAGGGATGTTGGCTACACCTGACCAGGCAGGAGATGTGGGATTTTCGGAACAGAACACAAAAACTCAGTTCATTGTTGTCAAGGAGAAAAATCAACAGTCCACCTGTTCCAGAGCTGGCCAGCTTCCCTCAACTTAGTCAAACAGGATATTTTGTTGTTCTTTGCTCTAAAACCAGAAAACAACCTACTACTCTTGCAGCTGCTGCTGCCTGTGTCATCCAAATGGGCCTGAAGTAGTCAGGTGATTTCCTGCTTCGCTCTCGGGCGGGAGTGGAGTTGAGAGCAGGGCAGCGATCAGCTGTGCTCTCTGGATTCCTGCCGCCAGCAGGAAATCACTTACTACACAGTCTCCATTATCTGCGGAGAGAAAGGCAGTTGGGAAAAATGGGCAAGTGCCCAAAGCAGTTGTAATTGTTCCTGATGGGACCTGATTTCTAGACTCATCCACCTGGACTGTGCTCTGGGAACTGGAACCTGAGAGGTACGCTGTCAACATTCACTGGGCGAACTGACACGTGAAGAAACAAGCCTGCAGGAGCCATGTGTCACCATGTTTCCCCCTGGAATCAGAAGCTGTTAGAATGTTTTAATTTTTTTCAGGTCATACCAGCCCTAGAAAGGCATATGTTTTTATGACTCCCCAACAACTCAAGACGAGTGACCAGCTTCTTGGGAAAAGTCTCTATCCTGACAAGCGTGCCTCCAAAGTTCGGGGTTGGCATTCATCTGCTCTATACCCAGGTTGCTGGATTATCCGTGTTCCAAGAACCTTAAAAGTCAAAGTCTCTTTCACTGTTTCTCCCCCAGCACTTCAGCTGACCCCCAAGGCGGGCCCTGCTGTCTTGGAGTTCCCAGCTCGGATGTGAAGATTAGGCCTTGATTAGTCTGCAAGGCCACTTTCAAACGTGCGGCACACACATATAAACCCATGAGAGACTGACAGCTGCCGTTCTTGATGGCAGCCCACCTCTGTAAGGAGGAAAACGGCACATGAACTCAGTCCTCAAGAGATGCTGAGAAAATATCTCAGTGTGACCAGAGGATGGATGTTCCTCTAAACCCCCTGCATACTTGGATGAGGTTAACTCCACGGCTCCGTGATCACTGGTCTTTCCAAATCACGTTGCAGCCAATCCATCTTCCCCTGCTGCCTAAAAATCAGCCAAGGGCTATCTTCACCCCTGCAACTCCTTTCTAGAAACTACAACCATTGTATGACATGTTTGAACCGACCAGTGAATAAATGGCCAGAGGTCATCTTGAGGATTAGCTTTCAGTTCTCCAAAACCTATAAATCAAATTAAAAACCAGAAAATACAACAGCTTGGATTCATCAGGGTAAGGGGTTAAAATAATATCTAATTTTGACAGGTGGATGGAATTGTTGCTTTCAATTGTGCAAAATCTATACAAGAAAAAGCAAACCCATGGTCTTGATGAGAATTCACTGGTCAAATATGACAGTGTGGACCCATCTCACCCAGACGTGTCCCATCATAACTCCCTCTACACAGATATCTAAGCAATTCATCAGTGAGGTTTCCCTAAGCCTTTAGGAAATTGTTTCAGCATTTTTTCCCCAGGTACATCTTACACATTTTTTATTCAGTTTATTTCTGGGTGGCTTACAGTTTCAAAAAGGTCATCTTTTTTTCTCATGACATTTTCACAGTTGCTTATTAATGGGGTATATAGTGTCTGGCCAACTGGCTGAATTCTCTTATTAGTTCAAATCATTTTTCAGCTGATTTGCATGGATTTTCTAAATAGACAATTATATTATCTGCAAGTAAAAATAATTTTGTCCCTTCTTTTTCAATATTTATGTTTTCTTTTTACTGTTTTATTCCATTAGCTAGGATGTTGAATAATAATTGTGTAAATGTTATGTCTTTTCTTCTGATTCCAAACTAGTGATTCACCATTGAATATGATGTTTGTAGAGGGGTTTCTTTCCTTCATTAAAATGGGGCTGTTTTATTTTAATTTCTATTTTGTTAAGTGGTTTTTAAAATCATAAATGGGTCTTTGTTGAATTCATTAAATTTTTTTTAATCTATCAAGATGATGTTATCATTTTTCTCTCTTAATTCTTGATCAAATGAATTACATTAATAGATTTCCTCATGTTGAAATATCCTGGCATTCCAAAGATCGGTCCTACTTAGTTAAGATGTATTATTCTTTTAGTACACCAATGGATTTAATTTGCTAATGTTTTATTTAGGATTTTTGTATCTTTGTTCATAAAAGTGATTGATCTATAGTTTTCTTTTCCCACGATAGCTTTGTTTAGTCTTGGTATATGGTTATGCAAGCCTCACAGATGAGTTGACAAGCTTCCAAGTTTATTCTATGTTCCAAAAGAAGTGATATAACCCCTAAATTATCTGTTCCTTCATGATCTGAGCTTTATGACTAACTTCGACTAACTGTTAAATGTTTCTGCAATTATTTCTCTCTCTTTAATCTTTTTTTTTTTTTTCTCGGTACGCGGGCCTCTCACTGTTGTGGCCTCTCCCGTTGCGGAGCACAGGCTCCGGACGCGCAGGCTCAGCGGCCATGGCTCACGGGCCCAGCCGCTCCGCGGCATGTGGGATCTTCCCAGACCGGGGCACGAACCCATGTCCCCTGCATCGGCAGGCGGATTCTCAACCACTGCGCCACCAGGGAAGCCCTCTTTAGTTAATTTTAGAATTTATATTTACCAGGAAACCACCCATTTTTTAATCCAGTTTTTCAAATTTATTTAATGAGGTTGAGCATGGTATGCTTTTATGTTTCAAATCTCCTAAGAGAATATATGTGCTTTCTTATTTCTAATGTTTCATTAATTTCTTCCTTTTCATAATTGGAAGGGCAAAGCCTTGATTAGTTTTCCTTTTTTGCTTTTATTCCATTGACCCCTGTATTTTCACATGTTTATTAATTCTTTCCTTCTACTTTTTTGGGGAGTTACCTTATCATTTTTTACCTAACTTCGATTCATAAATTTAGTTCATTGAAAAAAAATCTTTCTCATTGTCTAGTTCAGACATTTAAAGCTATAAAATGTTTTCTGAGATCATTTTGCATGCATCCCACAAACTTTTTGTTTAATGCTGTGCTCACATTTTCATTTATTCCCAAGTTGCTTGTAATTTGAACACGATTTTCTCTTTAACCCAGGAGTGACTTAAAAGTCTGTGCTAAAATTTCCTGGTAGGTGTATCTAGAATATTTAAAGAACTCCTACAAATCAATAATAAAAAGACAACCCCTTATAAAATAGGCAAAATTTGAACAGGCAACTCACAAAAGGAGATATCTGGATGGCCAATAAACATGTAAGAGGTATTCAGTGTCATCAGGGAAATGCAAATTCAAACTGCAATGACGTACCGCTTGACGTCCACCAAATGGCTGCCATTTAAAAGATGTAAAGTATCAAAGGTTGGTGCAAAAGTGGAACAAAAACTCTTGTACATAAAAGAAAGTATAAAATGGCACAACCACTTTGGAAAAAAGTGGTTGTTTGGGGCAGTTTCTAATAAAATTAAACATACCCCTACCCTACAAACCAGAGATTCTATTATTAGGAACATACACAAGAGAAGTGAATGCATGGGTTCAGAAAAATTCTTGTAGAAGAATGTTTCTATTACCTTTGTTTACAATAACCCCAAACTGAAAACCAGATTAGCAAACAATAATATATTCACACAGAGAGATACTATATATAGGAAATGAATAAATCAGTAAGGAAGGAACTGCTGCTATACACAACAACAACATGGATACATCTCAAAAACATTATGCTGAGTAAAAGAAGCCAGACACACAAGGGTACAAGCTGCATGATGCCACTTACATCAAGTTTAAGAACAGACAGTCATTGTCTCTGGGTTGAGGAATGACTGGAAAGGGGCGTGAGTAGTCAGTAGTCTTTTGGGAGTGGTGGAAATGTTCTAGATCTTGATCTGAATGACGGTTACTTAGGTGTACACATCAAAATTCTTTGAGCTGTACACTGAATACTTATACATTTAACTGTGTAAATTAAACTTAGAAGAACAAGGACAACAACAAAAATGTGGTTTTTTGCCCTCCTATTATCAGTTTATACTATTATTACAATTAGCCAGTAAACTTATTTAAATACAATCAGCTTATTAATATTTATTCAGATTCTTTGAATCCTATTAAATAGTACATTTTTGTTACTGCTCCATGAATATTTGAAAGAATATGTTATTCTGTTAGAAATAACGTTTTTAGATACAGCTTGTAGTTTGTTATTCAAATATACTATTTTTCTTTTAAAAATGTATTTCTATTTCTGATAGAACCATGCTAATATTGTAGACTTGTCACTCATTTCATCCAGGAAACATTTGCTGAGTTCCTACCCTTTGAGGGACTATACATTAAAGGTTGAGAGCAGAGAGTGTGGAACCAGACAACCTGGGGTTGAATCCTGGATCTGCTATCTACTAGCTTTGTGACATTGAATATGCTACTCAACTTCTCTGTGCCCCAGTTTTTATGTCATTAAAATGTGGCTAATGTAGTAACTGCCTCATATGTTTGTCCTGAGTATTAAATGAGTACATGTAAAGTCCTAGAAAAATGTTTGCATATACTAAGAACTTAATAAATTTCAGCTATTATATGACAGGAACTATGTTAAGTCCTGGAGATACTGTAATGAAAGGGAGAATATAAGACATGATCTGAGACCTCATGGAGCTTACCTTCTAGTGGAGGATTCAGACTTTTTGTCAATAACACAAATAAATGTGTAATTACAGCTGAGATAAGTGTAATCATAGAGAGACAACAGTATCATAAGAGCATATAACAATGGGACATGATCTATTTTGAGGGAGTGGAGAAGACTTTCCTAAAGGAGTAATATTTGGGCTGATTGGAATCTGGTTATGCCTTTAGGGTACAAAAGGACTTTTTAACAAGTTACAATAAGTGTAATACAATAATAATACAATACAATAAGTATAATCTATAGAATATGATTGCATTAAAATTTAAAACTTGAATAGTTCAAAAATACCATAAACAAAATGAAAAGACAAATCAAAGACAAGGAGAAGATACTACTATCTAAATTTATAAAGAAATCCTACAAACCAATAAGAAAAAGCCAAAATGTATAAATGTGTGGCCAGATGACAGGAACAAGCCATTCAAATAATAAACTGGAATAGCAAAAAAAAAAAAAAAAACAACCCAAAACAGAAAACCCCACACATATAAAGATGCTCAACCTCATGAGTAAGCAAAGTAACATCAAATACAATAATAATGAGATAAAATTTATACCCGGTACACTGGCAAAAATTTTAAAGTCTAACAATATCAGATTTGGCAATGGGAACTCTAACACGACTCTAAAGGTAAATTAATACAATTAATTTGGAGAGCAGTGAGGCAGTATCTAGTAAAACCAAATAGGCACATACTCTTTGACTCGGAAATTTCACTCCTGGGTATATACCCTAGAAGTAGTGCTTTCCAACCTTTTCATATCATGACCCACAATGGATTCTATTTTACCCAATCTGTGAATCTCTGTCTTTCAATAGGGGAAATTTGATTCATTTACAAGTATCATGATTACTAATATGACTGGATGTGTTTCTACAATCTTATGTTTTCCATGTATCCTACTTTTAAAAAAAATCTGTTAGTTTACCTTTTTTTTTTACCATCTGTTTTAATTGATTTTGAACACTTTGAATTCTTTCCTCCAGTAGTTTGGACATTATATATCCTATTTCTATTTTTCTGTTGATTATCCTTGTATTTAACACACATTTAAGTATATGTTTTTCTAGGAATCTATGGTTATGTTAATGTCTCTATACCTTCCCTGGAAATTTACCTATTGATTTGATACAATTCCAATATTAGTCTGCTATCACTTTTTTCTCCATTCAAAAAGGCACCATCTCGAAATCATTTGGGACTTTAGTTTTAGCTTAGTTATAGTGATAATTTTTTACTTTGTTCTGTCAAAACGTTTTTAGATTTAACTATTAATTTTACAGGTTTTTGTATTTACCACTTCCCTGTTACTTGTTGATACTTAAATTCATTTTTCTTCTTACTAGAAATATTCAAATACATCTGCTCAGAGAAGGTCTGTAGGTGGTAATCTCTCAAGTCCTTGCATGTCAGTGATTTTATTTTGTCCTTCAACTTTTCTTTTTTTTTTTTTTTTGCGGTACGCGGGCCTCTCCCATTGCGGAGCACAGGCTCCAGACACGCAGGCTCAGAGGCCATGGCTCATGGGCCCAGCTGCTCCGCGGCATGTGGGATCTTCCCAGACCGGGGCACGAACCCCTGTCCCCTGCATCGGCAGGCGGACTCTCAACCACTGCACCACCAGGGAAGCCCTGTCCTTCAACTTTAATGCTAGCTTGACTCAGCATAAATTTGTACTTCTCTGAAGCCATTCTCTTTCCTGCAATTGAAAACCAATGAATTCCCCTAAACTGCTAGGTGAATTTTTTTGGTCTACTATTGCTTTTCCTTAGATTTTCGTTTAACAAGTATTTCTTGAGTCCCTACTATGTGCTGAGTACATCTCTACATGCTGTGGATACAGGTGACTAAGTGTGCTGGGTTCACTCCCCACCACTGGGCCCATATCTCCTGTGTTTCCCCCACTTGCTGGCTAAGGGGCCACCCTCCTCAAGGATGACCAATGCCTAGGCTAGTCAAGAGCATGGTGTTGCCTGATATTAAACAAAAAATCCAAAACAACAGCAACAAAACTGAGCTATGCTGATTCAGTTCTCATTCTTATGCATGTGAATGGGGAAGTGCCCAAAGAACAAGCTGTAAAAATAATGCTGCCTGCTCTTTGGCCATCAGCCCACCAAGGGCAGAGCTCAGGGCATCTGGTGCCTCTGATAAATGCTCCTACCCAGCTCTGACTGACTAACCATGTCTTTCTCACTATCACTTTCTGAGCGATGACATTTGGGAGAGGAAAGACTAGCTTCTTGGCAAAGCGATTCCCCAAAGAAAGAAAATAGGGTTGGGGGTGGTCACTTATTAAATCACCCAGAGGGCCTTTTCAAACTGCACATTCTGGGTCTCTACCCCCAGAAGATGAGATGTGACCTCTTGGGGACAGGGGGAGGAGAGAGCAAATACACATGTTTTAAGAAAGTGTTTCATAAAATTAGCATCTATTTTTTATGCATGACCACTCTGCCACCTTGGAGTTGACAACCAGTGATGCTGTCTAACCTTGTCATGTTATAGATGGAGGAGCCATGATCCAGAGAGAGGAGGTGATTGATTTGTCTAAGGCTACACAGTTAGTTAATAGCCGAGCCAAGATAAGACATAAGACACTCGATTCCTAGACCAATGCTTCTTCTGACATTCCCTGTAATTCAGCTTTGACACCTGCTCTTCTGGCGATCACCGTCAACACCAGCACCATCATCATTATCTTTGCCAAACCCCCTACTGGCCACTTTACATAAAGTTACCTCTCAAATTTGCAGTAATCCTACAAGGCAAGTATTATTTCTGTTTCTCACTCCCTGTCGTCCATGTTCTCAACTTTTACATACTATGTACCCTGACACTTGGGATCTGTCATCAGCAAGTACCCTTTACCTTTCATCCTTTTTTTTAAGGTCGCTTCATATCTTGCCCTAATGGAAATTTGGCTTTCCCTTGCAAATACCACCCCATCTGCAGCCTCTTGAGTGGAGGCCATTCAGGCCCCACCTCCACTGTCATTTCTAAATGTTGGGGTGTAGGGGTGACTATATCCCAGAGGGCTCAAGGGTGGGGTAGGTGTCCCATTGTACTTGCAATTCGGTTATCTTCCCTCCTCCTTCAAAACCCTCAGACCCTCTGAAATTCATGCCCGCCTTTAACACCTACCATCTGTCCTTGCTACTATTACCTCCTAACCTACCCTCCTTTCCTTAATGACTTAGCACTTGGCTCTCAACCCGTGTCCCTGTCACCATTCTTAGTGATTTAACAACCTTGTAGAATAGTGACCCATTCAATACTTTGCCTTCTGAGTCCCACGACCTCCTCACCTCCAACAGTCTTTAATCCCTATGCCATTTGATCCACACTCTCATGCTTGTGTCCCCTTACCCTGGCATCACCACTCTCTGATATCAATCCATTGACCCTACCATCCCCCTCTGTATTTTTTTAAAGGTGCAATATGTATACAAAGACTATATCTATCTATATCTGTCTATCTACCTATCTTCTCTTTATATCCTCACTTGCCTCCTTCTTCCGCTTAATTCCATGGTTTAACATTATCATTACTGCTTTGTGAACTCCCTTATTTTTCCTGCCTTTCTCTTTTCATCAAATTCATCTGGCAAAAAGTTATTCAAGATTAAATTCATATCCACACATTTTGTGATGACACTGAGATGCTCAAGGCTGTGGTAGAAAATACAAAAGAGCTAAGGCGTTTACCTTGAGCACACACCCAAAGAGGAACCCAGCACACTTGGCAGTCTTAATGCTACTTCGGTAACGTTCCTACGTTTCCATTCTGTGAAGATTGTTTCACACCTTCGTCTCCCTCTTGAAACTTTATACATGGCTGTCTTAGCCTGAGATCCCCTAAAAGCTGTGCCTGAGATACAGGCTTACCTGAAGGTAGTTTATATGGGAAGTGATCTCAGGGATGCAGAGACTGGCCCTGAAGAGCGAAACGGGAGAAGTGGGGAAAGCAAAGGCACATCACTGGGTTGGCTGCCCCCATGGGCAACAGATGATCAGTCCTGTGGGAACTGCTGTGGAGCCTGATGGGATGTAGCTCAGATTTCTCTGCTCAGGGGATGAAATGGGTAAGCATTTATCCATAGGCTCCTGTCTTCCATTGGTCAAGGGTGGCCCCTCACACTAACTGCCCCACATCTCCGGTTATCACTGGGTTAGCGCCCAGTGAATTCGGGGACATTCACACAGCAGCTCCAGGGAAGCCCTGGGGCGGGACACTGTCACACTGCCACTGAGCTGAGCTGTTCTGAAGCCTGTACAGACCTGTTCCCTGCAACAGTCAGCAAAGTAAGGAGTGAGGCTGAGAGGATTTGAAAAAAGGCACAAGGAATGTCCCTCACATCTCATATCTGTCACGGACCCTCTAAGTCCAACTGGGTCTTTATTTAAGTCTGCAACCTCTGACAGGACTTAATGCAAGAGAGTGAGTGAAACAAGCTCAGGTTCCCTGCCCCAGCTGATCTCAAGACCATGATTGATACTCTTCATCTATTTCTCCCACCCATTTTCCATTTCCCTCACTCTCTGCCAGCACTTCACTGGTGTAAGTCGATTGCTCTAGGCAGTGACAAACACCTTTATCCCCCGGGAGGTCTGATCCTCAATGCCTTGCCCTCAGCAGGTCATGGTTGCTGAGCTGCCTGTTCACCACAGTTGTTGGGCAAGAAAGCGTATTGCTTCCGTATATGCCCTAGCTTCAGACTTAAGACCCCCTGCCCTCCCTGGCCGGCTAGCAGTCATCCAGCCTCACGGCAACAGGGGCCTAGAGCAGCATGAGTACGAGGGCATCAGCCCTGGGGAGAAGGGAAGAGGGAAGAAGGTGAGAGGCTCCGAATGTTCTCCATAGGAGCGGGATGGGTGCCAAAGCCCTTCCTCATTAACTTCGCAAAGAAGGGCCTGTCTTTTCCTGAGCACCTACTGTGGGTCAGGTGGTTTAGGTGACTTGTTTTCATGTGAGGGTGATTTTATGATTTCTGTTTGCATAGGGGCAATAGAAGCTCAGAGCAGGGGACTAACTTGCAGAGCCAGAGCTCATAGCCAGGACTGACTGCAAAGCCCCCCACTCCGTCTGCCCTGTGCCTCCGCTCTGGGGGGCTGAGGCCTATGGGGTGACGTATGGGCAAACTCCTTCCAAAAAACAGGGAGCTCAACCTGATTGACGCGTGTAAAATTGGTGAGACGCGGCCAGCCACAAGCTCGCTCCCTGAGGCCTCTCTCCCTCCATCCTTTCTCCACCACGGTTTTTTTCTTTTCTCACTGTTCTTTTGGGAGTGGGGTGTCTTGGGCACACCAACTAGTGTGATTCCTTCTAACCCATCCAGGGAACACATCTTTTTCCTTCAAGTGACTTTCTTCCCGCGCTTCCCCGTCTAAAACACCCAGCCTGGGGCACCCTTCTCAAGGCTGGATGAAGTCCAGAGGGGTGGCCAGAGAGTGCTGTGGCCACCTCCTTACGTGAGGGAACCTTGGTGTGTGCTGGGAGCAGTGACACCACAGCAAGGACAGCGGGCGGGCAGGGCAGGGAGGGCTGCAGGCAGGACCCCAATGACAGACTCACTTTCATCAAGGAGAGGCAGGGATGGCAGCCGAGTCTCGTGAAAGCGGCTGGGGCAGGAGCAATCGGCTGGAGGGGCCCTGAATCTGGAGATGTTTAGAGAAGACAGCCGCCGCCAGGGCAAGCTGTCAGGTCTGACCTCGCCAACTCCTCAGAGCTGGTCAGAAATAGACCATGTGGATTTCAAGAGCATCCCTGAGGGAACGGGCCAGGGCGGCCCCAGTTCCTGCGTCCCCTCCTCCGCCCCTCGGGTGCCCCACTGACCTTGCTTGTGTCAGCGCCTCGCGTGTCCTTCCTGACCCAGCAGCCTCCTCTGCTCACGTTCGTTCTTGCACTGTTTGGTAGCCCCCATGTCGCTGTCCTTCCAGAGAGCAGCCAGAATAACTCCCTGAGCAGCTCCGGCAGCCGCAAGGCAATAAGAGGGAGGGCCAGTACTCAGCGTGTGCTTTTCCCCACCAGGCGCCAGGAGCTTCCCCGCTTTCCTAGAGGCAGGATTGCACAGGCTAGGCGTGCAGGCTCTGGGTCGGACTCCTTGCGTGGAGTCTGGGCTCTGCCACTTCCGCCACTTCCTGGATGGTGAGACCATGGACAAGGCATTAGCTTCTCTCTGTTACCAGCCTGGGTCCTTGGACTCTTGAATCAGTAGAAATTGGTAAAAAGGCCAGATGAGAATTTTAGGCAAGACTTTACTGGGGCTTGTGCTGCAGCACAGGAAGCAAAAACAAGAAACAGGTGCCCTCGCTCGCTCCTGGAGAGGAACTGCTTAGGTCCTTAAATGAGGTAACAACGGGGGGTGGGTCCGTGGGTAGGGCAGGAGGCGTAGCTTAGGTGGTCTGCCCACCCCCTTGGTGGTACCATGCGCAGTACCCTACTTTTGCTCCTGGCACCTAAGAGACGGTGGTTGGCTTGTGGCCTTTTGGTATCCTATTGTTCATAACTGCCCCAACTGTGCAGGCGTGGAGTTATTTTTAGTCCCTTATAGTTTCTTTGTATTCTGTTGCTGGAGAAGATTTTGTCCAGGTGCAGGCAATCTGGTAGCGGGTCCCAGGTCCCAGCCTATGTCGTCTCTGCCTCATTTTCTTCCTCCATAAAACAGGGATGCTGATGGCGATGATGACACTACTTCCTCCTAGGGTTGTGTGGATTGAATGAAGTCATACGTGTGGAGTCTTAAGAGAGGTGCAGAGCTGACATGTGTTCTCAATCATTTCATTTACTCTTCGGAACAATGTGATTTGTCATGTTTTATAGAGGGGAAACTGAGGCTCCAAAATGAATAGGCACTTACTGGTTGACATACATCAAGTGGGAGCCCAATTTGAAACCCAAACTTTGTGACTCTAATGACTATGCTCATTTCGGTCTCTCAAAGTCAGAGACACAGACAGGCAAGTAAACGGGCCGAAGTCCCCCTGCTGTGGCTGGGCTGGCCCTGGACCCTTGCCAGGAACGGGGATTCCTAGTGTTACTACTTCACTTTTACTTCTACCTGGCATTCTGGATCCAGACCAGGGTCTGGAGCCAAAATTCCTGCTGCAGAACCAGAGGCCTGACTGCAAACTAGATGAAAGCAAGAACAGAGACACAGGTGATCTTTCCTAGCCCTTTCTTTCTGCCCTCCTGGCAAGCAGAGCCTCTGGTACCCTGGCCACCTGCCCAGAAGCCATGGCCCCTGTGAAAGAAAGATAGGCCACTTGTGAGGCTTCCCCTGAAGTAGGAGTTGCCATCTAGTTTCAGAATCACATCAAAGTCCTTCCCTCGGCCTTCTCGAGGCTCTGTTTCTGGACAGAAACCAAGTACAAGGATGGAGGTTGTGGAATTTCTGCTCTGTGCAAAGGCTCCAACCAACCACATTCTTCACGCTCTCCCAGGTCTTGTCTTTCTCCTCAGTTTACTTCTTGCAGCCCTATGCTAAGCATTCACTTAACGACCCTGCTTCTGCTCCCTCCCCGGCCAAATGGGTGCCAGATGCACCTTGGACAAAACGGGGAAAAGAAACTTTACTCAGACAAAGCAGCTGAGAAGAAAACAATCAGGCAAAGCAAACAGAGCTGAAGAGGCCGTAGGCAAGCCAAGTGCCCAGGAGCCCACCTGCAACACATTTCCAGGAGCTCCTCGAAACCATCCTCTTCTAACGAGGACCGTATGGCAGCCCCTGCCCAGTGAAGGGAGGCTGCGAGCATAGCAAATCAACACAGCCGCCCGACAAGGGCTGGGAAAGTGGGAAGAGGTGAGTTTGCCTGTGTTCTACCCTAGAGTCTCCAGGAAGGACGTAGGGCCCGTAGCTGCTGTAGAAACATGAGCACTCGGTGCCAAGAGGTGACCAGAAAATTGGCCCAGCTCTTTCCTTATCTTGCCTTCTAGACCTCCAGCTACAGCCGGGAGTTGCCATCACTGGAACAGGGAGGGGTAAAGGCCAGGTTTGCAATAATTCTTTCTTTGGGAGGCCTGCTCAAATCACGGAGCTGGGAATAGCAGCTGCTTCCCTGGGGTGGAGGGAGGCGGGAGGCGGGAGGCGGGAGGCGGGAGGATCCCTGACAGGCTGCTCAGAGCATTAGGCATGCCTGAAGGAACTTCTGCCAAAAGCAAACACCTGGAGCCCTCAGTAGTGTGGGAGCAGAGCTGAAGGCAGCGTTCATTCCCCCTCCACCAACATCACAGATACGAAAGATCCTCTTATCTCAGAAGGCAGGACAGTGCCAGGAGGCAGTGCTCAGAGCACAGCCTTTGGGATGAGACAGGCCTAAGCGCAAATCCCAGTTCCACCACTTATAAGAAGCTGTGCAACCTTGAGCAAGTTGCTGAACCTCTCTGGGTTTGTTTTCT
Source organism: Delphinus delphis (assembly GCF_949987515.2). Taxonomy (NCBI): domain Eukaryota; kingdom Metazoa; phylum Chordata; class Mammalia; order Artiodactyla; family Delphinidae; genus Delphinus; species Delphinus delphis. The sequence continues at coordinate 78,016,559 of NC_082685.1, forward strand.
CATTTGTAAATTAGAGATGTACACCTAAAGTTGCTAGGAAGGTTAAATGACCTAAGTGCATATATGATGTTGAACACACACCTGGCACAGAGCTGGGGCTCAATCAACGGCAGCACGTTTGTGCTGAGCTTTTTAGAAGGACCTAAACACCTACTGAAACAAGGAGGTGGGAGAGAGAGGAGTGAATATGAAGGATAAATCTGCAGTTGTGAGGTGTGAGGAGACGAAAAAGCTACAGTTGAAAGAACACAGGAAAGTGTTGATAGAACTACGTCATCCGCGCCCTCTTATAAAGAGAGGGACAGAACTTTGCTAGCTTATTAGTAGGGGAAGTGTTCTATTTAAAAAACCAAAGCAGCCCAAAGTAGACATCAACTGTACTGTATTTACATGGTGGAAATGATCACCTAGCTCTGGTTCTTTTCCATCTCCAAAGACTTGCATGATCCCTGAGCTGGCTTCCCACCCCTTTCTCAAGCCTTTGACCCACAAGGACTGCCTTTCCTCTTTCCTGTTCACTCCCCCTTTGTTACAGAGATGATGCCCCATGGAAGTGGTGGATTCCACCTGGAAAGGAAGGTGTCCCCGGGTCCTGCAGGAGGCGCAGTCTCATGGCTCAGTCTCAGGAGCTGGTCTTGACAGCCCAAAGACGTGGCTGACATCCATGGTGGGGCCAGAGGAGGTCACAACCTCTGTCCGTAGGTCTGACAGCCCTCCACCCCTCGAGTGTGGCCAGCATCCTCTGTGCACCACTCCTCAGGGCTGACCAGAGCTGTGGACCTCAAGCACTCACAGGGAGAGATGGAGGGGGGCAGCCACATTGCTGAAATCTTGGCAAACCAGGCCAAGTGACAGCACTTGTATTGGAGGATTTAACAGTGTAACAATGAACCTCAGTCTGGAAAATTTAGCTTTTCCCATGCACCTGTATAGTCCTATAATGGTCCAAGGGCAAGGGAATGAATGGGCTGGCTGAGTTGCCAGAAAAACGCCAGGAGATGAGTCAATACAAATTGACGGCCAGAGACTAGCTCCTGAATGACAGAAAGGCAGCAGGGAGTCCAGCCTTCGTCCTCTGTGTCCTAGGACAACATCACTGATATTGTTCTTAATGGCATGTGATCAGGTGCTCTTCTCCACCCAGAGGGCTTGGGGTGGTGGAGAGGGTACCAGCTTTGGAATCAGGAGGCCCGAGCTTGAATGTGAGGCTAGCATCTTCTGTGCGGCCTCAGGAATGGGACGTAGTCTCTTTGGCTTCAGTTTCTCATAGTGCTCAACTTTCTGCAAGGAGTAAGTAGCGTAAAGTGTATACAGAGCCTGGCTCAAGAAGTGCACATTCCCTTCTCTTTGGTTTGGGTTCACAGACCAAGCTTGCAGGGTCTGGCCAGACTTACTGTGCTGTCCTTTCATTCCTCAAGCCCCCTGTGCTCAAACACCATCCCTGATTGCCCCTTGCCCTCCCAACCTACATATGCAGCTCCTGCTTCCACCCGCAATTGCCTCTGCCTAGCTCCTTGGTCTCCACAGCAACGGGCTGCCCAAACCACACTCCAGTGGACAGCCTGACAGAATTTACCCTCTTCATCCCATCCTGAATCACCCAAAAGCAGCTACTTAGAAATCAGGAACAAAATATTTTCTCTGGCCAGGAGCAAAATGGAGCTAAAGTCTTTTTCTGCGAGAACCTGGACAGGATAGTATGAAGGAACAGCATGTCCGTTTTTCAGGAAACGCAGAGAATCACACTGCTCTGAGACGCAAATTGGACTTCAGATCTCCCAGACAGTGGCTTGGGTTTGGTGGGAAAGAAAAACTGACAGGGTAAATCTGCAGGGAAATATAAGTTGGCTTCTCTGATGAACAATAACCCAGAAGCTCTGTCTTCCTTGTTTTCTCTTTTTGCATGTCCATCCTGAGGCCAAAGGAGAAGTCACTTCCTACCGTGTAGAAAAGAGTCCTGCATTGGGCAGACCCTGAGAAGCGCTCTCAGGTCCTAAACCACTTGGGCCTCTAACACCTACGTCACTCACCCTAAACCGACTGGATGAAGCACAGTCACATTTGTATTTGAGACCGTCACATCCCTCTAAATCCTTAAGTTACTCCAGCGCTCAAGGCAGCATTTTACCAAACCTCTTGTAAAGCCCGCCACCTGTTTCAGAACAACAGCTGATGAAGACAAGCTCCATGACATCAGGGAGCAATCCTTGTCTGGGATCATGTGTCCAGCATCTGCCCCAGTGCCTGCCACCTCGGAGGTGCTCAGTGAATTCTTGCGAGACTGAGCTCCCCTGGTGTGCGGTGGATCCGACTGTGAGGCAGACAGTTCCGGGAAAAGAGATAACACAGGTAGACATTTTCAACTCTGCTCCATGGGGCTTCAAATCCAGAATGACAGGCTGTGTCCCAGAAGGGGTATAGAGGTAGGGGACTGAATAAATGCAAGGAGGGGAGAGGAGATCTCAACTACTAGAGTGTTCACTTGTTTAGAACCAGAAGTCCTTGAAAGCCCTACATGAAAAGAGAAACACTTGATAGCTTTATAAAAACAAAAAGAAACAGCCATGCCTCAGACAATGGGTTTTAGATTCTTTCCATGCATAATAAAAAGGGAAAGGATGATCTCAAATTTTAGAATTTCCAGTAGGATTACCTATCAACCTAGCCTATCCCAGCTCTTCCAATCCAGCTGCTAAGAACGAAGAACAGCAGCCTGCCCCTTCCATGAGACGTGGGATGCTACCCACCGGCACCCAGCATGGCAGCATATTGGACCTGCCCACCCTACCGGTGAGGGGAGCCAGTTCCCCCGCTAGGAAAAGCTGAGTCCCGAGGCCTAAGTGCAGCCTCCCTTCCTGATGCCAGGCATGCAGCCAGTTTCCCAACTGGCCCTCCACTTCGGTTTCTGATTGGGACTTTAATTCTCTGCCGATCCCAAGTTAGCTAGCTGGGGCTCCTACCTCTTACTAAGAGTTACCTGCACTAGGACATGTGTTTGACAACATGTATTTGTGAGCAGCATGTGTTACAAGGAAATTCTCGCCGACTCAAACTGTGTGGAAGGTGGAATGTCTCTGTTCTTAAAAGCTATGAAATAATACCACCCTAACTTGGCAGGGGGAGGCAGACAGCAGGTGATGAGGGAAGAAACACAAGCTACAGAGCCAAGGCATGAATACCATGTCTCAGCAATAAACTCTACAAGAAAATCTCTATCAAATGCCCAACATGGGCGACATGCCTGCAGACTGAGTAGCTGCCATTAAGGGAGCACGGGGCTAAAATGAGATGGATTTTATCCTGACTCCCATCTAGTGCAACATTTTCCAGACTTACCTAACTCCTCCTAACAACTATGTTATAAATTAGTGCTAACTTTAACCCCTAAGAAGTCAACATGGATATCTAGCAAGATTTTAGTAACTAAGAATGCATAGGTACAAATGAATGCTTTCTAACATCAACTGTTCCTCTTAATTTATGTTTTTCCATGTATCATCTCAGAAACGCTTATATTTTAAAATCCAGTTCTTGTTTCTCCATAACTATCCACAGATGACTTGTGGCTTCAGTACTGAGAGTTCTCTGTAACATCCAGAGGCTCCCTTAGCCTGTTTTTTCTGCCCCCATGAAATGTAGGTGGCAAAACAAAAAACAAAAACGACACCAACAACAACCCAGAAAAATGAGCCTCGAATCAACTCCAATCAGTTGCTGTTCAACTGCTTTGATCTCCCCCGATCAGCGAGTGTCACCTGCCTCCACTCCCTGGTTTCTGCTCTGTTTCTGCAGCTTAGTTTTAATAGCCTAACCTCACCCTTAGACATAGTTCTCTAGCTTGCCCCGCTGCTTGCCTCTGATTTGGCAGAACAATTAGGACCTGAACTGGCTGAGGCAAAAAGGTAAATCTTTTGGAACAGAAGGGAAAGGGAGGGAAGAAGCTGACCCTCAGGGCTGACGGAACAAAGAACTTGAATACTTCCAAGTTTTTCCTTCTCTAATTCCCTCTCTGATCCCCACTGGTGTTTAGTTCATTTTCTAAGATGAGCTTCCTTCACATGGTTGGAAATTGGCCATCTGCCACTCCCACAATTCACATCTTTCCATCAGAGAGGGATTAATCTCATTCTATAGCACCAATTTAAAAAAGAAAACGCTGGGGAAGGATTCTGATTGACTTGTTTTAGTGCTATGGTCTGAATATTTGTGTTCTCCCCCATCAAGTTCATACGGTGAAATCTGAACCTCCAAAGGTGATGGTATTAGTAGGTGGGGCCGTTGGGAGGTGCTTAAGTCATGAGGGAGGAACCCTCATGAATGGCATTATACCTTACAAAAAGAGGCTCCAGAGAGATCCTTAGCCCCTCCCACCATGTGAGGATACAACAAGAAGTCCGCAGCTTGGAAGAAGCCCCTCATTCAACCATGCTGGCTCCCTGATCTCAGACTGCTACCCTCCAGAATGGTAAGAAATACATTTCTATTGTTTATAAGATACCCAGTCTGGTATTTTGATACACCTCCCCAAACAGACTAAGACACTCAGGTATGTGCCCATCTCCATGACTACTGGGTATTATGATTGAAAGTACCAATAAAAGCATATAGATGGAGTGGAGGATAAATTCTCCCAAAGAAATGGGAAGTGTTATTCCAAGATGAAAGGAAGGGTGATTACAGGCAAAAGAAAAGTGATGTCCACTATACCTTCCTTGATGACAGTCTGGTATCTCTCTAAATATACTGCCTAAGACTGTTGTGGCTCAAAGTATACCTCAGACAACTTTCCTGTGCCTACTCTTCCCACATTGACAGATGACATTCTCACCATACTGTCTCAGCGCTCACAAGAAGGATGTTTTATATAAGCAGAACACTCTGACATAAATTGTAGCAATATTTTTTTGGATCTGTCTCCTAAAGCAAAGACAATAAAAGCAAAAATAAACAAATGAGATGTAATTAAACATAAATGCTTTTGCACCGTAAAGGAAACCACTGACAAAATGAAGAGACAACCTACAGAGTGCGAGAAAATATTTGCAAATGATATGACCAATAAGGGGTTAATATCCAAAATATACCAACAGCACATACACTTCAACATCAAAAAAACAATCTGATTAAAAAACGGGCAGAAGACCTGAACAGACATTTCTCCAAAAAGGAAATGTAGATAGCCAACAGGCACATGAAAAGATGGTCACATCACTAATCATCAAAACATTAAAATTAGAACTACCATATGACCCAGCAATTCCATTCCTGGGTATGTACCCAAATAAATCAAAACCAATAATTTGAAAAAATACATGCACCCCAATGTTCATAGCAGCATTATTTACAACAGCCAAGATATGGAAGCAACTTAAGTGTCCATCAAGAGATGAATGGGGGTTTCCCTGGTGGTTGAGAGTCCGCGTGCCAATGCAGGGGACACAGGTTCGTGTCCCGGTCCAGGAGGATCCCACATGCCGCGGAGCGGCTGGGCCCATAAGCCATGGTCGCTGAGCCTGCACGTCCGGAGCCTGTGCTCCGCAACGAGAGAGGCCACAACAGTGAGAGGCCCACGTACCACAAAAAAAAAAAAAAAAAAAAAAAAAGAGATGAATGGTCCTAACAAGGACCTCCTGTATAGCAGAGGGAACCCTGCTCAATATTCTGTAATAACCTAAATGGGAAAAGAATTTGAAAAAGAATAGATACATGTATATGTATAACTGAATCACTTTGCTGTACACCTGAAACTAACACAACACTGTTAATCAACTATACTCCAATATAATATAATTTTTTAAAAATAAATAATTTAAAAAAGAGATGAATGTATAAAGAAGATATCGTATGTATATACAATGGAATACTACTCAGCTATAAAAAGGAATGAAATTTTGCCATTTGCAACAACATGGATGGACTTGGAGGGCATTATGCTAAGTGAAATAAATCAGACAGAAAGACAAATACTGTATGATATCACTTACATGTGAAATCTAAAAAATACAACAAACTAGTGAATATAGCAAAAAGGAAGCAGACTCACAGATATAGAGAACAAATTAGTGGTTACCAGTGGTGAAAGGGAAGGGGGTAGGGGCAATAGAGGGATAGGGGATTAAGAGATACAAACTATTATGTATAAAATAAGCTACAAAGCTATATTGTACAACACAGGGAATACAGCCAATATTTTACAATAACTATAAATGGAGTATATAACCTTTAAAAACTGTGAATCACTACAATGTACACCCTTAACTTTTATAATTACATACTATAATTCAATAAAACTATACTTCAATGAAAAAAGGATGTTTTCAAGCCCTCAGTTGTTCATTATGTATGTGTGCACACATACATACACACACACACAGAGTTGTATTTTAATGCTGTATTATAAAACCCCCACAAGATATTATTATTGTTTATACAAAGTTCATTTAGGTTTACATATTTTCCCCTTTATTTCCTCTTTATTCCCTCTTAGACTTTCCACCTGGGATCACTATCTTCCTGCCTAAAGTACGTCCTTTAGAATTTTCCTTGGTGTGAGTACACCAGTGTCAAAATCTCTCCATCTTTTTGTTTCAGTTCTAGATTTTATGTTTGCCCTTATTTCTTCTTTATTCTTGAAGAATATTTTAGGTGGGTATAGAATTCTATGTTGGTAGATTTTTGTTCTTTTAACATATTGACTTAATCATTTTACTGCTTGTTAGCTTCCAGGTGGCCACCAAAAGTCAGATGTCAGTCTGTTGTTCCTTTGATATTAATCTGTCTTTTTTCTCTGCCTGTTTTTTAAGATTTTCTCTTTGGTTTGATTTTCTGTAGTTTCATTATGATGGAGTGGATTTCCTTTTATTTATACTGTTTGGCATGTGATGAGTTCCTTGAATATGTGGGTTTGGTTCTGGAAAATTATCAGCAATTATCTCTTTAAATTTGCCTCTATCCCATTCTTTCCCTCCTCTCCTTCTGAGATTCATTTTTACCTTATTTTAGGTCTTCTTACTCTATCACTCATGTCTCTCATCCTTTCTTGTATTTTCTTTAATTAATTTATTTTTTGGTCTTTCTGTGCTGTAGTTTAGATAATTTCTTTCAATCTATTTTCTAATTTACCAATTCTCTCTTCAGTTTGGTCTAGTTTCCTAATAAACCCATTTATTAAATTGTTAATTTAAGTTATACCATTCTTAGTTCTAGACATTCTATCTGGTTCTTTTAAATATCTACTGTATTGCTTTTTATAGTTTCCTGTTTCCTGTAGATCAAACTGACTTTACTACTAAGCCTAAGAGTTTTATATTCTGTGTTTGATAATTCTAATCTTTTAAATCTGTTTATGTCTTTGAGCTGGTTCTTGCTCAAGGTATCTTGTTTCCTTGTATGTTTGTTTATCTTTGAAGAATGCTGGCCATTGTGTTTGAAAATAAAGTTGTTAGAAATAATTTGAAGCCAACTTAGATGAAGTCACCTTCCTTCCAGAGAGGATTTTTGTTTGCTCTTGCTTATCACCAGTCTGGAACCACTGTAATCTGAATTCAGGGCTTTAAGGTGTCTTGGATTATACAGGTGATGTTAAGCCAGGCTGCCAATCTGAGAAGAAAAGAAAGCAGGTGGGGGGGGGGAAGGAATGAAGGAACGAAGGAAGGAAGGAAGGGAGGAAAAAGAAAACAAAAGAGAAAAGAAGAGAAGGAAGGAAGGAAAGAAACTGAATAAAGACAGAATTACTGTTATGCATTCTTACTCTGAGGATAAAGCCCATCAGGACACCATCCTAATAGGTATATGGAAGAATGAGTGTTAGACTCCCATCTTGAGCTGCAAACCCTTGTCTTTAACTTCCCTTCCCCTTGTCACATGCGGTCATCAAAACTACAGCTCAGTTAGCAGTTGTTTCTTAACATATCAGCAAATGCCCTCAGAATCAAAGTTGCTTTGAGTGAGTCACTTAACTTCTTCCAAGATTTTGGATTGGTAATTCCTCCCTATCTAGTTGGCTCCTTATGGCTTTAAAATTGTGATTTTTATATTTTATCCAGAGCTTTTGTTTTCCCAGTAGAAAAGCTGATTTACATTTCCTAGCTTGCCATTTCAGGAGTTATTATCTTATATGTTAATAAAAAATATCAAATCAGAAAATAGGGAAAAAGAAAATAAATAATCTGAAATACGACTCTCAGAGATAGCCAGCATTAAAATTGGAGTAAACATCTTTTCAGAATTCTATGCATACAGTCAAACATAAATTATTCTACATAAACATAAACCTATATTACTAGCTAGTCTGTAACTTTTGCTTGACATGATCATTTTCCATTGTGATATTATCATCTATAATGTTTACATAATAATATCTAACACTTATTGAGTACTTATTATGTGCACGGGCTTTCAATGTATTAATTCATTCAATCTTTGTCACACTTTCTGAAATAGCTTTTATAGATTATGTAGCTATTTTAGAGGTTTTTAAAACATTTTATATATTAGGAAACTTAGGCAAAGAGATGTTAAATGATGTGATCAAAATCATACTAGTAGAGCCAGATTTAAACTCAGACAATCTGACTCCAGAGCCTATGCTTGCTTATAAGAGATACACAGTGCATAGTATTCCACTGTATGGATGTACTTAATTTATTAAAACAAGCACCTCCTCATGGATATTAAATTATTCACAGGGCTTTTCTTTTTTTTACTATTATATAAAAATAGCTTTTAAAAAATCCTTCCCGGGCTTCCCTGGTGGCGCAGTGGTTGAGAGTCCGCCTGCCGATGCTGGGGACACAGGTTCGTGCCCCGGTCTGGGAAGATCCCACATGCCGTGGAGCGGCTAGGCCCGTGAGCCATGGCCGCTGAGCTTGCGCGTCCGGAGCCTGTGCTCTGCAACGGGAGAGGCCACAACAGTGAGAGGCCCGTGTACTGCAAAAAAAAAAAAAAAAAAAAAAAAAATCTTTGCCATACATCTTAATGTACTCGTTTATTTATGTCCTCAGAGAAAATTCCTACAAAGAGATTGCCCTATCAAGGCTATATACATTTAAACTTTTAAATTTTGGTACATATTGCCAGACTGCATTCCAGAAAGGTTTACCAATTCACAGTCCCTCCACAGTTTATAAAACTGCCTTATGCATTGTCATCCTTTTTAGCACCGAGTTTTGTCAATATTTTCCTTCTTTGATGTGCTGAGCATTATTATTTGCATTTCTTTTCAAACTGTGCTATTGAACTCTTACTGTCTAGTGAGCTATCTGGATTCCCTTTTGTTGATCTCCTCTATACAGCCTTGGCTTTGTCCTGCTTTTTTCTCTTCATCAGTTTGTTCCATGAAAAATTCAAAAATTCTTTTTGGTTATGTTTCCTTTCAGAACAGAAAGCAATCTTTCAGGATGCAGGATTATTCAGAATCTCTCCTAAACCATATTTTCTGATTAGGATGCAGCTATCTGAGTGACTAAGATGCTAATTTCAGAGCTGTAATTCTTTTCCCTCTTTATGCTCCAGAATCTGCTCACTTCACTTCCTTTCTCTTCTTTCTAGTCAAAGAAGCTGAGTGATTGGCAGTATCTCGACAGTTTTTTCCCAAGCCCATACAATCTTCTATTTACAGTGTGCAGGCTTTAGAGAATGCAGATTTAAACCTGTTACACTATTAAAGGTGACTAGCATAGTCCATCTGTTGGGCTGCACCCTGCAGGCCTGCAAGCCCTGTGCTTGCCCAGCCTCAAGACCAAAGAAAGAGCCTGGAGTCAGCTACAGAGACATCGGTGGTTTAACAGATAAGGGGAGCTTACGTGTCTGAAGCAACATCCTGGAGCAACACCCCACCGTGTGTGGCAAACAGTGGGCAGGGTACGGCAGTAGTCTTCACAACCGAGGGAGAGGGAGGTTACCAACTATAGGGGGAACTGACATCAGGTTGGCTCATCAGTTACCAGGGAAACCAGCAGAGGAGCATGCCCCTCACCACCCCTTTAATAAACTATCAGATAGAGGGGAGATGGTTCTGATCTAAAGATTAGAACAATCACTAGCTGGGGCAAGTATGTAGGCATTTACTGATTAGGTTCAATGATTTAGGGGGAAGGTCAGCTATGTGAGTGGGGTGTAGGTGAAGCAGGGACTGGTCCGGCAGGGGATGTTCAGAGAGCAAGAAAACAGCCATCTTGGGTGGCCTGATCATACGCCATCTAGGAGCTATGTTACAATCAAAGAATTTCAGCTTAGCAACCGAAACAGAATTTTCAAGGTAGCCTACTGGACTTCCTTCCTTCCTTCCCTCCTTCCATCCACACACATTTATCATTTCTTGAACACTACGAAGATAATACCTATTTCAAAAGATTAATTCTTAAAATCCCACTTTGTCTTCCTTCTACTTCTCTTATATATTCCATATCCCTCCCCGTTGTATCTCTCTTCCAAAATTCCTCCCAACATCTTGCCTGTCACCTCTTCTTTCCCCCAAATCTGCATCTCTAAAGCCCAAAGAATACCTCTAAAAATGGAAGAGACTGCATTGGAGAGCAAGGAAGAGCAAAGAACTGAGCAGAGGAAACTGAAAAACCAGATTCCTCTTCTAAAGGAGATGGAAATGCTGGGAAATGGGAAAAAATTATGTGCTAATAATTTTTGTCCTATCAGAAAGACAAGTGCACAGTGTTTTAGTATGTGTCCAAGTACTTTCTGGTCCTTTCTTTCTGACATGCTGATGGGCAGGAATGATGATGTACAGGTAAACTCTGCCGCGGGGGTGGGAGTGCTCAGGACAATGAAGTGATCAGGTGCGATTTCTTGCCTTGGGGAAGAGAGGAGAGTCTGCACAGCTCTCACACTAGTTGTCACTGCTGTTACAGGGAGCGAATGCCATGGAAACAAACAAACAAACAAAAATTAGAGATCAGAGAAAGGGGTCTCCAAAATTCCTGAGCTCATCATGTTCTAAACTATGTCCTTTGGAACACTAGGTCCACATTTAGGTATTTAGAGAGGGGGGAGGGAGGAGGAGGAGAAAGAAACTATAAAGAGTTAATTTTCCTTACTGCAGGATCACTCAGAAACGTTAATATTAATTACATAACTCTAAGAGGAAGAGACCATGAAATACAGCTTAATGTTTCTTTAATTTATTTGACCACAGAACTCTTCTCTTTCTGGAACCCCTAGTTTTTACAAGATACTTTCATAAGAGGGGATATATTTGTATTTTTGCCTTCATTTTTATAGATGAGATGTGTTGTAGTGCCACATGTTTTATTTAGTAACAATGTACAGAATGACTGTACAACAGGATGCAAGGTATGTCTTTATGTTTAAGATACTGTAAAACATTAAAAATTTAAATTTTTCTAACAGATTATTTCTGACAATTATTCTTACAGATAATTATCAAGAAGATACTGAAAATCATATCAAGATGGGAGTGAAATTCCACAATATTATCATCCAGAGATAATCCTCTTAACATGCCACATATCTTTTCCCTGTATGTGTATGTGTACGTATGCCATGTGAATGTGTACACACTGCTTTTCAGAAAAATTAGGGTCATACCTTGTGTGAAACTCTGCATCTTACTTTTCTATTTATAATGTTTTGACTATGCTATTAAAATTTTTCAAAGCTTTATTTTAAATGGCTATTCCTTCAGTTGTATGACTGGACCAAATTTATTTAACTATTTCCATTTCACTGAACATCTAAGTTATTTCTAACTTTTCACTATTATAAATAACACCATGATGAGCATCATGTGTATAAATCTTTGTTTTCATCTCTGCTTATTTTCTCAGGATAGATACCGAAAAGTATAATTGCTCTATTAAAGGTAAGAACTACGTAAAGGTTTTGATTACATATTACCAAATTGCTTTTGATAAGGACTATTCCAGCTCAGTATTATCAATAGTGTATAAAATAGCCTGTCTCACAACACCTCAGTAAGTGTTTTTATGGCATTGAAATTTAAATTTATTTACTTATTTAATAAGAAATACTGTGCATAAACAAAATTTTTAAAAAATTTTAAACACAGTGAAATTTCCCTCCCAACCCTATTTTCCAGGCTTCCTCCTCCCCAGAGGCAACTGATACTCCTTGTGAATAGGACTTTGTTAGCAAATATATGTAAATACATTCTCTTCTCTCTCTCAAAATCTTATTTCAGTTAACAATATTGCACGGATCTCACTCCATGTTAGGATATAAAGGATGTTCTCATCTATTTTAACAGCTGCTTTACATTCCACTGTATGAGATGTACTACATTTTAAAAAACCAATCCTCTATTGACAGACATGTGCTAATACAAAAAAAAAAAAAAGAGCGTACAATTTCACATGTGTGCAAAAATAACTAGGCCATGTACCTAGAAGTAGGATTGTTGCTTTAAAAGGTGCAATTAATAACTTTGCTGGACTTTAATAAAGTGCTGTGTGGAGATTGTGCTATTTATATTCAAAACAACAGCAGTATGAGAGAGCCTGTTTCCCTACTCTTACCTGGTGGTGTGTTGGTAAATGATTACCAACTGACTTTCAGGGAAGAAAAAACTTGATTTGTAGCATATGCCAATTTCCATGATATAAATAATACTTTCGTCATCGCTGATTTTTTTTTTTTTTTTTTGTGATACGCGGGCCTCTCACTGTTGTGGCCTCTCCCGTTGCGGCCTCTCCCGTTGCGGAGCACAGGCTCCAGATGTTCCAGCTCAGCGGCCATGGTTCAGGGGCCCAGCCACTCCACGGCACGTGGGATCTTCCCAGACTGGGGCACGAACCTGCGTCCCCTGCATTGGCAGGCGGACTCGCAACCACTGCGCCACCAGTGAAACCCATCATTGCGGCTTTTAAGCTATCAACATGAAGTCACTAGATGAGGAGTTGGGAAGAGATGTTCATTATCAGCTCTTACATTGTCCTCACCCACACAGCATGTTAGCAAACGTTTCAATCTTCATCATCTGACAGTGAAAATTAATATTGTGCATGAGATTGAGTATACTTTCATATATTTTAAAAACATTTCTTTTTCTAGAAGCTATTTATGTCTTTTGTTTATTTTTCTATTGGGTTAGGGTCCTTTTCTTGCTTATTTGTAGAAGCACTTTAAATATAATGGTTATCAGTTTCTGTATGGTTGGAGTAGCAAATATCTTCCTTGGTTTATTTACAGTTTGAATTTACTTATGATGTTTTTGCATTAGAAATTTTTACTTTCCTATAGTTATATTTATCTCTTTTTTAAATCTCCACGAGTTGCATGTTGTACTTAGGATTTCTCTATCCTAAGATTAAAAACACAGTAAAACACATATGATTTCTTCTCACATTTTTATAATTTTATTTTTTATACATAAAATCATAGAAACTTTTTCTTTCCTGTGTTTCATTTTGGGTGGCACATCATCTACGTGTCCATTAGGTCAAGCTGGCTGATAGTACTGTTCAAGTCTCCTATATATTTACTGAATTTCTTTTGTGTGCTAGTTCTATTAATTGAAATCTTCAACTTCATCTGTGGATTTGTCTTTTTCTCTTTTTGGTTCTATCAATTTTTGCTTCATTTTTTTTAAAGGTCTGTGATTAGGTACATATACATATAAGACTGTTCCTTCTTGTTGATATTTTGAATCCTTGATCATAATGTAATAGCCTTCTTCATTCCTGGAATAGTACTTGTCCTGAAGCCCACTTTATCCTATATTAACATAGCCACTCTAGCTTTCTTTTCATTTGTGTTTATATGGGACATCTTGTCTCTCCTTTTACTTTTAATCTATCTCTGTCTTTATATTGAAAGTGTGTTTCTTGTAAACTGTTACCAAGTTGATTTTTATTTATTTTATAATCTGGTTTTTAATTTCAATGCTTAGACCACTTATATTTAATGCAATTATCAATACAGCTGGGTTTATATCTACAATATTCCTGTTTGTTTTCTATTTGTCACATTTGTTCTTTGTTTCTTTGTCCTTTTTCCTGCATTCTTTTGGATTAATTGAATATTTTTTAGTATTTGCTCTAAGGTGTACCATCTATATCTCTAATTTATCACAGTCTACCTTCACATAACATTGTACAAATTGGCATATGATTAAAGAATCTTACACCAGTATGCTTTCATCTCCCTCTTCCTATCCTTTGTTCCCATACATTTTACTAGTACATATATTATAAGCCCTACAGCCCGCTGTTGCTATTTTTGTTTTAAACAGTTATATTTACAAGACAGTAAAAATTAGAAAAAAAAATTTCTTTTATATTTACTCACATACCCATATTTACCATTTCCAGTGCTCTTCATTTGTGTGTGTGTGTATGGCAGGGGGGGGTTCAAATTTCCATCAGAAACCACTTCACTTCTGAAAAGCTTCCTTCAACAGTGTTTTCTAGAGCAGATCTGGTAGCAATGAATTTTCTTAGCGTTCATTTGTCTGAAATTCTTTATTTTACTTTCATCTTTTAATGATGTTTTCATTAGGTTTAGAATTCTAGGTTGACAGCTCTCTCCCTCACTTTAAAGGTATCATTTGAATGTATTTTCGACAAGTCTGCTGTCATATTTTATTTCTCTATATGTAATGTGTGTTTTTACTCTGGATGCTTTTTACCTTCATTTATTTATTCCTTTTCTAATGGAATTCCTTCTCTAATTCCTTCAATTATTTACCCTTCTCTAACGTTCTTCCTTTCTTTATGTAAATTCAAGCTTCTGACCTATACCATATTCCTTCTCTCCGAAGAACTTATTTTAACATCTCGTGCAAGTCAGGTCCACTGGCAGCAAATTCCGTCAATTTTTGTTTGTCTGAGAAAGCCTTTATTTCTTTGTTTTGAAGATATTTTCACAGGACACGATTCTAGGTTGGTGTTTTATTTCTCTCAACACTTTAAATATTTCACTTCATTTTCTTCTTGCTCACATAGTTTCTGAGGAAAAGTTGGATATAATTTTTACCTTTGCACATCTATAAGGTGTTTTTGTTCCTCTGCTTTCTTTCAAGATTACTTTCTTTATATTTTAAATTCTGCAGTTTGAAGGTGATTTGCCTAGGTGTAGTCTTTTTGTTTGTTTTTTTGAATGTGTGGATTTGGGGGGGGGGTTGTTTTGTTTTGCATTTATCCTGCTTGGTGTTCTATGAACTTTGGATCTGTGGCTTGGTGTCTGACATTAATTTGGCAGAAATTCTCAATCATTATTACTTCAAATATTGCTTCTGCTCCTTTCTCTCTTTCTTTTCCTTTTGTAGTCATCCCACAGTTTCTGGATATTTTTTCAGTCATTTTTATCTTTGCTTTTTAGTTTCGTGAGGTTCTATTCATACATCCTTAAGCTCAGGGAGTTTTTTCTTCAGCTGTCCCAGTCTACTAATGAGCCCAGGAAAGGCATTGTTCATTCCGTTACAGTGTCTTTGAATTCTATCATTTATTTTGATTCTTACTGAGAATTTCTATATCTCTGCTTATATTACTCACCTGTTCTTGAATGTTGTCTCCTTTTTCATGAGAGTCCTTAGCATATTAATCATAGTCATTTTAAATTTCCAGTCTGCTTATTCCAACATTCCTTCCATAACTGAATCTGGTTCTAACATTGTTTTGTCTCTTCAAACTGTGTTTTTTGTCTTTTATATGCCCTGCAATCTTTTGTTGAAAGCCAGACGTACTGTACTGGGCAAAAAAACCTCTGGTAAACAGGCCTTTAATTATGATGCGGTAAGACGTGAGGAAAGGGGAAGAATCCTATAGTTCTGTGATTAGGTCTCAGTCTTTTCATGAGCCTGTGACTGTGAACTTCACAAGGGCTTCTCAGTTGTTTTCCCCTCCTAGGTGGGATAGGATGGCTAGAGGGGGCTGGAGTTGGGTGTTTTTCTCCCCCCAGGTTGGTTAAGCTCTAATAAAGCCCCAATAATTTAGGCTCTGGTAAAATATTTTATCTTAAGGGCAGATTTTGTTGAGAAGAGAATGTTCTGGCATATCTGAAAATGGTTACTTTT
Source organism: Delphinus delphis (assembly GCF_949987515.2). Taxonomy (NCBI): domain Eukaryota; kingdom Metazoa; phylum Chordata; class Mammalia; order Artiodactyla; family Delphinidae; genus Delphinus; species Delphinus delphis. Next base: position 78,032,565 of record NC_082685.1, read on the forward strand.
CTACTCCCCTTACCAGAAGCATGAGGGATTTTTCTCCAATATTCACCATGAGAACCTGGTGGGGCTCCTGGAGGTAAAACCCAACCAGTATGTTTCTTCTGGTCGAGGTTTATTGAGCTTCTTGGATCTGTGGGTTCAACATTTTTTCCAAGTTTGAAAAAAATTTGACAATTTCTTGAATTTTTTTTTTTTTCTGGCAGGTAATTCAGTTACTCTCACATTAATTTGACCCGTTTGAAGTACCTTTTAGAAGTTCTTTTTAAGAGGGCTTAGAAGAGCCCTTGTTTCGAGCTCTTTTGCCCCCCTTCTAAGGCTTGGCCCTTTTGAGGTCTCTACTCTTTTTTTTTTTTTACACTTTTTTTTTTTTGCGGTATTAAATGTCTTTTAATTCAACAATGTCTCTTTACTCTTGCTGGATATTAGTCAACACTCTTCAGTCCTGTGTGAGCTCTGGGAATTGCTTATTTTACAGTTTCCTTGTAATTACTTTACTTTGTCCAACTTTGTGGGATGTTTTCCATTTCTCTCCTCTTACATTCATGTTTCTCCTTAATTCTTTGAACAGAGCATGCACAGACTGCTAATCAACCAAAGACTCACAAAATCCCCATGTGCACTTCTATAGCAATTAATCCTTCAGTAACAGAAGCAGAAGCAGCTTTATCTATGTTTAATGGGGATAGAAGGAGATGCAGAACTGTCCTTGCCCTCAACTTCAAATTTCTCTAAGATTCAAGGGACCAAGGGTTATTTTTAATAAATGTTCTCCAAAATATTTATGTCTTGAAGATTTAGACCTAATTCCTAAAAACAAGCCATTCAGGACCATATCTAAGTTGCTTTATATCCAATATTAGTTCTCTGGCCCTTGCTCTATATAAAGCAATGATTACATGGTGAAGGGGGTTAGTATTTGAGCACAATAAATGGCCCAGCTTTTTAAAGTTATGTAAAATCTATTGTGCACTCTGTGCCTTTGTGAATAGGGCTTAGACGTTAACCTCTATAATGTAGTTGGGTCAATTCCCACCACTTCGTGACAATGAAAATATTTAGGGGTAACAAAACAACACTGCTCATCCCCTCCCCTTGCCTCCTATCACTCAGAACAGAAATGCTCACAAGGACTATATTATTACAAAGACTTCTTTCCACATCTCCAAATGTCTCTTGGGTTATCCAAATCTTCTTATGTCAACAACCCAACAGCCTACTCTCCTCTGACCTGTGAACAGCTCTGGCCAGGGCATATCAGGATTTTGGAAAGAGAATCCACTGCCAGAGATACCTCAGCAGCAATTCTTAAAGCTATTTTGTCTAATAGATGGCACAGGGCCAAATCCTGATAGCATACTCAGTCCTGATCTCCTTTCTGCTGAAGATAGAGAAATTGGGAAAATAGTATTTTATGAAATGAGATAGTGGAAAGGAAATAGATTATACATAATCACTTTAAATGTTGGTATCAGCAGAGCTGGAAAAATCCCCTGGCTAAATCCCATGGTGAAAATCCACTAATTTTGAGGGGATTAAATCAACTGAATAATTTTGGATGGGCAGATAATGGAAGCATCCATTCTTACAGTTAAACTACTCCAGGGAAGGAAACTTAATTTTTAAGTCTCTGGCAAAGAGTGCAAGTAGAATTTAGTATTTTTTAAGCTACACAATTGGGACTGATACAGTTTACATTTCTATAACCTCTGCATGCCAGTCGTGTTAACATTTTATTCAGATACAAATTTATAACTTAACTATTATTATCTGGAAACCATTAGATGGTAATCTCCCATTTGCCTTATCAAAAAGAATCCAGGCATGACTGTATCTGGTTGATATAATAATCCCTATAAAAGATTTCCTTTCCCATTTTCAACACAGTGGCAAAACTCTGAGAATAGTATTAATGTTTAGCAGAGGATAGTGGCCTGTGGGGTCAGTTTCAAGCTATGAGAAGTGCAAAACTTTCTCATTTCTCTTGCTTACAAGTTTATGCCTGCTTAGCTGGAGAGATAGAAAATTGGCAGAAGATACCGGTAAGGAGGAGAAACAAAGGATATCTCACTGAGCATATTACTAAAACTCTTCCCTTAGCAACTGCTAGCAAGGGCCTCAAAAATGCAGAAAAAGCTGTGATGAGGAGTTGGGAGCTCCTTTTGGGGCAGAGAGTTGTGTTTCATTTTTACTCTGTATCCTCAGTGCCTAGGGCACTGCTGGGTAGAGCAGAAGCACAACACGTGATACATGATCAGTGGTAGAGCCCTGGGCAGCCCCCTCTCTGAGAAAAAATGTGCTGCTCCCTCTTTCCTTGCTGAAGTGATGGACAAGAGACAAAAATGGACTCAGATGGGTCACTCACTCTTCCTCTTCTGAAAGACACGTTTTCCCTCATAGACTCATCCTTTACCTTTATGGTCAAAGTGTGAAGTCTTAATTGTTTTTACCTGTCTTCATGTCTTGTGTGAGAACTGGGATATTTCCCAGAAGAAGGAACAGCATGAGGTAGGGAGACATGAGATTATGTAGAATGTTTGTGACAGTATTGTATCTCTCTCTCTTTCTCTTTTCTTTCCTGTTTCGGCTGTCAAGTGTGAGTGCAGAGGTTAGAGTGAATCATAGTCCTATGTTCATGGCATACTATCATAATTGATCTGTTCAGGTTTCTCTCGTTTCATTTATACATCTATTACTTTTTCCCATAGACTGGCTTTTAGCTTGTGACATACTAAGCCTCCCACTGATAACAGATAACCCCTGTAACAAAAGGCCACATACTTTTTCTTTTTTTTGGAAATCATTTGTATAAAGACATCTGAGGGGATTACAAGGGTTAAGATTCTGGAGAAAGACTGAAGAGAAATGAACTAACCTTCCGTAACTTCTTTTTCTCTGGAGGCATTTGTTGATTTTGGCCAAAGGGCAAGCACCTGATTCAGGCTTTACCTGAGCGGAGTGAGAGAAACCAGAAGAATTTTTTGGCAGTTGCACAGGGCTGAAAATCTGAGTGGCCTCAAAACACCTCCAGTTTTTCCCAAGGACTTCTGCCAAATTCTGAAGTTTGTGAGCCAAAAAGCCTAAGCAGAAAGGTTTTGAAAAGCAGAATGGACTTTGGGGTGCTCTCACAGTGATGAAGAAACAAAGAATAGAGCCCAAGACTTACCACGATGGGGGAGGGGGATCAATGACCATACCAGAAAAGATTTAGAGAACAATACTCTAGGAGTAGGGATGAGCCAGAGGTAGACTGAGACTGACAAAAATCTCAAGTAAGCATTTTCTTAGCTCAGTCCCTGATTGGATTAAGCCATCAATCCCCATTCTGTAAGTCTCACAAAGGAAAATATAAATTAATTCTAGTGAAAGATAATATCATTTGAAGCCTCAAAAATGTTTAAAATCTACAATGTCTAGTGTACAATAAAATAAAACTAGAGTGGAGAAACAGGGAAGTGACTGACAATCAAGAGATAAAACAGTCATTAGAAGCAGACTGAAAAATGAACCAGACACTGAAGTTTGTAGACAAGGGTTTAAAAATAAATAAGATTAATATAAAGATAAAATGGGAAGAAGGATGGAACTACTGAATGGAAACAATGAAGCATTATAACAAAGAATTTGAATCTCTATTTAAAAAGACTCAAATTGGCATTCTAGAACTGCAAAAAAATATCTCAGAGGCTCTGTTTTTAGTTTAGAAGGACTGAGCTACTAATAAATCCCATCCTCCATCAAATAACAGCTATACTCCCTGAAAAAAAAAAAATAAAACAAAGGGGAAAAAAACTATCTGAAGGCTCTGAAGATTGAAAAACACAGGCCTGTTATAAAGGAGTTGAAACTTAGAAAAGTGGTCAGCACAGAACGAATTCCATTTGTGTCACTTTACCCTGAAGGCAGACCACAGACATGGTGGCAACATTGCCGGGTCACTAAAACTCCAATAGGAAAAGCTACCACATATTGTTGAGAGAAAGCGGGGCTAGATGCATGGGAAAACCACAGCCACTGAAGAACAAAGAGGGAACCTTAGAAAGGAGAGAGTTGGAGAGAATTACACCTAAATTCTGTGTGTAAACTTAGCCCAAGTCTATGACTGATCAATGTATCATGCATGCTGGGGAGAACTGGTAGGAGCTTGTAGATAAAACTTAGAGAACTAAATTGAGAACCAAGTCACCACCCACCCCAGGCAAGACTGTATGCGATTTGAGTCTAATTATTAATGAGTATGATCCCCTTTGTTCCAGCTCTTGAGGTCAGAATGAGCTCAAAATCATGCTTCAACTGGGGCTGTCAGGATTATCACAGGATCTGAATCATTAACAGGAGTCTGTTGAGACTCGCATGAATTTAACTACCACCAGTTGTGGAAAGAGGGTTCAGAAATACAGCTTTAGTCATTAACTGATCTGTCATTTCCCAAACCCCTACTACTTTTCACACTGATCTGGCTCTCTGTACTCACCCACATGCCCATTTCTTTCCTTAGCAGGATATAAATATGCAGTAGAGACTTGTCCTGGGCTCGTAGAAAACACTATTTCAGTTCCTGGACTATGGGAGGGAGATACCCCACAGAGTCTTGAGACAGGCACCATGCTTTGTGTGCTGCCAGATCCCTAGTAGCTAGCACAATGCCTGACCCAGGGTAAGCGTTTACTTAATAAATGACCACTGAATTGAATTGATCTGAGGCCTTTGGAGTAAGGTTCAGTGACTTCACCCCAGTTCCCTCCAAGGACGTATTTTTCCTGCTATCTGTCACCCATAATTCCTGACTGGGAATCCCTCAGGCTTATGTATGTAGATGAATAGTGGCTATATGGATACCAGGGCCTTCAAATACTTTATACATATAAAGGAGGAGCTCCAATTATTTTCAATCCTTGCGCAAGATTCAAAATTCTTGCTGGAATCCACATAAATTGTGTTCCTGGGTTCAGGCCACATCTACTTTCCAACAAGTGGACAACAGTATGTGTTAATCAAAGTTATGCCTACTGGATTTTCCTGCAATTTGTCTTTCAAGGTACCTTGAGTGGGACCATTATACTGTAGCTGATCTATCCAGCGTTTGCAGCTGCCAACATATCAAGCAAAACCATCTGCAACTGGGTCTGAATTTTTATTTTCCCTCTCAGGTACCTGGTCACAGGGAACTTTCCATGAGGCTTCATGGATGTGGTGGGATCTGGCCTCATAAACATCCCTTCCATCCAATAATGGAATGCTTCTTGGCCTGCTCACCATGACAGATAGAGCAGATAGTATTCATGGAGGGGCGTGATTTGGATCATATGGTCACTTAGTGCCCTATGTCCAAAATCCACCAAAGCCCAGCAAAGAGCCAGGAGCAATGTTTCAAAGGAGAACAGTTACCTGTTAAAGGCTTTGCTCCAAAATCTTAATGGCCTCACTACAGAATCGAAACAATACTCCAAGTTGCTGCAGATACCACAAGCCCTTCTGGAATCTGCTGGGTCATAAGCACTAGTGCCTGGATCCACTGGAGAGCCCCCTTTTCCTTAAGATCTACTCAAACCTCACAGCTTTTTTGCCACATGGGAAATGCAGGCTAGATTATCCACTAAGTAGAATAAGAATGTGCTTAGGGGGAGAAAGAGAGAGACAGAGGAAGAGAGGGCTATTGATTTATTCACCTTCAGAGAACTTACCTTGATATTTTGAAATCTGAAAATTTACAAAGAAATTCTTAATTTTAACAAACATCCTAATTGTGCCTTTTCATTAGCTGGGATTTTATTTTGGATTACTTAGTAGGGAAGCAAAATCTTCTCAGTATTTAGGTCATCTAAAGGTCTTAATCAGGTAGCTATTGAATGGGCTAGAGCAGCCACCCTAATGAGAAAAATTTTACTTGCAGAATCCAAAGCAGCCCAGCAAGCATTAAGCTCCCTCTTTGATGGATTGGAACACAAGATTCAGCAACTTATTTGGCAGGTACCTGACAACTAACCAGATTCCCACGTATTTAATTGCGGTGAAAACTCCCTGTACTTTCATGGATGTAGCTCTTTCCCACTGACATGTGCATCTTTTCAACTTTTCAAGCAGTAAGCAACCTAGTTGAGGGTTCACAAATCCTCTACAGTTTACTCCAATAGACAAGTATTTTCTGTGTGCAGCAGGATGTGAAAAAAAGTTTGGGAGGCACTGAGGTAAGTGATGTATTTTAACAAACAGCAACGTTTGGTAAAAAGAGTTAACATTTTGTTAGGGGATATGTTGAATTTTGCTCTAGCATGCTCTGATCAGGGAAAATTATGTATTTCCAAAAACACATTCTGAGTAAATAGTAAACAATTTTGTAGAAAATACTTTATTAATAGTTAATCTAGGGACTTCCCTGGTGGTCCAGTGGGTAAGACTCCGCGCTCCCAATGCAGGGGGCCCGGGTTCAATCCCTGGTCACAGAACTAGATTCCGCATGCAGCAACTAAAGATCCCATGCAGCCTAAATATATAAATATATTTTTTAAAATAGCTGATCTAATTCTTAAGGAAAGCCTAAGCCCTGTGCCAATTCGGCCACCATAGCCATCACCATTCAGTGGGGAGAGTCACCAATCCTAAAGCACAGGAACAGTTAATCAGGCTCTAGAAAGTTTGTCCCTATAACTTAAAGCTTTTAATGATAGAGAATGTCACTTAAGGAGAAAAGAAATCTAAACTATACTCCTTAAGTCCTCTAGTCATGCAGCCTTGTATTTTGGACCCAAAGTGTCTTGCCACTTGACTGAGAGGCCAGAGGGTGGGGAGAGTCATTTTACCTCTGAACTCCCAGAACAGTGTCTAGAACCACGATGTTTACAGAATCCTTGATCAAACCATAAACAGACGTTTGGCCTTTTCGTCCTGGGATTCACTTCCTGGATCTTTAAGATTCAGTTTTCAGTTTCATCTTTTCAGTTATCTCACCATCACCGACACATAAAAGGTGTGTTTTTTTTTTCTCTTTGAGCATAAGAATTATAGGGGAGAAAGATCACAGTGAGATTTACAGTGCTAAAGCAAAACAGCCAAATAATAAGTGACTGCACACACCCCTGTTAAAAATGTGACCTCTGGGGGTTGGGGGAACATAGTCACACAGGCCCTTCCCATCCCTCTGTGTGATTCCCACAATGCAGGGAGAGCCTGGCAACCTCATGGAGGTCAGAGAAAGGAGACACCAAAGTGCCTTCAGTCTCATTTCTTCCTCCTGGTTCCCCTCACCGGAAGGAGCTGAGAAGATATTATGGTGAGCATTTTCTTCCAAAGTGGTACCTTTTCAAGCCTTCAAGTGGTCATAGAGTAGTGGCTTCTTTATGTTCTTATACTCTCAACTGTAGGACCTGGTCAGCCCTGGGTACCTTTTCCTGTGGGGAACAGGCCCCAGAATCCTTTTAGCTGTATTCAAATGAAAGTTAATAGATAATCTTTAAAAACAGTACACTATACCTAGCTTAGCCTTCACTCACAGACTCTGGGAGACAGTGGAATAAAACTTTATGAGGCCCTTCTGTGAGAAGTCTGCGAGGCACACATTTCCTTGATCTAAGAGCTCTGGTGGAGTGTGTGCTTTACTGCTTTTTTGTCTAAAATAGAAATTTTCAGAATGTTTTTCATCCTAAAATCCCTCTGCATTGATATTAGGGTTACTTATTTCAATGTAAATTATTAAAATTTCAATTTTTTCAGCTTCAAGATATAGAGAGCAAAAGTCCTTGGACTGAGGTAGCTGAGTGAAGCATTTTCCTCAGGCACAAAATTTAAGGGGACTCTGCAATCAAGGTAAATCATATTATAATGCATTATTTAAAAAAATCAAAATTAATGCAAAAATTTCATGATGAATAAAATATCAAAATTTTAAATACAGATCAGTAATAGTGCTGTTCTGAGCTATATTGGAATGTGAAGCAAATGAAAACTCAGCAATATTTTGTTCATCATGAACACATGACGTCTCTTCACAATGTACCAAGAGAAAGTAATGGTTGGAACCAGACTCAAGTATGACACATGCTGGAACTATCAGACAGGAAATTTAAAACATCTATGGTTAATACTGTCAAATGCTGTAATAAAAAATGTAGACACTATAAAAGATCAGATAGATAATTTCAACAGACAAATGGAAACTATAAGAAAGAATAAATGGAACTTTAAGAAATAAAAAACACAGTAAAAGAGATGAAGAATGCTTCCAATAAACTTATCAGTAGACTTGACACAACTGAGGGGAAAAAAAAATCAGTGAACTTGAAGATAAGTAAATAGAATTTATCCAAATTGAAACACAAAGACAAAAGAGAATGGAAAACAAAAACAAAAATCTAGAACAGACATCAAAGAGCTGTGGGACACTATTAAATGGTGCAAGATTAGAATCCCTTGAGAAGAAGAGAATGGGTCAAAGTAAATATCTGAAGAAATAATGGCAGGATTTTCCAAAATTAATGACAGACACCAAACCCAGTTCCAAGAAGCTCAGAGAAGACTAAGGAGGATTAAAATAAAAACTAAAAGTCCCAGACCCAGGCATGTCATAGTCAAACTGCTGAAAACCAAACACCAAAGAGAAAATCTTGAAGGCAGCCAGAGGAAAAAAGACACATTATCAATAAGGAAACGAGGAAAAGAATTAGAGTCAATGTCTTATCAGGAACCAGGCAAACAAGAAGACAATGGAGTAAGATCTTAAGTGGGCTGAAAGAGAAAACTGTCAACCCAAAATGTTCTATGAATTGAGCACTATATACTAATCCTATACACTACACAGTGACAAAGTTGGGTTTGTCCCAGAAATGTACAGTAGGCTGAACATTCAAAAATCAATCAATGTAATCCATAATATCAACAGAATACGGGAGAAATAAAAACATATTTTCCTCTTAATAAATGCAGAAAAAGCACCTGTCAAAATTGAACATTCATTCATGATAAAAATTCTCAGCAAAGAACTTTCTCAGTCTCATGAACAGCATATACCAAAATTTAAAGTTAACATCATAGTTAATGGTTGAAAGATAAGAAAAAAGGCAATGTTGTTTGTTCTCATCATTTCTAGCTAATACTGTCCTGGAGGTCATAGCTAGTACAATTAGAAAAAAATTGTGGAGATCAGAAAGGAGGAAGTAAAACTGTCATTTTCCCCAGACTACATGATCACATGTGCAGAAAACACAAAGGAATACTCAAAAAGCTACTAGAACTAAGAAGTGAGTTTATCAAGGTTACAGGATGCAAGATTAAAATACAAATATCAGTTGTATTCTTATATATTAGCAGTGAACAATTAGAAAATGGAATACAAAAAACACCATTTAATATAGAAGTAAAGGGCTTCCCAGGTGGTGCAGTGGTTGTGAGTCTGCCTGCAGATGCAGGGGACACGGGTTCGTGCCCCGGTCCGGGAAGATCCTACATGCCGCGGAGCGGCTGGGCCCGTGAGCCATGGCCGCTGAGCCTGCACGTCCGGAGCCTGTGCTCCGCAACGGAAGAGGCCACAACAGTGAGAGGCCCGCGTACCGCAAAACAAACAAACAAACAAACAAACAAAAAATATAGAAGTAAAAATGAAATCCTAAGGAATAAATTTAATAAAACAAATATAAAACTTGTACTTTTAAAAGGACAAAACATTGCTGAGAGAAATTTAAGAACTGAATAAATGGTAATTCACTATTGTTAAGATGTGACTCCTTCCCAAATTGATCTATAGATTAAATGCAGTCTCAATTGAGATCCCACTGGCTTTTTTTTTCCTTTGTAGCAACTGACAAGTTCATTCCAAAATTTAGAGAAAATACAGAGGACCTAGAATATTTTAAGCAGTCTTGAAAAATTATAATGAAGTTTATTTCATGACTTATTATAGAGCTACAGTTATCAAGCAGTGTGGGTTTGGTGTAAGGATAAACACGTACACGTTTCAAACAGAGTCTAGAATAGACCCTCATAATCAATGGTCAAGTGATTTTGACAAAGGTGCCAAGATAATTCAATGAGGAAAAGATATGTATTCTTTTCAACAAATGATGTTGGCAAAACTGGATACCTGTTTAGAGAAGAAATGAATTTTGGCCCTTACCTCACATCATTTATCAAAATTACCTTAAAATGAATTATAGATTTAAACATAAAAGTTAAAACTAAAATACTTTAAAAAGAAAGTACAGGAGAAAATGTTTGTGAATTTGAAGACGGCAAAGATTTCTTAGGACGCAGAAGGCACAAACCGTAATAGAAAAAAATTGGTAAGGGTAGACTTTTTAAAAATTAAGCCCTCTGCTTTTGGAAGGCAAGCCACTGACACGGAGAAAATATTTGCAATAAATATGTCTGACAATGGAATTGTTTCCAGAAAATACAAAGAACTCTTATTAAAAAGACAACCTAATTAAAAAAATGAGCAAAATATTTGAAAGGACAGTTCTCAAAAGAAGATATTAAACAAGCACATGAAAGATTGCTCAATATCTTTAGTCATCATGGGAACGCAAATTAAAACCACTACATACCTAGAAAAGCTGAAATTAGAAAGACTGACAATACCAACTGTTGGTGAGGACGTGAATCAATGACAAGCCTCATAGATGGATGGTGGGACTGTAACATGGGACAATTATTTTGGAAAACAACTTGGCAATTTCTTATAAACACTTCCCATGTAATTCATTAGTTCCTAGGCATTTCCACAAGAAAAATGAAAACATGTGCTCTCCCAAAGACAGACACAAATGTTCACAGCAGCTTTATTCATAATAGCCCCAAACTAGAATTAGTCCAAAACCCATCAATAGATAAACAAACATTTTGTGGCATATCCATGCAATGAAATACTCTTCAGCAATAAAAAGGAACGAACTTCGGATATATACAGCAACATGGATAAATCTAAAAAATATGCTGAGCAAAAGAAGCGAGACACAAGAGTACCCACTGTATGCTTTCCATTTACATGAAATTCTAGGACAGGCAAAACTAATCTATAATGACATAAAAGGAATCAGTGGTTGCCTGGATTCAGAGGTGGAAAAGATTGATCGCAAAGGAGCACAGGGGATCTTTTGGGATGATGGAAATGTTCTGTATCTTGACTGTAATGGTGGTTACATTTGTGTATACATTTGTCAAAACGTATTGAATTATACAATTAAAATAAATATATTTTATTGTATATAAACCGAATTTCAACAAATTTGACTAAAAATATAAATCCTAGTTATTTTTATATTTAGTTTTCAGACAGCTGGATCTCAACCACCAGAATGACACATTGCAATGGAATAAGCTATGCCATTCTAAGGCCTGAACTCTAGCCAGCTGCTGGACCAGAGGCCTGGGACCACCTTCCTTTCAAAAACAGTAACATCCCAGGTCTAAAGTCCACTATTCTGAATGTCTCTGTTTATAGAATCCTATCCTAGCTGTTAGAAGAGGGTGATGAAGACTTGGCTAATCAAGAAGACCCATGAAGAGCTATTGTATTCCTAGAGCTTAGCACATGCCTCTTGATTGAATAAATAAGACAAAAGAAGAGTACAGGCATACCTCATTTTATTGCGCTTTGCTTTATCGAGCTTCACAGTTTTGTTTTTTTTGTTTGTTTGTTTTGTTTTTTACAAATAGGAGGTTTGTGGTAACCCTGTGCTGAGCAAGTCTATTGGCGCCTTTTTTCCAACAGCGTTATTTTAAAATTAAGGTATGTATATTGTTTTTTTAGACATAATGCTATTGCACACAATATACTACAGAAGAGTGTAAATGTAACTTTTATATGCACTGGGAAACCAAAACATGTGTGTGCTTTGCTTTACTGTGATATTCACCTTACTGTGGTGATCTGGAAGTGAACCCGCAATACCTCTGAGGGATGCTTGTATTCCCGGAGGAAACCTTAGATCTCTAGAGCAGTACGTATGCAAGGACTGAGAGAGTCAGGGGTGGAGAGAGGGAGGCAAAGCAGTGGCCCTGAAGGAAACCATGAAGCCAGGAAGCGCCTCAGTACTGGCTCTTGGAGCAAGCCCAGGTTATGAAGCGTACAGCTAGCTGCACAACCCAAGCATCTGTAAATCCTGGCAGCATCCTTCCTCACTGATTTCACTGGGCCAGGCAAGTAGCGCCATCCTCACTGTAACAGAGCCCCTAGTGAGGAACATTTTATTTCCTGGGTACCTGCAATTCCCAGCAAGATGCCTTTCCAGCCAGGGCCAGCCTGCAAAGTGCAACTCGCATTTCACTGTTACTCTTTCCAGAGAACCTGGCCTCTCCCAGGACGCTCACAGGCAGGCCTGTTTTCTCTTGCTTCCCACCACAGAGGTGTATGCACACCCGAAATCAATTAATCAGCATAGGCTCCTTCCCAGTGACAGCCAACAAAGACAGTCTAAACATGGCTTGACTTAACTCACACAGCTCTTGCTATATCCACATTCCCCTTTGGCTCATACGTGACCCATCTGTTGGTGAAAAATTAATGACACAGTATGTCACATATGCCCATACATTCATTGTAGGATTCAAGCTAGAAGTCATGCTTTGGAGAAGCTCCAGAGGAGCACGTGGAACAGGCTCTGTTGGCGCTCCCTCACTTAATAAAAGATTCCATACCTTGGTTCCCTGGACAAACATCTGATCAGAAATAGCAAAATGTCCTGCTAAGTAAACCAACATGATAAAGGAAGATCTTCAGGACAATTAAGCAGCAGATGTTGGAGAGGCTTTACGTGCGGGTGTAAGACCACCTCAGAGAAACCTCAGTAATGCTTTGAGGAGGGTAGGACGAAGAACATTTTGCTTTGCCCCAAAAGCCTGGGATGCTGCGGATTAACAGGTGGCCGATTACCTTGAGGAGAGTCAAACCCCAAACTCAACGTATTTGACAGACTGCTAGTTGCTCTTCCAAGGGTAACAGCATGAGCAGAATTTTTTGGATCCCCCAGACTCTTCTGAGCTACTAGGGAAGGGACAACCATTGTCGGGGCATTTCCCCCCATCTCCCGAGATGGCAGTTTGTATCGCCACCCCTTCCCGCCCCACTTGAAGCAGCAATGCAATGCAATGGTTAAGGGTTTGTACTGAGGACCATGAGACCTGCTCTCTGCTCCTGGCTCTACCAAGAAGGGGCCCTGTGGCCTTAGGTAAGTCACTTACCTTCTCTGAGCTTCACAAGTGGTTAGACCACTTGGTATTCCCCTAGTTCCTTCTGGGTCTTTTCATGTTTTCATTCAGTCTTCCAGAATGTTCTTTATCTTGTCCTCTTGAGGCAACCATTTACTTGGTCTCCCAGTTAAGGGTCAATGCTGCTGTTTGACCTGCCCTTGGAGCCAACGCCGGTGTTCCCAAATGAAATTTGATCAATTTCATTGAACAAATGAGTGGATAACCACATGCATACATAAATTCAGGCTCCTTCCTGCATCTCTGTGGGCTGCTATTACTTCCATCAAACAGGGGTGTTCAAATTAACTTCAACTGTGCTCAGTTACTCAGTCCTTATTCAGGACCTTCTATGTGTCAGGCATCAAAGTAGGCAGGTGCTTGCAGTGATCAAAGACAGATGACAAGATCCAGCCCATAAGACACTTTAGAAACTTTAACTATTTCCTGTACCTTGTCTGTGACCGCACACCAACAGTTGGTGAGTATGTCAGTCAGGGTCCAATCAGGAGACAGAATCCAAACAGTGATTTAAATAGGGGAAGTTTAACATAAAGAATTATGAAGTTGTGATAAAACAGTAACTCTAAGATATGAGAACGTTATAGGGTACCACAGGTTTGAGGGAGAGCCCAAGGAAGACTGAATTTGGAAGGGGATCCCCCCACCATCTCAAGGCTGGGGTTCATACCTGGTTAGAGAAGGTAGTTGAAGTCTACTGGATGGAGGAGAACTTTGTTGGTTTTCCCAAGACAGAGCTGGTCTACAGCCACTGGGAGAGCAGGAAGCAACTCTCTGGCAGGTAAGTAAGCTCCAGCCAGTGACCAGATGTGTCCAGCTGCAGAGGGAATGCCACTGTTCGTAGGAGGCTTGGGACACCCACAGTGTCAGAAGGGCAAACTGGAGGGGCAGGGGGCATGGGTGAGTCATTGTCGGGGGGCCGCTGTGTGGGCACACGGAGGAGCTGGAGAGGACACGCAGTGTCTGTGTTGGGAGAGTCACGGGAGAGTGCTCACCAGGCCATGCCAGGCTGCAAGGCTGCGGAGGACTGGGTGCTCTGGAGCCCTGGCTGGGGCAGAGCACCACCTGATGCCCTCACCCCTACACCGGTGACCAATGGGGCAGCTGGTGGGACCTGCAGAAGCCTCTTCCTCCTGTACTGTCCGCCCAGGGCCCTCCACTGAGAAAGCTTGACATGGTGCTCTCTGTAGAGGAGAAGAACTGGAAGGAATTCCAACCATTATTGCCAAGAGGCAAAAATGGACATCAACAGAGCCTTAAACCGGGTGTCAGCATTCTGAGCACAACTTGTGTACTCTCAGGCAAGTGACTTAGATGTCTCCGTTTCAGCTTATTCATCTACAAAATGGAAATAATGCTTGTCCAATTTACTAAACAACAATACTGTGAGGATCAAGTAAGACGAGGAGTATGAAGGGCTTTGTAAACTGTAAAGTGCTTCACGTTTCCAATGGGCATGGCTGTTAGCTGTATTCAGTATTCCACATGCTGTCCCTCCAAGCTGCGTGATGTTCCCCTGGTATTAAGGCCGAAGACATGAGACCTTGTCTTATTTCTTTTGAATCCCTGACACCTAGCACACGAACTGGCACAAAGCAGGCAGTTAATCTGTCTTTATTACCAGACCTGTACTCTTTTACTTACTTACTGATGGTCACATTAAGTGAGGAGCTGAAGCTTAAGGTAAAGATGTGTCTGACCAAGCAGGGACAGACCGTAGCTCCTCAGAAGGGGCCCCACTGGTATTTCCCCATCTTTCAGCCAGAAAGCTGCAGAGGAGTCAGTAGGGAGAGCCCCTTGGCCCCCTGATCAGCCTCTTCCTGAGGCCCTGGGGCAATGCCTTTATGGTGTTATCAACTCAAGGAGCTTCCAGAGGACCTCACTTGCCGGCCTATTAAACAGTTGGTGGATAAACAGATGTATAGATGAATGAATGAAAAAGCAGAGTTGCCCAGCTAGGGTCTTGCCCGTATGAATATGATAACCATAGGGTTACTAAAATCCATCTTTTTGTTAAATGTAACACCTTAGCATACACACATGCACACAATCCTTTGTCCACTCATTTCTCCATTACTCCCTTTAAAAAAAATAATAAATGAAGAAATTGGGTACGCATGCAAAGCAACTGCTAATTTACTCATTGATTTATTGTATTTTTGAAGCAGAAACCTCACAGAATAGAGCAGAGCTCTGTCTGGACACTGTGGGCACTGCTATCCGAGGTCTGAATCTGTCTGAGGTGTCTCTCTCTGCATGAGGGGTAAGCTCCTGGTCATCTGCGGCTCCCACTCTGCCTACCCTGGGGCTGCTACAGATTCATATGGGGAGGAAGCTGGGAACAACTGGAGGGGATGAAAATTGAGGACATGCTGATTGGTCTGGGAGAGGAACTTCCTGCCATCGGCCACTCCTGTCCCACAACGGCAGTCCTGAAGAAGCAGAAAAAGGCAAGCAAGTTTAATTACTCTGAACGTATCCTGGGACATTTCAGAGCCCCCTGCACGGAACTGAAAGGTTGCATGTTTTTTGTGTTTTTTTTTTTTTTTCACATACACACACTGTATTTTATTTTTACGAGAGATAAATAAACTGACACCAAGCACTGTGTTGCATGTTTTTTAACACGAAACGTCACTAACATAATTAGAATTTTTTTTTCTCCTGCTTATAACACATTTTAAATGTGGATGAGGTTCAGCCAATAAGCACTTTCATCGATTTGCACAAGGTAGTGGTTAATTGAGGCAGAAACAACTGGCATTGCAAAATCAGTTTGCTCTGCTTTTGATTCACACTGGTATGGGTTAAATACTTCAGGGTGAAACTAACATATGGGAAGAAGCCTTTAATTCAATCATTCCCCTGCCTGAAGCAAATCCTGTGGGTTTCATATGATGTGAATCAGCCCCACTTGCAGATAACTAAACACATTTAGAAAAGGAGGCACAAAGGTAGCCCTGAAGTGGCTTGGACATCTGTTACTGGAGCATGTAAGGGTAACTTGATCAGTCAATTAATATCTCGTCCTCTCTTCTTCTCAGTTTCCTCCTTAGCTGTGTTGCTTTGTCAACGCTTAGCCTGGAAAGAGAGAAGGCCAGTTTTCGACCGTTTTTTTCCTTCCACAAATTCAGCAAATGATCAAAAGACAGAATCATGTCAGTCTACCAAAGGTACATTCCATACCTCTTTAGCTTCCTAAGGAGCTTGAGGGAGAGGCTGAAGTTCAAGTTCTCAGAAATACAGAGGAAGTGGTGAATGTGAGGTCAACTTCCATCCTCCCTTGAACTGGTCTCATTGGTCTGTTGTGGCCTTTGAAACTGACTTAGCAACATCTCCCCTCTGCTTTCACAGAAGTGTATATTCTGTTATTAAGAATGTCAAGCTGGTTTTCTTCAGAGAGAGTCAGTCCCTGATTTTAAAGCCTTCTGTTACTCAGTGCCCATTTGAGAGTTGAGGTATGAATGACGCCTTTGATATTTTTGTCCATAGCTCTCTACACATGTTTACCACTGAAAAATAAGACAGATTTGCTAAGAAAAGGGACAGAGGAGAAATTGTGATTGCATTTAATGGCACTTGACTAGAGAACCTCCAAACACCCAAATCTTGTCCTGCCAATCACTCCTCAACCCTTGACATCCCCAAGGGAGCTGCATACAGAAAGACTGATAGCAAATGAGAAACAAAGTAACACTTTATTATTACCTTTCAGAGCTTGATCAGGCTGGGTTAGAGTGCGAGGTTCACTCTTAAGGCCTGAGAAGGACCCTCCTACCCCACACACATCAGCGTCGGCTCAAATTCTGGACCATCACTAGTCGCTGCCAGCCACATGGCACAAAACTAAAGCAGTGATGCTTTTCTGAGGCAGAGAAAGATGGCTAGGCTCTCTTCCCCTGGTGCTTCTGGCAAGTCCAACCCACGGAGCAAAAGCAGGGAGTGCAAGAGAGGGTCACCCCTGCACAAACGTGGGCTTTTTATAGAACTCTGCTCATCGGTAAACATCAACCAATACTTTATAATTAACCAAACAGAATAGCAGATCATTCTCCCTTAAAAGATGTAAGGGAGCTAGAAACGGAGACAGTAGGAAAGTAGGTAAAGAAATAGAAACATTCCGTCCCCTATGAAACATTCACCCTCTCCCCACAAACACGCTCTATTTGAAATCCTACACAGAGAAGCTTATGAAATAGACGTGGCTTCTTTAGGAAAGCCTGAACACATGTAATTTAGTCTTAGAAAGCTGATGAAATAAGGAGTAATTATTTAATTACAGGAGGATTTTTTACTTCTCAAAAAACGTTATAGGGTACCACAGGTTTGAGGGAGAGCCCAAGGAAGACTGAATTTGGAAGGGGATCCCCCCACCATCTCAAGGCTGGGGTTCATACCTGGTTAGAGAAGGTAGTTGAAGTCTACTGGATGGAAGAGAAATTTGTTCGTTTTCCCAAGACAGAGCTGGTCTACAGTCACTGGGAGAGCAGGAAGCAACTCTCTGGCAGGTAAGTAAGCTCCAGCCAGTGACCAGATGTGTCCAGCCGCAGAGGGAATGCCACTGTTCGTAGGAGGCTTGGGACACCCACAGTGTCAGAAGGGCAAACTGGAGGGGCAGGGGGGATGGGTGAGTCATTGTTGGGGGGCTGGTGTGTGGGCACACGGAGGAGCTGGATAGGACACGTGTTTTTTTAACGCATTTTGCATTATCTATGTGAACTTCAGATTTTTGTCCAGTCTATATATGCATGCTAACTTGGAACAATCTGTGTCATGTAAGGGGAGACTTCTTTCTAAAACTTTGTCATTGAATTACCCACACCAGTAAGGAAAGCCTCTTTGTAGGCAGTGTGTGTATGTGTATCTTAATCAAGACAAATTTTTCAATAGGAAATTAAAACCTGGGTAATGAGCTCACAAAATCTGTCCATACTTAACATACATCTCAGTATCAGAATGTTGCCAATGCCTTTCTGGAGCATTCCATTTGACCCTGTAACATACATCTCCTCCGAATTTGGTAGGAGTGTGATTGTTTTTCAGACTTTGCAGCATCAGTACCAGAAGCATATCTAGGTCAACGTCATGACCACCATAAATCTCCTCACAGCAGTGGGAGAACCTGCTCTAGCATTCTGGATAGGAGAAATCTGGCAGGTTATCAGGCTTTTATTCTACTCATATATCTCTCCTTTCATTGGTGAATGAAAGGTTCAGTGACTTTAGGTGATCCTCCCCAGTGGATCACCTAAAGCCATTTGAAATCTAGGTTTATGATGGTTTTGTTTGTTTTTAAGAATTCAGATGGTACCGTGCAAATAAAAGCAGCAGAGGGAGAGAAACGATTAATGTACTCCATTAATTCGCTCAGCCAGTATTTCTTAAATACCCCGATGTTCACAGGACTACTTACATCAGCACGTAACAGAGAGGCTGGACTGCAAAGTGGAGCACATGGCCTGGGATGCTATGAGTCACTACTATCTCTGATCATTTGGAAAATTCCTGTGCTCTGCTGCCAAAGCAAAACTGCATTCCTGGATGGGGAGAAACACTGAACCTTCCAATGCTAAAGTGTGAGAGCAGCCTGTTTCTGGGGACAGCTTTCTGCTTTGTTCATACGTAGCCTGGTTGAACCTGCAGGAAGAATCTGAACTGTGGACTAGAAAGAGAGCACAAAGAAAATCTGTTTATCTCAGAAGCAAGGAGACATGGGGAAAGACCCTGAGACATCACTGAGCCCCACGCCTCACAGCAAATCTACATTTATTAAAGATGAGAAAAACCTTATTATTGACTTTTCCTTAAACAATGCAGGGAGGATGTATTGTGTTCTTTAATACTCAGTTTCAGAAATAAATGTAACTATTAAAAATATTATTAATTGCTTTCCCCTTCTTTCCTTTACCTAGATTCCTTTGAAGAAAAAAAAAATTTAAAAACCCAAGTCATTTATAGAATGAGATTCTCATACTCCCATTAAAAGACAGCTTCTTCAATAAGTGGTGCTGGGAAAACTGGACAGCTACATGTAAAAGAATGAAATTAGAACACTCCCTAACACCATACACAAAAATATGCTCAAAATGGATTAAAGACCTAAATATAAGACGGGACACTATAAAACTCTTAGAGGAAAACATAGGAAAAATATTCTTTGACATAAATCACAGCAAGATCTTTTTTGACCCACCTTCTAGGGTAATTAAAATAAAAACAAAAATAAACAAATGGGACCTAATGAAACATAAAAGCTTTTGCACAGCAAAGGAAACCATAAACAAGATGAAAAGACAACCCTCAGAATGGGAGAAAATATTTGCAAATGAAGCAACGGACAAAGGATTAACCTCCAAAATATACAAACGCTCATGCAGCTCAATATCAAAAAAACAAACAACCCAATCCAAACATGGGCAGAAGACCTAAATAGACATTTCTCCAAAGAAGACATACAGATGGCCAAGAAGCACATGAAAAGATGCTCAACATCACTAATTATTAGAGAAATGCAAATCAAAACTACAATGAAGTATCACCTCACACAGGTCAGAATGGCCGTCATCAAAAAGTCTACAAATAATAAATACTGGAGAGGGTGTGGAGAAAAGGGAACCCTTTTGTACTGTTGGTGGGAATGTAAATTGGTACAGCCACTATGGAGAACAGTATGGAGGTTCCTTAAAAAACTAAAAATAGAACTACCATATGACCCAGCAATCCCACTACTGGGCATATACCCTGAGAAAACCATAATTCAAAAGGACACATGCACCCCAATGTTTATTGCAGCACTATTTACAATAGCCAGGACATGGAAACAACCTAAATGTCCTACAATAGATGAATGGATAAAGAAGATGTGGTACATATATACAATGGAATATTACTCGGCTATAAAAAGAAACAAAATTGGGTCATTTGTAGAGATGTGGATGGATCTAGAGTCTGGCATACAGAGTGAAGTAAGTCAGAAAGAGAAAAACAAATATCGTATATTCACACATATATGTGGAATCTAGAAAAATGGTACAGATGAACCTATTTTCAGGGCAGGAATAGAGATGTAGACGTAGAGAACAGACATGTGGACACTGGTGGGGAACAGGAGGGTGGGACGAATTGGAAGATTAGGCTTGACATAAATACACTACCATGTGTAAAATAGATAGCTAGAGGGAACCTGCTGTATAGCACAGGGAGCCCAGCTCGGTGCTCTGTGATGACCTAGATGGGTGGGATGGGGGGTGGGGTGGGAGGGATGTCCAAGAGGGAGGGGATATAGGTATACATATAGCTGATTCACTTCATTGTACAGCAGAAACTAATACAACATTGTATAGCAATTTTACTTCAGTAAAAAAAATAATAAAACAGATCCGTTTTGAAAAAAAAAAAAACCAAGTCATTTATAGAATGAGATTTTTGTACTCATTAAAAGCAGCTAAAAATGACTGAACTCTAGTTTTACTAAGGGAACATTATTATATATTCATTATTTTTCCTGCTTTGGAGATTAAAACAGTTTCTCTAATCCTGTAGCATCCTCTTACCTACCGTTACATAGCCTGGACCTGCTTCAACTTTCTTGTCTTTGCAGACTACTTCTTTTCAAATAAAAACTAATAACTTTCTATTTCAAATAAAACAAAGCAAGCTATGAGAACAGCCATCACTTGGATTTGGATCATAGGTCCTCGGTCAGCTAGTACAACCTCACACTTCAGACAAAAGCGAAAGACCTTTAATAAGATTCAAGAGTACGTATGACAGGGGAAGGGGGGCGGGAGGGGGAAGGAAGCAATGATAAAATCCTTGAAATTCTCCCAGATTATAAATGCCATTAAGCTTTACTATAAAATCCCTCAAATTAATGTGTTTCTAATTTTAGCATTAAATGAGGCTGGTGTATTGAGTAGAACTATTTGCATAATGATGACAAAAATCAAAGTTTTAGAGAAGCAAAATTGACTCATTTGAAACTTAAATTCTAATTCCTGAGCAGCTTCTGACTAATGAGTCTGAACAAGTCAGAAATGTCCTGGCCCTCATCCTCAACAGTGGAAAAGAGAGTATGTAAACATGTTGGGGGAAATTTACAACATACACCTATGGTTTCTTAAACTTTCCCTTCCAAGTAGCAACACTGGGGGTGGGGATTCATATATCCTCTCAGTAGCTCTGAGAGTTTAGCCTGAAGTCGCAGGCTGCAAGCACAGTGTTTTTTTTTTTTTTTTTTTTTTTTTGACGTTTCCCCATTTTCTCTTTGACTTTTATATGTATTTCGAACTATATGCTGTAAAATATTCATCTCTCTTTAAAAATATACATGCTCTAAATTACTGGCTAATTAAAATGTTACCCTCATATTAGTTAGGCTATAGGCTACGCTGCTATATTAAAAAGATACTAAATATAGTCATTAAACAAGATGTTTTATTTCTCATGTAAGGGTCTGGAGGCAGCAGCTTGCCAAGGGCATATCAGCAGTACTGCTCCATGAGGATAATCAAGGACCCAGCTTCCTTCCATCTTGTTGCTCTCTATCCCTTAAGGCATTATCCTTATCTGCTCAGTCAAACCTAACTTAGCTTCAAATCTATGTTTCAGTCATAGAAAGGGCAAAGAAAAGTGAAGATGAATATAATTTTCACTCACATTTCACTGGTGAGACCTAGTCATATGGCTGCAGTAGCTACAGAGCATGGAAAAATATAATTTCCAGTTGGATGGCCATGTGGCTGGCAAAAATTAAAATAAAGGTGATGCTACAGAAATAAATACCACACCTGTCTTACGGATTTATGTATCTACCAACAGCTATATTCCTCTGGAGGTGCCCTAGAGCAGCACGGTAATAAGGAATGGGTCTGCAAATGTTTCATGTAAAGAGCCAGGTAGTAAATATTTTAGGCTTCCTGGGTATATGCTCTCTTTTGCAACTACTATTGTGGTGCAAAAGCAGCCGTAGACTGTATGACTATAAGTAAGCGAAAGAACATGGCTGTTGTTTTAGTTATCTATCACAACATAACAAATGACTGTAACATCAGAAGTTCAAATCAACACACATTTATTATCTCACAATTACCATGGGTCAGGAGTCTGGGTCTTCACATAGGATCTCACAAGGCTGCAGTCACAGTCAGTTGGAGTGTGTTCTCTTCTGGAGGCTTGACTGGGAAAGAATCCACTTCCAAACTCACACAAGTTGTTTGCAGATCTATTTCCTTGTGGCTGTAGGGCAGAGTGCTTAGGGCCTCAGCTTCCTGGTGGCTACTGGTTGCCCTCAGCACCTACAGGCCACCCGTAGTTCCTTGTCTTGTGGTTCTGTCCACAGGCCCTCTTACAACATGGCAGCTTGCTTCTTCAAAGCCAAGAGGGGAGAAAGTCTCCAGAGTGACTTTGGTAGCATGACAGAATTTCACATAATGTAAGTCACGGGAGTGACATTCCATTACCTTTGACAGATGATTGGGAGTCTGTCCAGCAGAGCTGTGTTCCAATAAAACTTTATGAGAACAACTGGTGGGCTGGATTAGGCCCACAGGACATAGTTTACAGACCCCTGGCATAATAAATAAGGTGTAGAAGCCATTGTTTAAGGTAAGAAAAGATAAAAATTAATTGAATAGAGTTAGAGAAAAAGAATCCTCAGAGCCAGAGGAGCTTTGTAGAAACACAGTCATAGAAAAATGCATTTCTGATTCTGGTCCTATCCCATAATACACCTATTACCTTGTTAATGAAAAATTAAGAATGGGATAGATGAGCATTATGCTCAAATTTATTTATCATAAAATAGAGCTGTTATTGGAACTCTAACTAAATTCAAAGTGAAGGGGCTTCATAGCAAGCTTTCTCCGATTTTAGTTCAATTCAAACCTTACCTCGAATAATTTCAACAGAAAGCCTGGTCATTTTCTTAGTGATTATGAAAATGACAGCTGACACTTACAAGATTATTGCAAATCAGGAATTATGCTAAATGTTTAACATGAATGACCTCATTTAATCTTCATAACACTCCCATGTAATTTAGATTATTATTATTCCCACCACAAAGATGAGGAAGCTGAACTTTAGCGAATTAAGCAACACAAAAAGCAGCAGAACTAGTTTATGACTCTTAGTCTTTCCTGAGGGTCCAGACACTTAAATTTTATTTGAAGTGTAATGGGAAGTCTTTGAAGGGTTTAAAGCAGGGAGGTAGTGTAATTAATATGATTAATGTTTTAAAAATATTAGCTCTGTGTGGAGACTGGACTGAAGGGGGGCTAGAGGAAGCAAGGTAGTCCAGGGCAAAGATGATGGTAGCTTGGAAAAGGTAGTATCCTAGAGATATATTTGCAAGATATTTAGGTGGTAGAAGTGACAGGCTACCTCTCTAATTGAAAAGCACTCCACTATTCCCTTGTTCACGACACTCTAGCCACACTGATCTTTGGTTCCTGAAACGCGCTAAGCCTTTTCCAATCTCTGAGATTCTGCATTGGCCATTCTCTCTACCTAGAATGCTTTTCACTGTATTCTGCTATTGCCTCATTCTAACTCATCTTACAGGACTCAGCCCAAATCTCACTTCCTCAGAGAGTCTTTCCTTGATGCATCATCTAAGTTTCATCCTATCTTTTATTTTCTCTTAAGAGAATCCAATTATTTTTCATCCCATACTTATTCACAATTTATTATATTTTGCTTTTTTTTTAACTTTTCATTTTTTTTAAACTTTATTTTATTTTATTTACTTTTGGCTGTGTTGGGTCCTCGTTGCTGCGCACGGGCTTTCTCTAGTTGCGGCGAGCGGGGGCTACTCTTCGTTGTGGTGCGCGGGCCTCTCATTGCAGTGGCTTCTCTTGTTGCAGAGCATGGGCTCTAGGCACGCAGGCTTCAGTAGTTGTGGCACACGGGCTCAGCAGTTGTGGCTCGCAGGCCCTAGAGCGCAGGCTCAATAGTTGTGGCGCACGGGCTTAGTTGCTCCGTGGCATGTGGGATCTTCCCAGACCAGGGCTTGAACCTGTGTCCCCTGAATTGGCAGGCAGATTCTTAACCACTCCACCACCAGGGAAGCCCCTAACTTTTCAGTTTACATTGGAGTATAGTTGATTAACTATGTTGTATTAGTTTCGGGTGTACAACAAAGCGATTCAGTTATACATGTATCTATTCTTTTTCAAATTCTTTTCCCAATTAGGTTGTTACATTTTGCTTGTTTTTTAACTGACTAACACATTACACTTCAAGACGCCAAGAACTATATTAATTTTGCTCATCACTGTTAACATAATGTCTAGCATACACACAGTTCCTGGCACTATAGGCAGTTACTGAATATTTGTTGAGGAAGTAAATGTCTGACTTCAGTGCTTTTACGCTTAAACACTGTGCAACTGTTTTTCACATTTGCTGATTTTAGAAGAAATTTTTCTCTTCTATCCCTCTGGAATTATCAACATAACATATCCCAAGTAATTAGTGATGCTTCAATCTCCAACCCACTCTCACTCCACACTCTTCCCAAACCCATTCCTAGATTTTAAAAAATGTTGAGAATAAAATGTACAGTAGGAGCAAGAGGGTGATGAAGCTGGCTTGAGGCAGGTGAGTTCTCATTTATTGTTGGTAAGAGTATAAACTGTTATGAACCTTTGAGAAAACAATTTATCAATATGCAAAAATGGCCTTAAAATAAACGTAAATAGGGACTGCCCTGGTGGCACAGTGGTTAAGACTCTGCACTCCCAATGCAGGGGGCCTGGGTTCAATCCCTGGTCAGGGATCTAGATCCCACGTGCATGCCGCAACTAAGAGCTCGCATGCTACAACTAAGGAGCTCACATGCCACAACTAAGGAGCCCACCAGCCACAACTAAGGAGGCCATGTGCTGCAACTAAGGAGCAGCCTGCCTGCCCCAACTAAGACCCAGCGCAACCAAAATAAAAAATAAATGTAAATAAATAAAAACATATACAAAGAGAGGTGTGTGTGTGTTTGAATTTACATGAGATATCTGAAAAGATATAAACCAAATGTTTCTAACTAGTTAGTTAGGTATTTCTAGGGAGTAAGAGAGCAAAATAGACTTTTTTAAAAACACTTTTTAAAAAATATAGGCAATTTTATATTTATAATAAAATCCCATTAAAAGTAAAAACAGAGGGCTTCCCTGGTGGCGCAGTGTTTGAGAGTCTGCCTGCCGATGCAAGGGACACGGGTTTGTGCCCCGGTCTGGGAAGATCCCACATGCTGCGGAGCGGCCAGGCCCGTGAGCCATGGCTGCTGAGCCTGTGCGTCCGGAGCCTGCGCTCCGCAACGGGAGAGGTCACAGCAGTGAGAGGCCCGCGTACTGCAAAAAAAAAAAGTAAAAACAGAAAATAAATCTTCATACTTTTGGCATAATAATCCTACTGCTGGGAACCTATATTAGTAAGGTAATGAGAAATGTGGTTTAGGGTTTATTTATAATGATCTTTACCAGTTGAGTTCTTTAGTATTTTAAAAAACTGGAAATAGTCTAAATGTCCAACAACAGATTGAATAAATAAAGTGTAACTCATTCAAATGAAGGACTACTTAAAGATAGGAGAGAAAGATATATGAATAGGAAAAAAAACAAAAAAACCTTCAATAAAATCTACCAAAATGTCATTAACGGTTGTTTCTGGATGTTGAGAGTCTATGATTTTAGGTTACTCCTTTATGATTTTTTTGGTGTTTCCTACTTAAAAATAATCATATTTAATAATTGGAGAATTGCAAATATTATTTGTAGTACTCCTTTCTAACAAGTAATTTATATTTTTATTCAATCCTCATGATAAGCACTCATACAAAACATGTTTATTTGCTAAGACAGTAGGTTTCAGTTCCCACTTATGGCTCCACCCACCTTATTTCTATGAAAATGTAACACACACCTTAATAATCTTTGGGAATGATATCTTCTTTTACTTGTGTATCATAACAATGGTGGTAGCTTAAGAAATAAAATTATCTGGAATTAAATATATTTCAGGAATAATTATGTTCTTAGTTAGAATTAGACCTACTACTTACTTGTCCTTCCTTCAATGCCTTTGGTCAGACTTTCCTGAACTAGACTGATGGAGAGAAAACTATTTACCACTATTTTAAGCTACAAATAGGAAATTTCATTATGAAGTGTCACATTTAACTTAGATACGTACACTGGGAGTTAAGTTGGCATCAAACCAATGAAAACTTCTACCTATTCATATGGTCACTGTTGGGAAGGCCCAACAAATTCAACTTGAAATGATGTATGTTTATTTGTAGATAAGAAGTCTGAAAGAATATTTACCAAAATGTTTACAGTAGTCAGGTACTTTCCTCTGGGGCCCAGCAGAACAGAGCGTAAAAATATAAGATAGATCCCACAAGCTACATATGGAAACAAATCCCATTATACTATAAACACGTCTTCTAGATATCCTATCAATGGAAGTTTGAGTTTAAAAACTTTTCAAATCAACCAAGTATGGACAGCCACTATAATACTTACATTCTGAAATAATCCAAACACCTAATCCTTCTAAGCAACAACATAAAAGCACACATATAAATAAGTAAGGGCATAAATTCCATATACTAAACATTTATTTGGGAGACATTTAACATTCATATTACTCAGATACCTCATATAAAGAATGTGATTTAAATCCAGTGGTTCTGTTTAACTATAGGATATTTCTGAAATCAAATTCTTTCACGTGAAGTCATATTTGAATCTCTCTGTCTCTCTCTGTTCTCTCTCTCTCATTTTCTCCCCCCCTCCCCTCTCCCTTTCTCTCCTTTCCTCCCTCACTCTGTCTTTCTCGCTGGAAATAATATAGTGCAGACATTTCATTCATAAAAATTCAACTGATATTATTTTCTGTAGGCAACCATACTCCCATTTATATAGATCTATAGCATAAAATACTGTGCACTTCAGTTCAACTAATTCTAAGACATAAAAATCTTCTTGGCTGAAATTAACATATTTACAAAAAGAGAACATAAAATTTGTTTTACATTCTGTTTTAAAATTTTTCTCCCACACCTTGAAATGAATCATTATTAATTTTCAGTACAAAAAAAAGCACACAAAAACCTGAACTGTTATTAAATCATTAAACTCAGAGAAAAAATGAAAGTGCACAGAGATGCTCATACTGGAGTTGGCTGATGTACTAGTACTAGCTCTATTTAAAATTTCTTTCCTATATTATTTCCCAAGCAAAATACACTCATTATATTAAAGGAAACAAATGCCATAATGTATTTAATTGACTGTGGCTACTTTCTTATTTTTATTAATGTAATTAAAGAAGTTCTGTGTTCTAAGGTACATATTACACCTTGTATCCATGGACCCTTCTTGATACATAGAAGTATCATCAAGTATGTAAAAAATAAACAGGTCAGGCAATAAAGCAAAAATAGGACAGTAAAAACAATATGATATTCACTTTTGTTCCCCTTAAAACAAAAATGTTCTTAACAATTGCTTGCTGTTGGCTCACAGAACTGGAGAATGTATATTAGAACTCCAGTACTCAAAACAATGATCTTCCTTGGCTGTTATTGTATAAGAAGCAATAAACCGTATAATTTACATGAAGAAAGCTAATGAATCCTTCAGAAAACAACCTGGCAGTTTATCTTCAATGCAAAACAATGAGGTGGCAGGAGTGTGATAGAGAAACCAGTCTTTGAGAACATCATGTAAGGGAATCCAGCTGTGCTTGTATGGTCTCTAGCTATTTACAAAGACAAAAAAAAAAAGAGAAAGTTGGTGAAGGGAGAGAAATTCATATGAAGTGTTGTTTAGAAACATGCAAATGAAAGAAAAGAATGTAACTGGTAACTATGTATTTTAAATGTACTCACATAAGCAATAAATATACCACTTAGAAAATTTTTCTTTTTATGTGGATATTAGAATTCAAGCTTGCTATCTGTTTTCAAATTTGTAAAAGAGGATTTCTAAATAGTACTGTTTAAAATGCACCCAGCTCTTTCATTTTAGATTTCTAAAGGGGGGAGGGTGGTAGGGGGGCAGTGCATTTTCCTTGATTACAAAATCAGTATTTACAAAGAAACACGAAATATCCTCAAAGATAAATCTTTAAAGGCCTGGTATCTGCCTTTTCCCTTGGGCCCAGAAATTAAAATATTTAACATTACCTATCTCTAAAGTGCCAGTGTGGCTAGGTACCACACAGTTTATTATTTAATGCTTTACATTAAAACAACAATCCTACTGCTTTAATTAAAACCATATCCACTCTCTTCCTGATTTAGTTTGTCAGATTCTCTTCATCTTGGCAATGCTTCCTACTGTGAAACATAAGATGTTTATAAGGGAAGTTTAAAGAACTCAGCTCTGTAATGGGCATTTAAAAATAAGAATTCATAAAGTGGAGGAAACAATGTGAAAAACCCTACATTACCAGAAATTATTTAAAAAATACAGACCTTGTTATAGAAATCAAACAATTCCTTGTGACTGAATTCCACAAGAACTTTCTTCAGGCTCTGTAAAGAAAAAAGAAAGAAAGAAAAAAGTTTAGTTGTGTACAATTTACATTGCATTTTTTTTCCCTCTCCAATTAGCCTCAGAATATGCCATATTATTCTGAGTGGTTTAAAAAAAACAAACAAACCAAACTTACCTCCTCTACTCAACCCCATTGTTCCAAGAACTCAAAAATACATTTACTAACACTCCACTTTAGCAAAAGGTTTCAACTCTATAGGGGCATCTGTTCTTTAAGTTGACTCCACAGAGATTAATAAAATATATTCCAACAAGAGAACAATTTCATTACGTATTTTTTCAAGACAGAGATAATACATGAGATTATATTTCATCTTTCTCAGCAGTCCATTTGAAATCTAGTAAATACCATTACACAAAGACACTGGAGGCAGCATATCTGATTGAACTCATCCAGCCATTAATGCCTCACATCAGCACAGCTGCTGCCTCCAAGCATTAATCTAACAGTTATGATCTTAACATGCTGAGATTGTTACCTTTTGTAATGTACAGACTCAGCACAAGTTAACAACACAACAGCTTCAAAGCTGGGACTTAAACCTGCTCATTCCTTTCACCTCAAATGCAATAGAGAAATCGTTATGGATGCTACAGATGCTAAGTAATATTGTGTACGTGTGCATGATAGTGCAGTAAAGTGCGACATTAACCCAACCCACCCCAATCCGCTTTTGGTTGATTTTGTAAACTGAGGAAACACTGTTTCTGAAAATTGTTCAAACATGTTTATTTTACTCAACGTACCTTTGGGAAGTGAAAGTTAATGGGGAGAGAATACCAAGAATGTATCACCCGCTCTGACCATACTGTCATGCTCACGTGACATACAACAGGCACCATGAATTGAAGAAGTGGAAAACTGCTGCAAACAGACATTGATTCATGCACTTAATTGCCTATGGTCATTTCCAACACTGTATTAATTCTATTTCTCAGTTTCTATGCTCACTTTTTTTTGTTTTATTTGTTTTAATGATTTCCATTTCCATTCACAAAGCCAACATTTTCAAAACAAGTTTTCTCCTAATTTTAGGAGAGTCAGTGGGGCTCTGCTCAGGAACGGCACCTCCCTTTCCATGAAGCCTAAGCACATAGGCTCCAATTCCTTTCTTTGTTTTCTCTTATACACCCATGTAAGTTTCAAAATGAATACCGGCTTTAAAGCCTTATCGTTTATGAATGATAAAAAAAAGAACTATGAATTTTTCAAATCATATTAGAAGAATCAGTTGGTTAACTGGCACATATCCTGAAACCTCCAAAGGCTGAATTGGCATTATCTAGCAGTGCTATATTTCCTTCCAGCAGTTAAAGGGGAATGATAAACCTAGGTTTACCCTAGGGAAAAGCAAAGCAAGTTCATTTCTTTACCACCCCCTCCCCAGCCGAAAGTTAGGAGAGACTGAAGACTGAATCAGTATGTGAACAGCTCATTTGATGTACCCCTAGAGGTAGCAGCCAAGCTAGGCTCTTGTTTCCTGTACTTTGCTTTGCTTTCTTTCAGGGTAGTGTTTTCTAAAATGCTACCCTGAGGAAAGGGAAGGAAGGTAACTTTAAAAAAATACTTCTTAAAATAACAATAGCTAAAATAATGTGTGTGTGCGCATGAGTGTGTGCATATATATGGATATGTTTATTTTACACACACAGGCACACACACACATACACCTATCCATCCATCCATAATAGTAATCCCTCAGTATCTGCGGGAGACTGGTTCCAGGACCTGCTGTGGATACTAAATTTTCCGGATGAAGTCCCATAAATGCCCCTCCAGATCTGTGGTTCCGAATCCGTAGATTCAGACAACCGTGGATGAAGCAGGGCCACAGTATTTATTGACAAAAATCCAAGTATAAATTGACCTGTGCAGTTCAAACCTGTGTTGTTCAAAGGTCAACTAAATTTAGTCTTACTTTACTGAAATACTTAGCCCCACGAAGGAAAAAAACTGATACCTGACATAAAATTTCTTATGCTTGACATAATAATGGGTAGCTATTATCATTATCATTTCCCATTCAACTCACAATGACTTAGAGAAGACCATGAGAATATGGAAGAGTATGGGAGTGGTTTTAAGTGTTTCATGTCTATGTGTAGAGAGATTATCCCAAATTTTGAGAATCTATGTTTACCTAAGGGGTGGCCAGTGGCAGTTGTTTTTTAGGTTTAGGGAAGTAAGGATGGAGCTTAGATGTGTAGGATAAAAAGGAAAGGGGGGGGCTTCCCTGGTGGCGCAGTGGTTGAGAGTCCGTCTGCCGATGCAGGGGACGCGGGTTTGTGCCCCGGTCCGGGAGGATCCCACATGCCGCGGAGCGGCTGGGCCCGTGAGCCATGGCTGCTGAGCCTGCGCGTCCGGAGCCTGTGCTCCGCAGCGGGAAAGGCCACAACAGTGAACGGCCCGCATACCGCAAAAAAAAAAAAAGGAAAGGGGGGTGCTGGCCAGGGGACAACTTCCCACATTGTCATGTTCTGACATGCAACCCCACAGAGTCTAAGAATCTTAAACCCAAATCTGGCCTTCCAGGACATTGTACAAAAGTACCTTATCAAGAAAAAAGTACAGTTCACGTTTCATTTAACAGTTTGGTAACTTTATTTATGACTTTAAATTTAGAATGGATGATGGCCTCCATTTTTACTCTTTCTTCAGGTCCCATAAATATTAGGAGTAGACCTGATCAAAATCTCCCCTGGGACTCCAGCATTTTTGGGAGGAAAGCACACTCCTAGATTTCCTTGAGAATATAACCAAAAGTGACAAATCTGCTTATCAAATGAGAATCAACTCTTTAAACTTCATTGTTTACTCTTCAGAAAATGTATGGAAAGGTTCAAATCATTATGTTGTACACCTAAAACTAATACCATTTTATGTCAATTATATCTCAATAATAATAAAAAAAAGCCACCTGGGTGGTAGCATTTGGCTGGGGAGAAGGAGGACACCATCAGGAGACCCTCAGATGCCAGATTCGATTGTTAAAAGGGACTCTAGCCAATGTGAATGATCTGGAAGCCTGGCTGGTGGTGGAACACAAGGGTTGGGGGTGGGGGAGAATAATTAGGAACAGCCCTTTTCTACCTTTCTTGGTAGGGTTCCTGGCAGTTCCCCCAGCTGAAAGGGGTGCATCCAGATTGCCCATGAGTACCCTGGACTGACAGTCTTGATCTGATTTGAAAAAAAAAAAAAACAAGAGACTTGAACAGGCACTTCCCAGAAAAGGATGTCCAAACAAAAACATATGAAAATATATGCTGGAAGGGGTGAAAATTTTCTAACTACCCTGGAAACTTGTCTGGCATTATTTACTAAAGCTGAATATATACACACCCTATGACCCAGAAATTCACTGCTAGGTATTAATATTGAGCTCAGTAGAAATGTACACATTTGGGCACCATGACATAGGTACAAGAATATTGATAGTATTATGATTCAAAAAAGCTAAAAATGGAAGTAACCAAAATTTCTTTCAACAGAAGAATATGTAAGTAAGTTGTAGTATAGTAATACAATGGAATGTTATACAGACATGAAAATAAACTACAGCCAAATACAGTATCATGCATGACTAACAAAATAAAGTTGAACATCGGGGCGGGGGGCACAGAAGAACATGTATGATTAACTGCATGCATATGAATATTTAAAAAAATAACAGAAAAGGTTTTAGAGACAAATGCTTAGGTGGTAAAAGTATAAAGTAAAGCAACAAAAATACTACCAGAAATACCAAAATACTGATCACCTCCGGGTGACTGCAGAAAGGAGGCAGTAATTGGGAGGAGGCATAAGAGAGGCTTCTGATTTCTTCTTATTATTGACTGTTATTATAAATTAGGCAATAACTTATTTCTTGATCTTGGTGGTAGGTAAAAGGGTGTTCTTTTTTTTTTTGACAAATTACTGTGCTCTTTTTCTGTATGTGTGCTATATTTCCCCAATTAAAAAAAAACCCGGCACTGTTATGTGTTAAATTCATTCCTTTTTATTCAATAAACTTTTTTTTTTTTTTTTTTGTGGTACGCGGGCCTCTCACTGTTGTGGCCTCTCCCCTTGCGGAGCACAGGCTCCGGACGTGCAGGCTCAGCAGCCATGGCTCACGGGCCCAGCCGCTCCGCGGCACGCGGGATCTTCCCGGACCGGGGTACGAACCCGTGTCCCCTGCATCGGCAGGTGGACTCTCAACCACTGAGCCACCAGGGAAGCCCTCAATAAACTTTTATTAAAGGCCTACAGGCCTGTTCTGGGTGCTACGTAAAGAGCAATGAGCAATAGAAATCAAAATCCCCCATATTCTAGTTGAAGAAAACAGACAATAAACAAGAAATGTAATAAAGACAATAATAACAATAATAATAAAATCATCATCATAATTCACAACATACATATAGAAATGTTTGTTGGTGATAAATGCTAGGAAGAAAAATAAAGCAGGGAGAGGGAATGTGTGTTTGGGGGTAGGTAGGTGGAGATTCAAGGTTAGATGGTCAAAAAGGGTCTCACTGAGCTGATAACATTTGAGTTAAGATTTACAAGAAGTAAAGGAGTAAAAAAACCCCACAGAATAGGAGAAAATATTTGTGAATCATTATCTAATAAGAGTATAGCACCCAGAATATATAAAGAACTTCTATAATTCAACAATAAAAAGACAAACCCGTGTGGGTGGACCCTAATCCAATATGACTACTGTCCTTATAAGAAGAGATTAGGACACAGACACACACAAAGGAACGATTGTATGAAGACACTGGAGGAAGATGGCCATCTACAAGCCAAGGAGCGAGGCCTTAGAAGAAACCAATCCTGATGACACCTTGATCTCAAACTTCTAGCCTCCAGAACTGTGAGGAAATAAATTTCTGTCATTTAAGCCATCCAGTCTGTGGTACAGTTATGGCAGTCCCAGCAAACTAACAATAGGCCCCATCATCTCTTCTGGGACAGAGAGAAGATCTTTAAGAGCAACGGAAAGCCACTGGAGAATTTTAAGAATGATGTAATTGTATTTACATATTAACGAGGCACTTTCGGTTTTATTTGTAAATGGATTAGAGCTGGACAAACTAGATGTGGAGAAACCAGTTAGGAGGATATATTGCATTCGTCTAGGCAAAAGATAGTGACCTGATCTAATGTGATGGCAACAGTGATAGAGAAAAGTGAAAAAAACTTGAAAAATGGTTTAAGAGGTAGAAGAGATAGCATTTAGTGAAAGATTTGAGCTGGGGGAGGAGGTGAAGGAATAGGTGGAGTCAAGAATGACTCTCGAGTTTCCGGCAAGAGAAACTGATGGATGCAACTGAGATAGGAAACTAGAGGAGTAGATGCGAAGAAAGAGAATCAAAAGTGCAGTTTCAGACACAATTAGCTTGATATGTCTGTGATATTTCCCTGAAAATATCTGAAATAAGTCTGGAAAGACAGAAAAGGAAATTAGATAAGAGATATACATTTGGGAGTTACTGATATATTGCTATTTAAAACTGAATGAGACTGCCCAGGAGAAGAATGCAGTATGAGAAGAGAGGGCAGCCTGAGACAGAACCCTTCGGAACTCCAATATTTAAGGTAGGTAGGTGTTTCATAAATGATGAGTATCACCAAGTCCACAAATGTTTTCTGCATGGTATGTGGAAATATATGGCATTTATGACATGAATCAAAATAATTTAGTAAGTTGGCACACAGGCAATAAAACTATGTGGCTTGCCTTCAACGTTCCATTTTCCAGTAAGACCCATTAAACTCACTAATATTGTTAACTAAATATACACAGACTAGAAGATTTACTCTCTTTCTTCTGCTTTATACATATAAGATTGCAACCAAGAACCCATTTAGGAAATTCATTACTTATGTTGTCTAAGCTGGTCTCATGCATTAATACCACGCAGACTTCCTGCACCCTATCTGAAAACACTGCCAAGTGAAAATGAAAGTGCAAAGAGTATCATTCTGCCAATTTCTTAAAAGAGAAGAAAGATGTATTTGTTCACCCATTTCTTTTATTTTTAATTTGTAATCCTGTCTGCAAGCACCTGGATAATGTTGCACATACCCATTAGCAAAATTCCCATGGAAATAGAATTTAGTAAGGTCTTCAGAGAGGTCTAACTTGATGAAAGCTGACAGTAAAAAGATCGTCTGCTTTCCCATTAGTTAGAAATTAGGAACACATACATTTTCCAAGAGAGAAATGTATTAACCTCATCACAAATTATCTAAGCAGAAATAACCTCTAAATAACAGATATAAATAGATAAGAATTAAACCAACTTTACATTGCTTAGCTTTTAAAATTAAGTAGGATATTAGAATTAGAAATCATACAATTATCTTTTCATCTAGAAAATCAGGAGTAGAGGATTCCAGTAAAAGAAAAACTACTAATCTCTTGTCCTGGTTAAATCTAAAAATAATTTGCTAGGGACTTAGAGAGGAAGTTTTCTCCTTTTCACTTACAGAAATGATGGATAGCTATAATATTTAATTAATATTTCAAGTTCTACTGAATGGGTTTATAAAACAAATCATTAGGTACCATTTATTAAATAAATACATCTAAAAATTGTATTATCTACAACTGTACCTATATACAGTTACAGATCACTGTAAAAATATTCCAGTATTTCTATTATTATTTGTTGACTATCTTCACTATTATTGAATAGTGAAACTCTACTCATGTACATGAACATGAACCATTTCTGCCACCCAATAATATACAGTTATTCAATAAACATCTAAACGGTACTGATACAGAGATGAATAAGCCATATACTCTTGACCAAAGAAAGATCCTTTTCTAGGTAGGCAGGTTGCCCTTTACAGCTAAGCTTCCAACTATAAGAAGAATGTACATGGAACAGTGAGAAAGAAGGGATTCTCTGCTCATTGTCAGATCAATGGAATTAATCCTAGCAACAAAAGGGGTTACAACCAGCTCCGAATTCAGAGGATGCTAGCTTGAGAAGGTGGAAGCAAAACATTCTAGGTAGAGGGAAAGAGCAAATTTCCATTTTTCTGCACGGCGGTTGGACTACACAATCTCCCAAGGTCCTTTTCAATTCTATGACTCAAGGATGTTGAAAGGCACACCTCTATAAGCAAAGTAAATTGGGGAACTGAGGGAGTTAGAGGACCAAAAAATGCCAGTAAGAAAGAGCTTTAGGAATAACATAGTTCAACCGTCTTACTTAACCGATGAGAAAACTAGTCTTAAAAAGATGAACTAACTCATATAAAGTATACAGCAGTGGAACTAGTCATTGTTCTTTCTACTGCATTATTATGGTAACTCAAGATAAAACAACACTTTCACCTGCATATCAAGCTAATTTATAGAAAAAAAATTCTTCCCATGAATTTGCACAATTGCTTCCCTTCTCTAACTCATTATACACAGAAATACATAAAAGCTTTGCTGAGGGTAAATAGTTTGATAAATATGGCTGATGAGATGCCAAGTAAGAGATGTAAAATGTCAGGTGAAGGTCTTAAATTTCCCAAAAATTTTCAGAAAAAAATATAAGCAACTCTCTTTGTCTCAGTTACATTATTTTTTTTTTTAAAAAAAGCTACTGTGAAAATTTCACAAAAGTTAACACAATACAATTGCCATGTTTAAAATTCTAATTCCAATTATATAAACAAAACTGTTAGCCCAATGAATATACTACATCATACAGAGAAACGGAGCAAGAAAATCACTACTTTCACCTGAATATGTAGCTGATTTCTGTTGCTCCCTCAAGTCCTATGATTCCAGAAGCTCTTCATTAAAACATTGTCTAGCCTAGCAGGCTCCAAAACCTCACAGGCATTGGCCCTGCTTTTTGAGGAGGGCAGTGGGCAAACTGAAAACCCTGAGCTTATGTCAAAGTTTGATAGACGTTATAAAAAGACGACTGCAACAAATACAAGCCACAAAAGGCATTTCCCCAGGGTCAAATCAACCAATTGTAACTTGTCTTTTTTCAACCTTTGAAAAGTATAGTTTGACAAAATGCTTATCTGTTTAAGAATACAGGCAGTACATAAACAGCAAAAGCAAACTTCTAGCTCATTAACATGGCACTCAAGACTTCCAAAACCTGGCCCATGACTCCACCTATGGCCCCATCTCCTAATACCCTCCTAATGTGCTGCATGCACCAGCAGTACCAGTAGCATTCTGCATACTTCAGGTCTTTGTTCACGCTGTTCCCTGTCTTCTCCCAGTAATGCTCCCAACTGCTCCTGTGTGTGCATGGACATACACACATGCGCATATACCAGCTATTTCATTTGGCTAGATCCTTTAATACTCAGCTCAGTTGACACTGCGGCACCCTATGCATACCTCTATCTTTGCCTTTCCCTATTATACTGTATGGAATTACTTACATTTGTTCCACTGATGGTAGGCTCTTTAAGGGAGGGGCTAGCCTTTATTTTCTTTATTGTAGTCTAATAGCCTAGTATGGTACTTGATCATAGTACTTAATAACAATATATGGTTATTGAGCTTAATTTTAAGAATTAAATTTAAATATGTTCCCTCTCACCCCACTGGGGGAAAAATATTAAAAAATATTATATATGGAAAGTATCAGAATAAATGGATTTTGCCTGATGACAATGTTTTCAAAGTATTCTATTGCATTTTCCCCAATGCTGACAGCAGACAGGTCTTATAACTCTTGCTTACTCAGTAAATATGTAGGCTAAATAGGACAAAAATTAAACTCTAAGTATTGATTCTCTAGTTAGCTTGAAAAATGGCTTCTCATACTTGAAGGTGCCTGTCTCAAACTGGTGAAAGCTGAAGACTCGAGGTTTTGTACATACTTAGCTAAAAATACAGCAGTTGTGGCTGTCAACGTAACAATAAACCACTTTTGGCCAGAAATCTTTATTCAATATAAAAATTGTGTAAAAGTGTGTATGAAATATTGCCACTAAATGTTTAATCTGGGATATATACTTCAGCTGTTAGAACATTTACTCCGTTATCTGTGTACGCTCTTTTCATTCTGGCTAAAATATTACTTTATTCTTGCGTAGACAAAACAATATGCTTGGCAGTCATATCATCACCATATTTTCTGTCCTTTTAAAAATTAACAGTGTGCTATGCATGAGCAGATCGCAAACTTGGAGCCAATCAAAATGCACCTTCTATAGTATTCATTAACTCTAATTTATTATGTGTATGCTGATATGTC
Organism: Delphinus delphis; assembly: GCF_949987515.2. NCBI lineage: Eukaryota > Metazoa > Chordata > Mammalia > Artiodactyla > Delphinidae > Delphinus > Delphinus delphis. Next base: position 78,070,541 of record NC_082685.1, read on the forward strand.
ATTACGATTTTCAGCTTTGGTATTGAAATATTTAGCTATGGTTGCTGAATATAATCAGCAAGATAAGAGGTTTTGAATATGATTACATGAAGCTCCTTAAATATAGTAAGAAATTATGTTAAGAAGAGCACTGACAGCAAAAAAATGGAGTTTTTTCCTGTATAAATATTATAAGTGATGCTATCTTTTTCTGAAAATTATACTTTATTCTAATTATAAATACTTATCTGATTACTGAAGCATTATCATTACAGATTTAGGAATAGCTGCATTACTTAACTTCTCAAAACATGTATTAGTATCCTAGCTGAAGGATTCTGGGTAAACTACAGATATCAAATTGAAATCATACTATGTTTTCAATACGTAGTTTTAAAGACTATGAGCTCAGTGTCCAAGTTTGGGTTTCTCCTTTGTTCATAAAATCACATTACTGTACTCATAGTAAATTCATAGAAATTTGGATGGTGTGTGTGTACTTTCAAGAGCTACTATGTACTTTGCATCCTAAACTAAACAACCTAATGTAATTCGCAGTGTTGAGAAAAAAACAATTAAAAACATAAGTCGGTTTAATTTTTTTCCATATTGTGCTGTCAGGTCAGTCTGCAAGGAAAAGAGAATGAATATGTGCACCTAAATGAGTATTAATTTCACAATTTCGTTACAATTTACACTTCTTAACAGCTAACTGGAAGCTCTGTTTCTGAAAAATAAAAATGGTAAGTTCAATATTTGCTCCATGTTCTGGAGGGCACTGAATTTATCATGTAAGCGCCATCTGAAAATCCACTGTTAACCTGCAATATAATAATAGGAAACTCTCTATTTCACCCTCAACACATGTGGACCCCAAATCCTAAAGACAGGCAGCTATAATACTAATTTGATTATGGGTTAATTTAAGGCAGTAACCATCTAGAAGAAATTGTTAACTTGTAATCATGTTGTTCCATTACAAATTTTTAACTTGTAATGGTGACAGATGAAGATTGAGCTCATTTTTTTCCATCCACGTTAGTTCCCTGCTAACCTCATTACCTGATTATAATTTGCAAATTCCTCTTGGAATCATCAAATGAACTAATAATGCATATTTTAACAAAGAAATGGTTCTAACAAGTTAATATTTTTCTATAATTCTGAATATATCTGGAGCTCAAATAAGATTTTCATTTTACATTTAAAACGTAGTGTCTGGGGCATGCTACTATGAATTCAGAACAGCACTGGGAGATAGTTCAGTCTGTACTATGGTACTTGAGTAAAGGGTGGAACGTAGGTTTAATTTTTAATTTAGGAAAAATAATGACATTGGAGAATTTAACTTACTTACACTTTTTTAACAGCCTTATGAGGATGATCATACACCATACAATTTACCCATTTAAAGTGTATAATCAATGGTTTTGAGTATATTCACAGAATTGTGCAACCATCACCACAATTAATTTTAGAGCATTTTCATCACCCCAAAAAGAAACTGTATGCCCTTTAGCTATCATCCACCAACCCTCCTAACTCCTTGTCCCAACCAGCAATCTACTCTCTGTGCCTATAGATTTGCCTATTCTGGAAACAATATAAAATTTAAATGGATCCCTAATGCACACTAATATTTAAGGAATAGGCTATAATAAAAAGTGGAGCTTTGCAAAAACAAAACCTGAGGAATGCCTTGAGCAAAGTTGGATAAAAACTATACAAGTGCTATCACACACCCTAAAGAAAGAGTTTTAAGAAGGAAGGTATGATTCAAGTGTCAAGGCTCCCCAAAACCAACTGAGAAAAGGACTGGTAAGTTTTTATTTTAGATGACAAAGAGAATGCTACTGACATTGGCAGAAGTATTTTTGGTGGGTTGGTAGGGAGAAGCCAATACCAGTAGATTAAAAAGGTGAGTAGAAAGTGAGGAATTCAAATGAATGTAGTCCAGGGGTTGGTGAACTACAGTCCACAGGCTAAACCTGGCTTGCTGTCCGTGTTCATAAATAAAGGTTTACTGGAACACAGACACACTCATTTGTTTATGTATTGTCTGTGGTTGCTTTTGTGTTACAATAGTGGAGTTGCACAGCCTGGAAGCTTTTAAAAAATATTTACTATTTGGCCCTTTGCAGAAAAAAAGTTTGCCAACCCCTATTGTACACAAACATCTCAAATTATTAGTTCTACTTAACAAAAGTGACCTAATAAGCATTCATATTCCACATTATGTTCACTACTACCAGTTTAAAAGAACCTGCTGTTTATATGTAAGTGGAAGTAAGTAAAATCATCTGTCTTGAATACAGCATAAATACTCATGTCAAGGTTGAAATTTCAGGCCCTCTTCACTATCATTTGATGCACTGCTGTTTTATAGGAAAGGCCTAGAGACAGCTGCAGAGGCTGTTAGATCTTTGGAATAAATAGAATACATCACTCAGGAGCTCACATTTATATACATTTTCAAACGGTAGTAAGACCTTATATCATGCAAACTTCTTTAAGAGAAAAAGAATGTGATTTTAAAATTGGTATTTTTAAAAATCAAGCTTTATCTTTTTTTTTTTTGCGGTACGCGGGCCTCTCACTGTTGTGGCCTCTCCCGTCGCGGAGCACAGGCTCCAGACGCACAGGCTCAGTGGCCATGGCTCACGGGCCCAGCCGCTCCGCGGCATGTGGGATATTCCCGGACCGGGGCACGAACCCGTGTCCCCTGCATCGGCAGGAGGACTCTCAACCACTGCACCACCAGGGAAGCCCTCCCCAAGCTTTATCTTTTTTCTAAAGTTTATTAATAAAAAATGCTTTTTTGAATGATTAGCTCCAAGTGTTTTATTTTAATGAATTATATATTCATACGAAGTCCATAAAAAAATTGTTTGCGTGTCAATTTTAAAACTCTAGTTCCTCTACGAAGAGAAATAAAAAGCCAAAGGTTTGAATCAGAAACATTAAAACTGGACTGTTCAGCTCTTGCTTGTTGTATGTGGTCTTTGCCTAGAATGATTCATAACATAATAAAGCGACACAATTTGGTTTAACATTTTGTTTCTGTTGATGATTAGAGAGGCTACAAGCCTCTCTAGCCTAGTCATTAATATTAATGAGCTTTGTGACCTAGGCCAAGTTAATGAAACAAACCTTTAAATAACATATTAAAAAGTCAATAATAATTTTGAACTTGCTTTATAGAATTTCTAGCATTTTACAGTGCTAGAAAATAAACAAGGATTTCAAATACATTTCCTAACCTGGATGGGAAAAAAATGACAGTATGGTAAAAGTATCCATCAAACATCACTTTTTGATTATAGGTCACATAGGGCTGCTTTAAAATCAGACAAAGGAACAGGGAATTAAGACATAGATTATTCCACAGATGACTGGAATACAACCTAATTTAAGAACAGGTTAAATCTGTGTAACCCCAAAGTGATTACAAGTAATTTTTACTTTCAAGTCACATCTGAGTTATTAACAAATGAAAAATTGATAAGGTTGGTGGGATTTACCCAAAATAGTTGTGAAAAAACTACTCAGTTGTGTCACGGAGTTGGAAAAAGTTAATGATTTTGTAAAAATACAGGGTATTCGTGTGGAGCAATATTATTTTAAGTGGGGTAAAATAATGGTTTAAAGGTTTCTCTTTTAGCCATTTATGAAGATACTGGCTTAAAATAAAAGTCTGTGGAAACCTGTAGAAGCAGCCAATGACTATGTCGCATGTCAGACCTCTTTCAAATAGACAAAGGCTACTTCTAGATGGGCCAGACTAATTGGAAAACAGTATTATTGGTAACAGAGCTAACTGATGCCCTTCTTAAAAAATGATCTTCCATGTGGGTGGCTTGGGAGTAAGAACCATATTACTGGTCATGCTCTCAGTTTGGTCTTGGTTTGAAATGTTAGCCTAGTTCATGAAGAGCACTTGTATTTATGCAGCAGGAACTAGCTCTGAGGTAGGCTCTCAAGCACACGAAATGCATTATGCAGCATTAGTAATACACCTACGCTTTCATTTGGGAATGCTTACCAAAACTATTAGACAAAGCAGCATCCCTTGCCCTTTCCTTCCTATTCCCCCTGGCCTAAGCACAAAGTCCTCAAAAATTAGAATGCTGAATTCGCTTAAATTTCTTTTCTTCAGTCTCATTATTCTCTAGATTCTTCTAAATACAGATGCCAAATTCAGTTTTTGAAAGTGCCACTTTCATCAAGTTGCTTTTCTACTAAAAATAGTATCTCCCCCATTACCAACAATTGAAGTTCTACCTCTTTTGGCTAGAAGTCAAAGCTTTCCATAAACCTCTCCCAGTCTACCTTTTCCTTTTTAATTATGAAATATTTAAAATATTAAAAATTTACAGAGACTAACAGAGCTGACAGGCATGTAACCCAATACCCAGATATAATTCAGGTTAACATTTTGTCCTTAAAAAGAGTAAATAGGGGCTTCCCTGGTGGCGCAGTGGTTGAGAGTCCGCCTGCCGATGCAGGGGACACGGGTTTGTGCCCCGGTCCGGGAAGATCCCACATGCCGCAGAGCGGCTGGGCCCGTGAGCCATGGTTGCTGAGCCTGTGCGTCCAGAGCCTGTGCTCCACAACGGGAGAGGCCACAACAGTGAGAGGCCCGTGTACCGCAAAAAAAAAAAAAAAAAAAAAGAGTAAATAAAGAATACAGCTAAGTCTGCCACCACTCATCTTGTCTCCTTCCCTTTAGTAGAAGGACAAAGATTTACTAGAAATAAAAATACAAAGAAGGAAATGAGAAACAACAAACAAAAGACTTAAAAATGTACAAATATAGTTCTTAACTACATCAAGATTAATGATTTTTTAAATGCCCTCCAATTATTAACCTTAGATTAGAAAGTTGAAAATAAAGAGAAAAAATGGCAACTAATATCTCTTTTACTTTCATTGCAAATTTGTAATAGAGGCAAAATTAGACCTAGTGTTTGAAGATGGGATTTGAATATGCAGAAATGGGATAAAGAGTATTCACTACTTCTCCCATGTCTATCCCTTATTCCTCTAATAAAAAATAAAGAACTAAGACTGGCAAGGCACAGATCAGAAGACGTGAGAGCCCATTATCTTCTTTAATAACCTATATGTATGTAAGCTAAGATGGCTTACAATCTAAGGAACCAAAATAATGGTTAGAAATCATTCTCAGTACATAGCACATGCATGGAAAGTTGGGAGGGAGGTGATCATTAGGAAGAGGCTAAAATAACCAAAAAGAATCAGTATATTTAGAGTTGTTTTTAGAAAAGGATAAGGGACAAATCTAAAAATATATCACTTTATTATACAAAAATCATAAAAAGTAACATGAAAATGCTTGAAAAAAGATACTGGACAAAAATATGGTACAGAATAACTCAATTTTTTCTAACTTAAACTAAGATTTTTTAATTTTATTTACTGCCTGAAATCCAAAGGTCAACATAACCTATGAAGTAAAATATGAAAATCATTAAGGAGAAATCACAGCCTGCATAATGACCTCAGTATAACTTGGTTGACAAACTGGGTTAGGAAATCACAGGTTTGGTGAGTGGCCCAAAATTTCTCCAAGTGTATCAGCTTTCCCCTGGCAGCCATGATAGGAAATCTTTCCTCTAGAAATACTATGTTCAGAGAATACTGTTTCAGTGCTATGAAGTAAGGTATTCACATGTAACCATTCACACGACTAAAGATGAAATTGCGTTTTGAGTGCAACTCTCTTTAATGTTGTACTTTACATATTGTCAGGTTATGGAAAGAGATTTAAGTGAAAGCATAATAGGAGGAGTTCTTTAGAAGGTATCAACAGATTTATTTCTGTTGCATCAACTCAGACCTATTACTTCAGCTTAAGAGGATATCTTCTAAGATTAGATGTAAAACATTAAAATCTATAAAATATTTTATAACATCTTTATAAGAAAGAGATGTTAAACCTTGTCCAGATTCCATCTTGGATAATCCTTTCCATTGAAACAGTCTCCTATAGTTAAAAAAGAAAATATAACAATTCCATTTTAAAATAATCTATAATTTGAATCTGTAATAATACCAGAAAACTGAATTCTAAAGTTTAAATGAAAACCTATGCATATTTAAGGGTCTGTGTAAGCACGAAGATCTTTCTTTTCCGTGTATTCAAATTAACTTCAACCATCCTAGTTTTCATTTAGTTACAGAGTAAAATATATTTCAAATATCTGACGCAATTACTAAATATGCTCTCTGCCCAAGTTTTAAAAAGTCTCATGGCTGTTCTTCTCTTCCCCCTTCAGTCCATCCAACTCTGATCATGAACTTCTTTTTCTAGAGTTTAGATCCTCCAAAGATTCTTCATTACTGGCAGAAGTTTAAATTCCCCAGGTTGCCACTTTAATCCTTCTACAGTGCAAGTTGAATTATCTTCTCCCTGCTACCTCTACAAGGATGCTATACAAATTTGCTTATTACTACCCTTGAACACTTCTGTATTTTCTCAAAACAATGCCTTTATTCCCACTTCCCCTTTCAATGGGAATGTACTCTTCTAACTTACACATGGCAAAACCCCGCTGAGGCACCTCTTCCATGAGGCCTTCCCCCATCTCCCCAAAGAAGTGCATGTCTCCTTCTGAGCTCCAATATCTTCCACACTTCAGCTAGTAGTGCAGCATCTAACATATTCTACCTTGTACTGCATTTTCCTTGTGAATATACCATCACTTTTCTAGTAGGACGCAAGCTCCTTTATGGTAGGATCTTGAGTGTCAAACTGCTTGTGTTTTAAACCCATCTTCACAAGTCACTGTCTTGAACAAATTATGAAATGTTCTATGCCTCAGTTTCCTCATTTGTAACATGGGGATAATAATAGCACCTACCTGACAGGGACAGAAGGATTAAATAGGTATTATGTGTAGAAGCATTTAGGCCAGCTGCCTGACCTGGTATTCAGTAAGTAATCAATGATTGCAAGTGTTCACAATCCTTGTCATCATCATCATAGTCACCATTGCTTACGCTCCACATGCACCTAGCCCAGGGTCTTGAACATAACAAATATTTAATAAATGCTTACTAAATTGAATAGAATCTTTTTTGGCTTTTCAAATCAAGTGGAAAATAAAGCCACATGGAAAATACTGAGCAGGGAAAACCAAAACCAAAATCTCTCTTAAATGTAACATTTTAAATGAGCAAGTAGTAGATTAATAATTAAATACAAAGAGTTATATAAATGTTGTCTAAATAAATTACTTTCCAGAAAAGATGTAACATCCTTTAGATCTAAGCTAAATGTGGGTTACGATTCTGAAAGCTAAGTATTTTCATACCTATGGGTTGTCAGAGAGGGCCTTTCCATATACATTTACATACATTAATACAGTAGTTGACCCTTCAATGACTAGGGTTTGAACAAAGCGGGTCCACTTATACATGGATTTTTTCAATAAATACAGTCAGCCCTCTCGGTCAGAAGGTTTCGTATCTGCAGGTTCCCCATCCGCGGGTTCAGCCAACCACAGATGTGGAATCTACTGAGGGCAGACTGTTGGATTTGAGCATCCGCAGATTTTGGTAGCCGCAAGGAATCCTGGAACCAATCCCCTGCTGATAGCAAGAGACAACTGTACTATAATGAAGGTCCATTTGAATAGTACTATTAGAACTGCATGAAAACTCCTGACTTTCCAAGGCAGTGAAAAAAAGCCAGTAAGTAGAGAATTATGTTTTAGGCAGAGAGCATGCAGAGGGTTGGTTTCCTTTCCCACATGACACTGCTTCACACTAAAACTGCATCTTCCAGCTATTTTTGGATGTAATGTCTTTTGTGCTCAGACTACCAAATAATGCAAAAGTATGTTACTGTTTTGTGAAGTAGATAAAACGTCTTTAATAGAATGAGTCTATTAGGTCCATTTTCACTGGTGACCTAATCCAGAGATTAAAACATAATATTAGTATCAGAAATATTTTCACTATTCTTTTTCATGAATACGTGACACAAAATGAATGCCAGCTACTCTGAACATAGTATCTTAGATTTTCAGGACATGAACTCATGTATGGTAAGCACTATGTGTCATTTACATAGTACAGACTTGCTTTAAAGAACTAAATATTCTTTTCAATGGCAAGGCAAATAATTCAACCAAGTCTTAGACTAAAAGGACTGACCATGTTTTGCATTTAGATGACACATCTTTCAAGGAACTGAAGACACTGTGCAAAATCTAACAGAAATCTTTTCTCTCTCCACCAAGCTCCTAACTAGGAAAAAAAAAAAAAACATGCTAAGAAAGGCCAGTGAGAAATTAGCAATATGATGCAAGGCCCAGATCCAAAAGTCAGAAAGGAGATCACAATGCTGTCTCTGTTATGTCAACAGGTGGGCCTCAAAACTGCAGGCTTCTGTTTTCAAATTAAACCTTGATTTGTCTTTTACATGGCACTGTAGCTAATGCCCTCTTATCTCCTGATAAGAGAGGAAACTGAGAGTTGTAGAAAATCAAATCTCTGCATGCTAAGTGCTATGGTGGAGGTAACAGTGATGTGAGGCGCTGTGGAATGAATTATAAAATGACAGAGCTAGATTTTAGTGAAGGAATATTCTGACTAGCTGAACTTTAAGCGGTAATTTTTTAAATACTAAAGGGAACTAGAATATTAAACAATATTATGGTTTCAAATATACACTGAAAATTTGACCTGAATTATTGTTGAATAAATCTGCAAAATAAAACCCTTCTTTTCCCCCAGCACCATGTCCTGCATTTTAATCACTAGGATTCATCTAAGGAAAATGTACACCTGAGAAAGCAGGGCCAGATGGATCCTGAACGGCAGGAGGTGGTTTGGACCTGAAACAGTTTCATTTGATGTAGGGGCCGCACTGTGAGTTAAAGGCTCTCAAGCTGGCATTTTAAACAACAGGGTACAGGTTCACACTACGGATAACGTCCAGCTCTCTCTAACTCTTAATCGTCTCAGGAACTACGGTTTGCTGCAAGTCAAATACATCTGTGTTTAACACGTTTTTAAGAAAAGTCCTCAAAGAGCAAAATAGCAACTATTCACTTTCTAAAACGTGTGCGTATAAATAAAAACTTGCTTATATTACTAAACTTCTATAAAAGCAGAGAAATTTTTAGTCATGACAACCAAATAGGAAAACTTATTTCAAGTTTTTTCCTTTGCTAGATGAACTATTCCTATTACAGTCACTAAAGAAATAATTTCCAAAGCACTGTTTATTAATTTTATACTCATTTTTAAAAAGGAAACAATGGCTCCTGATAATACATGGGACATATTAAATGCAAGGTTGTAAAATATTTGACATAGAAATACTGCCAAATATTGTACAAACGGGCCTAACTTGTACCTCAAATTATTTTGGAAATGAGTACTGAAGTTATAAAAAATTATTTTCATTCTGCTGGTACAAAATGTAAAGAACAAAATTCATAGGTATTTTATCTTTAGCTTAGCTATTAGAGTAAAAAGACATGGGAATGCATAGACTAGGACCTGACAACCAATACTTAGACAATAATCTGTTTTATAATGAGTAGAGTTACACATTTGCAAATAATTAACATGGAAAAAACTGGCCTTAAATTCAGTCTTAAACTCTAAGAAAAGCATATCTTAATTGTTAATGATGAAATCCAAGCATAATAATGTCTTGTTATAGTATTGGCAATTAGGAAACTGAAGAATTATGGATAAGATAAAAACACCTATGTAGGTTACTTCTACATCCTTTTAGGTCTAACTTTGAACCTTATAATGATTTGCTCTCCTTAAATTTAATTTCAAAGGACAACAAAAAGAAATTTGTCCATAACATGTATTAAACTCCTAGTGAGTTGAAAAGTACTGACTGATACTTGGACAGTTTTGAGGAATACAGAAATGTTTAACATAATATTTAGGTAAGAGTGGGCCAAATGAAAACATAAAAACCTAGACTCAAACTGAAAAAGATGAGAGAAAACACTGATTAGAAAAGCGATGTAGCGTCTAGAAGTTGAAAGTACCAGTTCTTGAGTCAGACTGCCTGTGTTTCAATCCTCGTTCCATCACTTAATAGTTGTGTGGCTTCACACAAAGTAATTCATCTCTCAGTTCCTCACTTTCCTTTTCTGTGAATGGGAATAATAATAGTAACTAATCTCAGGATTGTAGTAAAGATTATATGACATGAAAAGTGCCTGGCATAGTGAATGACACAAATTAAGTGCTCAATAAATGTTACCTAATATTATTATAAAACTAAGGAAAAAAATATTTCTGAAGTCAAAACACTAAGAATGGCTAGCCAGTAATACCAAAGGTTGATGAGAGATCAAGAAGATGCAGAACAGGAAAATTAAGCCTGTTGGTAAACCATAAACAGGGACAATTTTAGTTGATAAGTGAAGATAAAAGTCAGGCACTAAAAAATTAGTGCTGGTTGATAGGAATGAAGAAGCCAGAGATATGGACATATACAAAAGGCTGCAAAATAAAAATGAGAAAAGGATACACAGAAAGAAGAGAAGAAGAGGCAAGAGTCAGGTGTTTTGGTGAAGATGTCAAATAAATGCAATGAAATGAAAACTTCTAGTCATGATAACGTATTTTTAGAAATACCCAGCTACAGGTTATACTGATCAATTTGACAAAAGAGTTTTACTAAAATATAAGAATACACTGTAGGGCTTCCCTGGTGGCGCAGTGGTTGAGAGTCCGCCTGCCGATGCAGGGGACACGGGTTCGTGCCCCGGTCTGGGAAGATCCCACATGCCACGGAGTGGCTGGGCCCGTGAGCCATGGCCGCTGAGCCTGCGCGTCCGGAGCCTGTGCTCCGCAACGGGAGAGGCCACAACAGTGAGAGGCCCGCATAATGCAAAAAAAAAAAAAAAAAAAAGAATAAATATAAAATAAAAGCATCACCATCTCCGCACCCCAACAAGAAAATCCTCCCAATGCCTGTAGAAGAGCTACTTAGTATTACCCTAGCAAGATCAGTAAAACCTTAAAAGGAAACAGCAATTGTCACATCAAGATTTTCAGAATCAGTAACTCCATAGGTACACCTCTGATTTCTGATTGCATCCAGGTTTTCTATTGAATAAACAGTTTTGAATGTTATAATCAACTTCTTTTTAATCAAAACTAGTCATATTGGCAAATTAGGTAGTACTGAGAAATATAATTCATTATGGCAGCTTTCTTTTTCAGTAGGTTTTTAATCAGTTTTGGATGCAGGTGCACTTTTAAAAGAAAAGCAACAAATTTCTATGGGCTACTGATGTCTCTAAAGTAGGAATTGGTTTTTCTAGAAAAAAGTAAAAGACAAAAACGAAATCAAATTTTGTAAGTCTCCATGAAGCAGTCCATGTACAAAAGCAATCTTACTGACTTGTTAATAATTTCTAACTTTCACAAAGAGAACGTGTTGTTCCGCGTCTTCCTATTTTTGAAGAGTTTAATGAAAAAACATATAGTACTTACACCATAAGTAAACCAGAACTATGTAAATGACAATATTTCCTTATTCTCTTCTAAATACTTATTAGCAAACTTTGTTTCAAAATACAATTATGAAAAATATGACATTCAAGCCTGGGGTCTAATTTAAAATTGCATTCATTTTCCAAAAATGTAATTAATTAAAATGAGGTTATAAAAAAATCAACCTGTCCATTTTAGCAGGCAGGTAATTTGCACAGATTGGTTATTGCTTTGCATGACTATTAATATAATATCTGATTTTTGCTTTTTACTGAATCTTGCCTGGAACAAGACAGTGAAGTTATTTTATAATCCCCATTAAAGTACCTAAGGTTTACTTCTTTTAATATTGCTAAGTTAAAATTTACCAACCAAAATGCTGACTTGCCATGCTACTTTTGAAAATAACATGTCTACTTTAATAAAATGGATCAATACTGAGTACTGAATATATCAAAATAATCCATTTGTTACCATGAAATAAAAATACCACTTAAGCAAGTTCTTCTTAAATAGGATGACTAACAATAAATACTGCCCAAGAAATTGCTCCAAAGTCAGTAGCTTCAATGTGTTTTCTTGGGGGAAAAAAATGAACTCATGAAGAAGGTTAATGATAAATAAATAGCTTTTATAAACTCATTACGTACTATAAACATTCAGCACATTTTCGTTCTTTTAAAATGTTGATAAACCTCCATTAAATAGTTTCATCATCTTTTCAGTTCCTCTTAATTTTGGAATCTATACTTTTTTTTGTTTGTTTTGTTTTTTTGCAGTACGCGGGCCTCTCACTGTTGTGGCCTCTCCCGTTGCGGAGCACAGGCTCCGGACGCGCAGGTTCAGCGGCCATGGCTTATGGGCGCAGCCGCTCCGCGGCATGTGGGATCCTCCCGGACCGGGGCACGAACCCGTGTGCCCTGCATCGGCAGGCAGACTCTCAACCACTGCACCACCAGGGATGCCCCTGAAATCTATACTTTTAAGAGAAAATGAATCATGATGGCAAATAAGGACACATTTACCTCTTCCCCTTCCCTTCAAATTCCACAAAAAATACATTTTTTAAAAAGAAGAAACATTGGGCTTCCCTGGTGGCGCAGTGGTTGAGAGTCTGCCTGCCGATGCAGGGGACACGGGTTTGTGCCCCGGTCCGGGAAGATCCCACATGCTGCGGAGCAGCTGGGCCCATGAGCCATGGTCGCTGAGCCTGCGCGTCCGGAGCCTGTGCTCCGCAACGGAGAGGCCACAACAGTGCAAGGCCCGCGTACCGCAAAAAAAAAAAAAGAAAGAAGAAGAAACATTAACATGCAGGAAAATAAGAAAGAATAACACTGCAGGCCAGAAAATCTGAGGAAGTTCTATAAACTAAAAATCAGAGATTTGATTAAAAAAATAATAATAAAATGAGAAAACTGAATCTAAAACAAGCAAAGAAGCAGCTACTGTAGAGGCCCAGAGAAACATAAAGCTCATGGTCAACAAAAGCAGGTGTTTATTTTCTCAAATGTGATTTATATCTATGGAGAGTCCTGGAGTGGACAGGGGGATGAGAGAAACAGAGCAAGATGGCAGGCAATTTATGGGAAAGGACTCCCAAACCCAGAGGACAAAATCCTGCAACAAGGAACACCCTGCCCAGCGGTATTCCCTCCTTTTGCCATGCAGTCATTGGATGAAGGTTTCTATAATAAGAATCTTATTACCCCAAGAGGGATGGAGTCTCACCTGGGCTGAGGAATAAATACTTTCCAGCCATGAAAACTCCTCCATCTATGTTTTCAACCATACATACTAATAACCAAGAATCACCAATCATTTGAAGAAAAATTAGCAACAAAGCCATTGAATTTAAACCAAAGAAATACCATTCAGGCAGAGTAGAAGAAAAAGAAAACTTTAAATATAATTGACATTCTCAGTGAAATGAAAACATAGTACATCAACAACAACAACAAAAGAACAGGCTATTTTGAAAAAGAGTTCTACAAAATTAAAAATATGCCTGATAAAAAAATGATAAAACAAAGCCTAAAAAAATGGACTGATAATTTAAAGGGACCAGCTAAAGAAAAAATTATTGAGCTAGACAAGAAGGACAAGAGACTCTCCATAACCCAATGCAAAATTAGGAAAACATAAAGAAAGAGAAATGGAAGGCAGATTTACAAGTTCCAGTAGCTACCTAATAGAATGACAAAACTGAAAGAACTGGATGAAAAAGTAATCAGAGAAATAAAAGAAGAAAATTTCCTTCTTGGCTGAAGATAGATTCAGGGGCAGAGGCACCAGAAGAACACTAATAATTAAAAACAGACACTTAATCACATCTTAGTGTAATATCAGGACTCTACAGATACACATTTCAAAATCTTTGGCTGCAGGGGGACAGACGGAGGGAGGGAGAAAATGGTTATTTACAAAGGAATGAAAATCATATTATATATCAGAATTCTTTTTAGCAAAATCAGATAACAGAAGCCAATAAAGCACACAGTGGTTAAGACTCCACACTCCCAGTGAAGGGGACCTGGGTTTGATCCCTGGTCAGGGAACTAGATCCAGCATGCCACAACTAAAAAGACCCCACAGGCCGCAACTGAAGATGCTGCAACTGAAGATCCCGCACGTGGCAACGAAGATTCTGCATGCCACAACTAAGACCTGGCACAGCCAAATAAATAAATAAATATTTAAAAAATAAATAAAGCACAGTCTTCAAAATTCCAGGTGAAACTATTTATATGTAGAACTCTGTCAAGCCCAATTAGCAAACAAGTGAGAGATTAAATAGACATAGTCAGGAAGAGACTCAGACTAGTTCAACACCTTCAGGTATAATCTAAAAGAATTACTAAATGATCAATTCTAGTAAAACAAACAAGAAACAATGAGGAAGATGTAAAATACAAGAAATCGTGATGTCCAAAAGCAGTAAAACTAAATTTACTAAATTACTAAATTAAATTTGGTAAAACTAAATTTATATCATCACTGATGCATAATATTAAAAAGAAATAACAATCTAAAATAAAGTACAAAAGTATTTTAGAATGACTGTCAGGGAGGAAGAAATACATACATACTAAAAAAACTCCAGACATTTTTAGAAAAGAATAAAAACATTCAGTAAGAGAAAATATTCCTCAAAATATTCCTTTCATTCATTTACACAAAGAGACGCCTGACAATGGAAAAAGGATCTAATTTCTGCACCTTTAGATTTAATATGAATTTGCTTTTCTCCACATATACCCACACTTGTACATCGATAAACCCTTACTGGTGTGTAAACATCACCACTGCACTGTTCCTAGAGGTTCTGAATGCTCTTTAAAACTAATTAGACAAAAATGGTTATATATAGTTTTGAATGTCCATATGGAATGGAACCAAATAATGAAATCAGGTATATGACTTTGTAACTCAGAAAGTTTCAGTACTAATTCTTGGAAAATTACTTCCTCCAAAGTTCAGATGACCACAGAAGCTTTATATTGGAGTTACATTACATAAAAACAGTCCATACATGAGAATATTCAAACTATCTCTTACAATGTTCCAATTAGAACTGACCTGAACCACAACAGTTTTCATTTTGTTCAGTAAATAAGTTTGATGTCTATTTTTCTTCCCGAGAAGTTTATCTAATTTTGAAAAGAACTGGTATTTACAAAAAAGAACATGTAAGTCTTAAACTGGCACCGTGATTTCAGGCAGAGGGCCTGTTGCTAAGAATGCTCATGAAAGTTAATTTTGAAGGTCTAAATGAGCCTTCAATTTACAATGAACTCATTAAGGGCAGACCAAGTGTCGAAAGCTGTTTTGTCTTCATTGTTTTGCTAAAATGCCGTCTTGTGCACATTCCTTTCATAAATTTCAGATGAAAATAAATAAATGTTTCTACAGCACAAGGCATCTGGAAACGGGTTAATACAGAAGTTTAAAATATTAAATAGAAGAAAAAAGAACTCGATCTTTCTACTCAGTAGACAATAATAAGCTGTATATTTAAAATATCTATAAAGGGTCTTTACAAGATCTAAAAAAGCTTGTTTGTATCTTGTCTCTAATGTCAAAGTGAGACAGAGGCGGGAAAATGCCCATCCTTTGACTTCTTGAAACACAAAACCAGGGACCATTAATTAAGACTTTTCAGATCTCAACTGTCATAAGGATGCATGGGAATGGTAATTTCTATAGAACCCAAAGTACAAAATATGAAAGTCTTTTATAGATTAAAACCAATATCCAAAATATACTTCAGCATAATCATGTCCATGCTATTGACCTTCAGGAACAGGTATAATATATTCTTCATATACTCAATAACTCCAAAATGAATTGAAGTTTCCACTAGTCTCCAAGGTCAGTCTCATTCAGTGATACAAGATCATTTTGGACTTTACAACAGTATGGTTAACTTTCATTACATTTTAGATTTGTTCTTCTGATCATATATCCATCCAGAAGCTAGGCCCAGCATTTAAATCAAGTAAAATATTATGGATCTGCCACCCTTGGGATATTTTTCAAATGCTTTTGGAAATTTTTATAGAAGGTAATTTCAGTCATGCATATTTGGACTAATTTATTTAGCTGAGAATGAATACAAAAATAGTTCCATACGCACATCCATGAAAATGTAAGGAAATGAGAAAAATTAAGGTTGGGTCTACCTGCAATGTTTCTGAACACTACAACTCAATTCACATTACTAAATGTTTTAGAGACAAGAAATATGTTCTTCTCTTCCACTTAATGAGATAACATTTCTCACTGCTTTAATAAAGCATTCTGTATCTCTTACAGGCAAAAAAGATAAAACCCAAAAGGCTAAATAAATCTGAATTTGCAGTTAGCATATGTGTACATTATTAAATATCAGGGTGAGCTTATGCTATGATTAAATTCAAACTAAGATTATGAATAATAAAGACTAATTGTTCCTAAATCATATCCCACTAATACATTAGCAAATGAAAACACCTTGGGAGGAAAAAGCAGTTTCTGGTAGAGTCCTAAGATTGGGCTACCAAAATGAATTACCCTTGAAAACAGAATTTGCTTCCGTTTATGAAAAATCTGTCAAATAGGGGACAAATACTCAGTGAACAATCAAAATGATAATAAGGACATAACAGAAATTTAAGCATTTGTAATAACATGAGGGCTTCAGAAACAATAGACAAGCATAATAATGAAAATAGGTTTCATCTGTCTACTTGGTGGCATTCACTAGAGCTCTGTGTACACTGGCATGTTTGGACATGGGCAAGCTTCACTTTAGACAAGCGCTGTAGTGAGCATGCAGGAAGCCAGCTGTCAGGCTGCAACCCTTCAAAGGCCAGAATAATGTAGACTTATTTGTAGAGTGCCAAGATGCACAACGGAAACCTTACTCCCTCCCATATGGTTCACTGCCTTTCTTCTGAGATGAGGCTCTGGTTTCTGGCCTGGGGATGGAGAAGTGGGATAGGGGAGCCAACTGTTCTGCTTTCAGGGACAGACCTTTAATTAATCCTCCTGTTTCAGCTCTACATCTTCCTCTCTTACTTCATACTTGGCAGATTCTCAGTCCAGAGGCTCTTTCGGGTTCAGATAGGTGATCAGTTTCCTCTCACCTCCTCACAGCTTGTTTCATCAGTCTTCTCACTCCCATCTTTCCTTCTCCCAGTAATTTCTTGAAAACTTACAAGTACTAGTGAGTCTCTCTGATTTTCTTTGCTGCATCAATCTATTATGTGCTTTTACGCTTCTATTTTAGGGATGTCTCAGGAGGGACAAGAAATCAACATGTATGTGCAGGCCTCCATCTTACACCAGGTGGGACAACTTTCTAAATTTTTTAACCAGTCTACCATCTAGTGCATATAATTGTACACAAAAGTCTTACCTGCTAACTTGTAGAACAGCTAACTTTCCTGAGATCTACACAAAATTTAAAACTCCTCAGCATTTCAATTTAATATAAACTGCTTATGGATGGGAAATCAGTTATTTTTATACCTGAAGGATAAAAAGTTACTATTATGATATCCAATGCTTAATTAAGAAAACCTAATCCATCTAGTAAATCTCAAAAAGATTCAGTTTCTGTTTCAAGTTCAAAGGATTCCTTACAAACTAAAAGATAAAATGTATTTTTTCCAATTATCTCAGCAACTGAATAATTAACAATTAGCTGCAAGATAATGAAAACTAGATGTCTGAAAGTAAGAATTTGCTTTTCTTCCCCCCGAAGAAGGCATGAGTAAAAAGGATCAACTACAATAGTTGGAAGTTTGGGGGAATATAAATTATTATTCTTCATAAAATCAAATTTGAAAAAACAGCAACAATACAATCCTTAAAAACTGTGGAAACAGATATTAACTTTGTTACAAACATACCACTGAATAACAAATATGACTGTTAAGTGACTTATGTGAAGCACAATTAATTGAATCATTATGTTGATTTATTACTTTACTGCCATTGTCTATTGCTGGTTCATAAAATCAGATGTGGAACTGGTCTCAAGCCAAGAATCCCCAAAGAAACAAATATAATAAGAAGCACAAGTCATCTAAAGGCGGCTTAAAATCTGCACTGTATTATACACGTTAAGATTTTAATTAACTACAGAAAGAGAAAACTGTTTTTTAAAATTACAAAATAGTATAGTTTACTTGATGTAAACCCAAAGAACGTCTCAGCCATACTGGCATTATCTTTTAATCTTTTAGAATTCAAACTTTATGTAGTGGAGGAGGAGGGCCATAGAAGAAGTAGGGAGAGGGGATATACTGACCTCAACTATCTTTTCTCATTTCAAAATTCTCTAGTCAATTTCACAGTCTCAATTTTTTATTTACTAATATTTTAATACTTTATTACCATTACAAATAAAAGTTGCTTTTCATTTATATCACAGTAACTTCAGAATCCTACATTAGATAAATGTGTTTAGAATTAAAACCCTACATTAAGACAAATGAACGCTAGAATCTCAGACTCAGCAGTTTGCCATGGCCAGGTCATCTGATTTACCCACATGTCTGAGAGATGAAAGATACCAATGCTAGTGCACAATAATCACTGGAATAATGTTTGGGAACCTACCTGTTGTCATGAAACAAAAAGTAAAGAATTTTTCAATAAAAAGTAAATATTTTCTTGTAATCATTCATATATTTGAAACAGCCCTAACCACAGGAGTCCTGAATATACTAAGGTAAACAGAATATGTGGTAAAAGTTTTGACGTTAAAGGAAGAAGATAACTGGTAACCATGCTTTGAAGTGAACTAATTAGTTTAAATATTCCTTCATTAAAAACAATAAAAATTGCTAAAGACAGCATTACTGAAATTTACCACAGCATAAAATTGTAATAATGGATATTGTACTATTGTTAGTTTTTATTTTAGTGTTGTTTTAAAAGATCAGTGGGAAAGTTAAAAAAAGTAAGATGATCTGCACAGCCATGCCACAGTAGTTCTCAACTTTGGCTCTAATAGAACCAACAGGGACCTCTATTAAAATTTTTCTATCCTCAGAGCCACTCCCAAAGATTCTGTGAATCTTGAGGCCACGGCAGCTCTATTAAAACAAACAAAGCAAAATTTCATCAACAAAACAAAACTGCAAAAGGCTATTTTGATGTGTAACTAGGATCTGGCACACCTGACACAGTTTACTTTCTTCCCTTACCTTTCCCAAGTCTTTGTTGTAAAAATTTCCATTCTTTCTCATCCAGTTTACCTAACTTTCGCGTTATACTTTTTCTAACTATTCCTCACAGGGTCGCCTTGTAGTTCATCTGTATCATTGAAACTTTCAGTGTTGCCCCAAAGCTACACTGAAGTCTATATATGCACTCTAAATTTTTATTTAAGGAGAATTCAAGCTCACAGAGGTATAACTGTTTAATGAATATTCTGACGGGAGCACATGGTAGTACAGAGAATAGGGAAAAATACTGAGGTTTTTAATCCTTTATTCAAGAAAAGCAACACATGACAAAAAGCATGAGATTCTGGTGAAAAGCTGTGCAGGTGAATTCAAAGACAGATCAGTTTATACCTGGCAGATTTCAGTACCCCAAAATGTGTTGGTTTGGAACTCAGCAATCCGAAGGAAAAAAAAAATGATAATCTTTTGAACAAAAGCAATCTCTCAGGGATAATGAAGGCTTCATCAGCTATTACAGGGGATCTCTTGTAGTGGCCTTTCATGGTACCCCTCTTTAAATAGATTACATGGCCTAGAAGTGGTTAGATGCATTGCGGTTCAGTTTAAAATTTATGTTTCCAATCTCTGTCGTTTACATTTTTGGACATTTTTAAAAATACAATGCTTTTCAAACAGACTTTATTTTACTTTAGTAATTTGTAATTGCTTACCTATTTTGCAATTAGTAAGCTCACTGACTATCTTAATAACAACTACTGATCTTACGACGCTAACATACAACATTTACCAACCTTCAGTCTGTGTATACATATTAACAAAGTGCATTATACTCTAGAAGTTGCCCTTAGTACAATAAATTTTAACTACATCAGACTTTTGCCTTTGTTGTCCGCTCTATATCCAAACCTAAAACTTTTTTTTTTTTTTTTTTTTTTTGCTGTACGCGGGCCTCTCACTGTTGTGGCCTCTCCCGTTGCGGAGCACAGGCTCCAGACGCGCAGGCTCAGCGGCCATGGCTCACGGGACCAGCCGCTCCGCGGCATGCGGGATATTCCCGGACCGGGGCACGAACCCGTGTCCCCTGCATCGGCAGGCGGACTCTCAACCACTGCGCCACCAGGGAAGCCCCAAACCTAAAACTTTTTACTTTAGCTCAAATGCATTAAAATTGCACCTCACCAGAATTCAATTTTTCTGGTAACTATGTAACCACCTTTTTTTAAAAAAAGATTTATTTATTATTTATTTTGGCTGTGTCGGGTCTTAGTTGCAGCACACGGGATCTTTGCTGAGGCATCTTTCGTTGCGGCATGCGAGCTTCTCTCTAGTTGTGGTGTGCAGGTTTTATCTCTCTAGTTGTGGTGTGCAGGCTCCAAGGCACGTGGGCTTTGTAGTTGGCGGCATGCAGGCTCTCTAGTTGAGGCGTGTGAGCTCAGTAGTTGTGGCGCGCAGGCTTAGTTACCCCGTGGCATGTGGGATCTTAGTTCCCTGACCAGGGATTGAACCCGTGTCCCTTGCGCTGTAAGGTGGATTCTCTACTACTGGACTACCAGGGAAGTCCCTGTAACCACCTTTAAAAACTATGGCTACATAGTGGAGGTTATTGGGAAACCGGATGCTTAAATAATTCCAGGAAACCTATCTCATTCTTGATTGTTTTGAAACCTAATTAATAGTAAGATATTCTTTAAATTGTTTTTCTTTGGACCTTACCCTCACATATAGGTTAAGGGGAAAGTTCGTAAGATTTTATTTTTGACACAGAGGAATACTCCAACATTAAAAGGATAATAATTTTAGAGTCAGAAATAACCCTTTATTTTCTATTTTTTTGGTAAAGATTCCAAATTAAGTTGTCCAAGCTATGAATAGATTAGAAGGTCAGATAAACAGGTAAATCTGAGTTTGTTTTGAACTGAGAGAAGATTTCTTTTAAAATATGTCAACTCTCGCAGAAAACAGATAATATGTGATCCTATTCCAAAACACCATTTAAATGGTCTAATTTGGGGACTGCTGATCCTGCATATAAGAAACTTTCTGAGAGGGAGAGAAAGAGTTGGAGGATATTTACTGGGCTTAGTGACTAAAGCCATCTTAAACCACAAACTTATTTACTGAAAACCAGAACAATTATTTTTTTAAAAAGTCTGTGTTTAGCTATTAAAAAAGAAAGGAAAACTGTGCAATTTGTTTTCTTTAACTTTTCAAGCCTTTTCTCTATCTGAGCAAATCTTATGAGAATAAGAAAATCTTCAGACAAATATATAATGTAAGGAGATGTTTGTTAAATTTGAGAATTTAAAGTAGGGAAATAAAATGATTAAATATGCATTTTGGAAAAAATCAAGTATTTGCTGACAGTCACATGCCTAACTAATTTGAGACTACGATATTTCCTAAATTACAGTATGTGAAAATTGGGGGAATAACTTCTGCCTTATAGAAAACATATTTTCTCAAATTGATATCAAGTGAAAATTTCCAAATAAAAGCTTTCTGACTGGAATATCAATGAGTTAAGTTTCCTACTTGACAGTTTAAGTAATTTACTTGACAATATTATTTGATTCTAAAAAGGTTGACATAAAATGTAGTGTGTATAAATCAGAAAATGCACAATACTGGGTGTATCATAATACTGGGGTGTGGAAAAAGGACACTTATCTACTTACATACTTATCTAATTATTTTCTTTTTTTTGTTTGTTTTATGTAAAAATGAGTATACTGTACACATATGATACATATAAATAAATTATATGTATACAGAAGGGTGCATACACCTAAATTTTTATTGATAGGCTATATAATACCGGAAGGCTGGAGTAAAACAATAAAATTTTCCAACAATAACACTGGAAAATATTTCATGACATAAGAATGTAATTACTTCTTAAATATGGCACAGAAAGTAGAAACCATGAAGGAAAAGATTGAGAAATAAATCAGAGAAATAAGATCATATTAAAATTAAAAATTTCTTTTCCTCAAAAAATGCCTTAAGACAGAAAGTAAGCCACAGAGTCAGAGACAATAATTTCAACATATACAATCAACAAAGGGCTGGTATCTAGAATATCTACAAATAAATATGAAAAACGGACAACTCGATAGATAAATGGACAAGAGACTTGAAAAAGCTCTCTATATAAGTGGGTATCTAAATAGTCAATACACATGTCAAAAAGTGCTCAACTCACTAATAATCAGGGAAATGCAAACTAAAAGCTCAATGTGATGCCTCTCTACAAACTCCCCAGAACGGCTGAAATTAAAAACAAGGACAATACCGAGTTTTGGAGAAGATGCATAGCAACCACAAGTCTCATACACAGCTGATGGTAAGCAAATTGGTATAGTGACTTTGGGAAACTTGATTATCTACTAAAATTGAACTTGTGATCTAACAATTCCTAAGTATATGCTCAACAGAGATGCACGTGCATCAATCATAGTACAAATTCAAATTTCTATCCATATGAAAAATGGTTAAACACACTACGGTATGGTCAAACAATGGAATACTATGCAGCCAGGAACAAAAGTACTGCTACACAAAACATGGAGGAATTGCACCCATGTGATGTTGAGCAAAAAAAAACCCAGAGAGAAAACTGTATATTCTGACTAATTCAATTTATACAAAGTTTATTAAAAAGGCAAAACTAACTCATGATATTAGAATAGGTGGGAGGGTGGTTAACTTTGGGAAGCAGGAAAGGGGCAGTGGTTAGGAATCAGTAAGAGGGTTTCCGGGGATGCAGATAACACTTTCCTTCTCCAATGGTTGGTGGTTACACAGGAGTGTTCATTTTGTGATAACTCATTTAACTGTGTGTATGTTATACTTCTTTAAAACATATGGAGACCAAAGACTAACTTTAGTGGCTTTAGTCTGAAGACAAATTTATTATTTTCTTAAACATGGGCAAATTTTTCTCCTAACCAAAGAATCCTACTGACTAAGAAGAAGGGCAAAAATTATTTTAGTGTAATAGCTAAAATGTCCTCATTCTTTTAAAATCATCATTAGCAAATAAATTATTTATTTTAATTTCTATGTAACTGTGACTGAAAACTTAAAAGGCTTCAAAGAAACCAACTGGGAAATAACAGTTGAACATGAACACTGGAGTAATTACTGCCGTACAATCCAGAAACTAACAGATGAAGATACAAATGAAATGTTTTTAACATAAAAGAAAAGTCAAGTTGTATTTAAAGAACTGTTTGAGATATGTAGAAAAACAACTACTTCTGAACGAAGGATACTACTTCACACTCCCTCCAAGGCAGAGAGGTTATCTTAAGCAGTGATACACAACTGTGTCACGCTAAAGAGCCACTTCATACTGAGATGAATTGTATATGGGAGCTGGAGAGCCACAGACTTCACTGCCACATTGTGAAGGGCAGAAACCCTGTTTCTGACACTACATAGCATGTCAGGATTGTACACTATATTTCAGAAGTACAGGTTATATTTGCATATTTGTTTTGTTACCAGCAGCAAGTAAGCTTAAGCTGCCCTTTGTGATTTATCCATTGTCATACTGGTTTGAACCAAACTGGGTTAAACCAAAAAAGCAGCTCTGATCAGAAACGGAGGGCTTTGAGATGTTACAAGTGGGGGCCCAGAAGTAGGTATATATAATACTGTACACATACAAGTTAAATATCTCTGTCCTAAAGAAAGTATTTTTTATGTTAAAGTATCAAAACCATGATTAAAAAAAGATAAACAAATGAGTTAGAAAAAAATTCAACCCATGGTGTTGGGGCTTGTACTTTCCACCTCAAAAGAACCTTAGCATAAATATTCAAAAATAACAATGCTCAGTAAGCTGAAAGAAACGACTAAAGCAAATCTGATGATGTTGAACATTTCCGTAGACATCAAATTACAGAATACTATGTGTGCCATATACTGTTAAAATTGCTTTACATATATTAATTCATTTAATCCTCAAGCAACCTATGAGATACAGGATGAGACACAGAGAAGTTAAGTACTTGTGCAAGGTAACAAAAACGGCATTTGAACCCAGGCAATCGGATTGTTTAATTCCATGCGCATAATGAAAGAGACCGGTCAACTCTAGCTAAAATGTATACCCATATAAAATACTGAACACAGTCGCATTTATAATATTCATTCATTCAACAAATACTTATTGAATGCTTATGACAGGCCAGGCACTATTCTAGGGGCTCAGAATTCAACAGTTTATAAAACTAAAGTTCCCTGCTCTTGTGGAAGTTTGCATTTTGGTGGAGGCTGACAATTAATAAATAAGTAAAATACATAATTTGTCTAATAAAACAGATAGCTTGTCTGAAGCTGTGCGGCATGGGATATGCTGGAAATATGGTACCCTGTTATTTCTTAGGGTGGAAAGGGAAGGTCTCATGGATAAGGTGAAATGTGAGTAAAGATGTGCAAGAAGTGAAAGGGTAAACCATGAGACTATCTGGGAGTAGAACGTTCCAGACAGAAAAATCAGCAATACAATGTTCCTAAGGAGAAACTGTGCGTGGTATCTTCAAGAAACAACAAGGAGACAGTATGACTGGAACAAAGTAAGTAAGAGGGAGATTAGTAGATGATTAAGTAAGAGAGGTAGTAGTGGGACAAATTATATAAAGCCACTGTTAGATCTTGGCTATTGTTTTCAGATGGGGAGCCATTTGAGGGATTCCCACAGACAACCAAAACTTCAAAGAATTTTGGGCTTTAAGGGTTCTAGAAGAATCTGTGGTAACTGGAGAAGTGTTTTGCATTAAAATAAGAGATGAAATTAATAAACAAAAAGAGGAGGATTGTAATCAGTGAGGTTACCATTTCTGAAGGGTCGGGGTCTCTACTGGCAGAGAGAAAGGAAGTGGCAAGAGGCTAAAATTTTCACAGGCATTGTGGTGGGGAAGAATGGGATCTGAACTAACATCTGTTATGAAAGCCAAAGTGACAGTGGAGGCAGACATAACAAAGGAAGGTAGGGAAATTCTCAGCAGCATTAGAGTAATATAATGAATTCCTCACAGAAATACTCACAGGGAAAGACAAGAGAATGTCACTGGACAGCAATACCAATCAACTAGCCAGCTTTGCTAGCTAACAGACACTTGCAAGTCAGGCATTTAAAAGACTTGCCCGCTTTGAAAACAAACAAAAAAGTACTAGATAGCGCTGAAAGGAAAACAATTTCAATTTTGTAATAATCATTAAGAGAAGGTCACATAAAGAGGAAAAAATACCCACAGTTCACATATAAATTCTCCTGGTAGTAATAATCTAATGCATATGGTTTTGAAGATGGGTAAAATTATTACTTTAACACTGTAAAATGGATGGTAAGGAATGATATAAACTGCTTATGCAAATATATTTGAAATGAAGTAAAATTCAGTGTTCAAATGCAGAAGCTATTGAAGTGTCCGTAATGATACATTTAAATAAGGCAATTTGGCTGGAACTGCATTCATCTGTAAATAATTTACACACAGATCGAGTTATGAACTAGCTAAAAAACAGTATGAGTTCTAAAAACATACCCAATAGGATAATTTTGGCTCCAAGGTCAGATTTTTAAAGGGTCTCAGAGTCCCTTTCATGAAGAGATCCTTTAAAGTATAAATGGTTGGCAGAGCACAGGAAGCAGCTGACGTGGAGCCTCAGGAGTGCTGGGGGAAGAAGAGCAACAGCTCTCCTAACCAGTCACTCAGAAAAGAGTCCGGGTCTGAGCAGTCTCGGAGGGTCTGAGGCTTTTCATTTTGCTGGAAAACCCTCACCCCGTCTATCCAACAGTCTACATCCTACCTATGAACTTCCACCTTGAAGGTACTATTTGTAAGAGGACACAGAAGTCAATCATTTCTATAATTGCAGATCTGTGCTTTTTCTACATATTTTGCAGTTTTTTCCATTTGTGAAATGTGCCAGAATCTACTCATCTACTTTTTTTTAAACAAAGAACACTGATACAATTAAGAAGAGAGAGTGGGGGCTAATAAGCAGCAGCTCATCAGTTAAAAACAGATTAAATGGAGAACAGGTTGATAATGAATACTTTTTAATTCCCTTGAGGAGTCTTTCTGGGTCTTCAGGGTTCAGAACTATAAAAGCTGTAATTCCCTTTGACTGCTAATTGTAGGACTGCTGCTTGTTTGTTAGATTTTGAGTTCCAATTTGAATCAGTTGCCTTCTTGGATAACTGCTGAGCTCTCACTTATATTTTTGGGGTATTTCACTATACTATTACACTCTGGAGTTAGAGTCACTGTTTCTTAACTCTCACCTCTTCATCTATTATGATTTTATTGGAGACGCACTTTTAGAGTTCTTTCAAGTCTGAGTTATCTTTGTTTGCTTTCACATTTCAAGCACAGTTTTGCTTGGTATATAAACTTCTAGTTTCAAAATCATTCTCCTGCAGAACCCTAACATTTTCTACACTATGCCCTAGAATTCAGGGTCACCCATGAGAAGTGTAATACCAGTTTTCATGTTTTTCCGTTGGTAACTTTTTTTTTTCCTCTTTGGAATCTCAGGATTTCCTTCTTTATGGTCAGGGGACTGAAATGTCGAAAGTATGCATTTACATGGGAGTATTTTATATTCATTCATTCTGCCTGATACTTGCTCAGCCCTTCCATTCAAAGACTAATACCTTTCCTCAGGTCTTGTGATTCTGTAATTATTATTTCCTGAACTTCCTCTCTGTATTACACATACATCATTACCTTTGAACACCCTTCTGTGTTAATATTTCACACATTATGTTCTTGAAAAATAAGAGCAAATTTTATAGTTTGTTAGGAAGTGAGAGATGCTATTGAAAATGAAAAAGTAGAGCAGAGTAAGTTAGTTCAGGTGCTGTGGGCAGTGTGGGGAGTGAAGGATGACAAACGCAGGCCTGCCTAAGAAGCTGACATGTGAGCACTGAGGAAAGGCTACACGGCCATCTGAGAGAAGAACACTGCAGGTAGAGATACAACTAGTACAAAGACTCCAAAGCAGAAAGTCCCTGGAATGTTCGAGGAACAGTAAGATGATTAGTGTGACTGAAGTGAACTGTGTGAGGGAGAGAGAGTGGTAGAAAATAAGATCAGAGAGAAAACCTGGAGGGGGCCATATCATTTAGGATTTTGTAGGCTAATGTAGAGACTCCCCAGTCTGTAAAATGGGAAGCCTTTGCATGGTAGAATAGTAACAGTTAAATCTGAGCATTTCCCCCTTTAATTGGCAGTATTACTAAAAAACAGATTTAATGTTCCAGTCATAAAAATCACATGATGTATTTTTACTTTATTTCTATCACAATCTCAGAAAGTTTGAAAAAAACCAATACCACACCATGCTTTTATTCTAAATTGTAGATGTTATAAGAACAAAAATTGTATGCAATATTTGAGGCTGAAGTAATCTTAGAAAATATTCCCATCATATAAGTAGTTATCTTTAATCTGCTTTTTATTATATGGTCAAATTATTACTTAGCAAAGTTCATTTGGTTGTATTTATTTTAAAAAATGGATTAAACATATTTTGCATTTCTCGCTAAGTCAGCAGTGATGTTAAACCTTACATCTCTTGATTTGTACCAATACCATCATCTCCTACTGAGAAGAGTTAGGATAACAGTAGAAACCTTGGAAAAGATTAAATGACAGCAAAGCTATGGGGTCAGAATATAATGTCTTAGTTGTTTCAAAGCAATTTTCTTGGTTGTAATCAAAGTAAATTTAATAAAACTAAAAACAATCTGCTCCTAGAATGTTACAATCTCCTGTTTTGAATAAATTCATATTATCTGGAAATCAATATGGCTCATGTTGCACACAAACAAGGTCTGAAAATAGTAATACCCCAGAGCTCCAACAGGATGCCGTATCCTTGAACTTTCTAGACGAAAATGAAAGGCTACTTCCTGGAAGAAATGATGCTTCTGAGCAAGACATTTCTTAAAACACTATTTCCAGAATTACTTGCCACCACCATAATAGAACATTATCAGGAAATCGTCAGCCTGATTGTTCACAGCATTGGTGACATAGAAAACTGCTCATATTTACTGGACCACATGACAATTAAGAACAGAACATTTTTCTGATTAATAGATTAAAAGTCAGGAGTTTTCAATGAACCTAACTTGAGCAACTTTCAAATCTCTGATGATTGTCCTGACCACTTTTGACTAGTTTAAAGTAATTTGAAAATGTTTCTAAGTTACATTTGTTAATAGTTACAAACCAGCTTAAATTCCCATTAAGTTTTACTCAAGAAACCTCAAGATTCTGCTCTGAGAACCTCATAAGTAAGTACCCACTACACTGTAACAGGATTAGTAGTGTTTTTCAACATTAATCTAACAGTTGGTTTTTTTTGGTTATTTTTTTAACAGTTGGTTTTCAAAAATTTTTTTAATGTGTAGGCTCCCTAGGAGTTCATATTCAACCAAACAATATCAACTCCACTTAAGCCATAAAAACCTGTTTCTACTGGCAACAATATGACAACCACAACTTATTACATGGGGCAAACTCCCAGAGAATGAGTCCAGCAAAGCACAGAACCAGGAATGTGAGGGGACCCTGCTTTGATAAAGTACCACTGAATAATACTTAAACCAGTAATCATTTCTGTCATTTACAAATATGGATCTGTTTAATGTCTTCAATTATTTAGACTAACCATTTGGATGATCCTAAACTGCTTTGAAGCCTTTGCACTTAGCTTTCCAAGTTTTGGGTTTTGGTTTTGCTTCAAGCTTAAAGTAATTCTAGCATCCTATAGCAACATATTGCATCAAAAAGTTGATTTTTAATAAATATGTCTTCTATTGAAGGGATCAATGTTCTTCACTGTTGTCTCTTTAATTAAAGAGAAGGGAATAGCAAAGTTTGTTTTTAAATGCCAATCACAAACGTATACTCAATTTGAATCATGGCTTTCAACCAAGAATGCTATACTAACATAACGCTTTTCACACTAAGATCAGAGTAGATTTTATACACTCGTAGTTAATCAACAATCCTCACAAGATTTGCTGGAGTTAATAACAAATATTTTTAAAAATGAACCTCTATTTTGCCCATCCAAACTCTTATTTCCCTTCAACTTTGTTTCATAAAAATGAGCACAGGAAGGACAGGCAGACAACAGGAGATCACTATATGAGCCAGGGTGTGTCCTTTCTTAGACTGTGTTAAGAGAAGACAGAATGGCAAGTGGATAAAGCACATAAATGTGAGAAAGGAACTGAATACAGGTGAATGAAGAAAAATAGGGGAGGAAATGGAAGAGGTAACATCGGGATAGGAAGATAGATAAGTGGAGAAAAACATGGGAAGAGAAAGGAGAGCTTAGGAGGGCAAAAAGAAAACAGAATGAAGAGAGAAAAGAATGGAAAGCCTTCAAAAAATATTTGGAGGTCCATCTGAGGTGGACCTTAACAAGCTGATAAAATTCTGATTAAATTGAAGTAACTTATCGGGAGCCACATTTGATGAAACTGCTTGAATTTTCAAATGCTAGTTAAAATGTTTGTTTTTAAAATGTTTCCTTTAATCCTCTCATTTATGTTTATAAAATAATGCTATGGACAGGAATTAAGGGCACAGCCTGAAGTGATGTCCAAGAAGCACTGCTTACAGGAAAAAAAAAAAACTTGTCACATTTTAAAATTATGATAAATACTAACCATACTATGTATGAACTTAGAAAAGTGCAGTTGTAGCTACTACATTCTGCAACATATAAAATCCTAGATATGATTTCAGTACTTTTAAGGCTACTACACTATAGTTAGAAGAAAGCCAAAAACCAGGTGTTCACGGAAAACCTAATTAACAAAAACACAAATTTCAAATTTTACTCTTTTAAACTGAACTGGAGAATTTCTTGTATTCACTGCCAAGAAATAACACCTACAGAACTGAAAACTTTGATACCTTCATTGCTGAAATAATGACTTTGAAGAAAATAGTTCAAAACAATAAAATACAAGAATCCTCATTTGTCAGAGAGTGTATGATTTTCCAAATATTCTGGTGTCTAAGGACTTAAGAAATAAAATATAGTTTGGCCAAAAATAAACTAGCTGACATTAAAAAACTCTATTATGAAGAACTGCAACACCAAAAATTCCAGGTGAACAAGCAGTAAGTTTATTAACTGTATTAATTATTGTATTTAATGTCAGTTACATTTAGCCAAAAGTATAGCACTAATATATACCACCGATAGGCTGTGGAATCAGCTTGACCTTATTTTAAAAGTATCTAAGAGGCTCTAAGAGCTAGCAAAACCATTTTAAGAGTATGGAGTGACGGGGAGCAAACTGTATTTATTTGGATTTGAACTACTCCAAGCCAGCCTTATAAACAACCTTAAAACAGAATGAACAGAGACTAAATACTAAAAAAAAAAAAAAATTTAATGCAATTTAAAACTGTATCTGAAATCATTAAGTCAAGTGGAAAACTGGGAGGAAGGCAAAGTCAGTTAACATTGCAAAAGCTGTTTCTAAGGAGGATGAGTGTGTGTACACACACATAATATATCTATATATCACATCTATATTTGGACTGATTCAAGCAACTTTAAGAACTGTTGATGGTGTGGAGAAATGAACATCACAGCTTTTCATATCAGTTTTTTTGGAGAAAATTATATGGTAGAGGTGGGGCTGTAAAAGAGGTAGACTTTTTAATTTTAAACTTGTATACATCACTGGACCTTAAAGATCCACACCCACTGGACACTTAATGATAGGATGTACCCCATGTTTATTTTAAGAACTAAATGCAATAACAAATTTTTACTAGCATTGTGATATATAACAAATTCATATATTTTATTCATTCAGTAAGTGTTTATTAAGAATCTGCAATGCACCAAGAACTATGTGAAGTCCTGGTGATACGGTAAAAATGCCAATCTAATGAATCAGACAAATGAATTTATTAAAATAAATTAAAATACAATGACATATGTCATGATAGATGTGCAACGGGTCTGGAGGTACAGTGAAGAAATATCTAAGGAGAGACACAGAAGAGAGAAAGCTTCCCAGCCAAAGCTGAATCTGAAGAGTATTTTAAGAGTTTACTGAAGGATGAAGTAAAATTATCTCTGTTTCCAGATAACATAATCTCATATACACTTAACTCCAGAGATTCCACAGAAAAAACTGGACAGAACTAATAAAGAAATTCAGTAAAGGTGAAAGATTAAAAAAAAAATCAACATGCAAAAATCAGTTATATCTCTATGTACTAAAAATGAACTATCCAAAATAGAAATCAAGAAAACAATCCCATTTATAATGCCATCAAAAAGAATAAGATAGTTAGGAATAAATTTAACAAAGAGGTGAAAGACTTGTATACTGTAAAGTACAAAACATGATGAAACAAATTAAAGAAGACACAAAATAAATGGAAAGAAATCCCATGTTCATGGCTTGGAACACTTAATATTGTTAACATGTCTGTACTACCCAAAGTGAGCTACAGATTCAATGGCATTTCAAAATACTAATGGCAGTTTTTATAGAAATAGAACAAACAATCCTATAATTCGTATGGAAACACAAAAACCCCCAAATGCCTAAAACAATCTTGAGAAAGAAGAACATGGCTGATGGCATCACACTTCCTGATTTCAAAATACATGACAAAGCTACAGTAATTAAAACAGCATGGTACTAACATAAAGACACACATATAGACCAAAGGAACAGAACAGTGAGCCCAGATATAAACCCATGTATATAGGCTCAACCAATCTTCAACAAGGGTACCGAGAATACATACAGGAAACAATAGTCACTTCAGTAAACGGTGTTAGGAAAACTGGATATCCAAATGTGAAAGAATAAAACTGAACCCTTATCTTACACTATACACAAAAATCACCCAAAATGGAGTAATAACTTAATCGTAAGACCTGAAAATGTAAAACTACTAAAAGAAAGAAGAGGGAAAAAACTTCGTGACATTGGTCTTGGCAATGATTTCTTGATAGGACACCCAAAACCCAGGTAACAAAAGCAAAAAAAGACAGATGGGGCTACATCACACTAAAAAGTTTCTGTACAGTAAAGGGAAGAATTAAAAGAATGAAAATAGCAACTTACAGAATAGGTGAAAAAATGTGCAAACCATATATCTGATAAAGGGTTAATATCCAAAATATAAAAGGGATTCTTCCAACTCAATAGCAAAAACAATCAAATAAAAAACAACAAAACCCCAAAACCCGAAATAACTCATTAAAAAATAGGCAAAGGACCTGAATAGACACTTTGCTAAAGAATACTTACAAATGACATGGATAGACCTAGTGACTGTCATACTGAGTGAAGTAAGTCAGAGAAAGACAATTTATCATATGATATCGCTTATATGTAGAATCTAAAAAAAATGGTACAAATGAACCTATTTACAAAACAGAAATAGAGTTGCAGATGTAGAAAACAAACATACAGTTACCAAGGGGGAAAGGGGTGGGGAGGGATAAATTGGGAGATTGGGATTGACATATACACACTACTATATATAAAATAGATAACTAAGAAGAACCTATTATATAGCACAGGGAACTCTACTCAATACTCTATAATGACCTATATGGGAACAGAATCTAAAAAAAACTGGGTATATGTGTATGTATAACTGATTCACTTTGCTGCACAGCAGAAACTAACACAACACTGTAAATCAACTATACTCCAATAAAAATTAATTTTTAAAAAAAGAATACCTACAAATGGACAACAGGTATATAAAAAGATGTAAACATCACTAGTCATCAAGGAAATGCAAATCGAAACCACAATGAGATAGTACCTCACACCTGTTAAAATGGTTACTTTTTTGTTATCAAAAAGCAAAAGGTAACAAGTGTTGGTGAGGATGTGGAAAAACTGGAACTCTTGTACATTGTTGGTGGGAATGTAAAGTGGTGTAACCATCATGGAAAACAGTATGGAGGTTCCTCAAAAAATTAGAAATAGAACTACCATATGATCCAGCAACAGAACTTCTGGGTATTTATCCAAAAGAATTGAAATCAGGACCTTGAAGAGACATTTGCTCTAATGTTCACTGCATTATTCACAATAGCCAAGATGTAGAAACAACCTAAAATATCCATCAATAGATGAATGGATAAAGAAAATGTGCTATACTCATAAATGGAATAATACTCAACTTTAAAAAAAAAAGAAAGAAAGAAGGAAATTCTGCTACATGCAACAAGGAAAAACTTTGAGGACAGTATGCTAAGTGAAATGAGCCAATCACAGACAGATACTGCATGATTCCACTTAGATTAAGTAGTTGAAAGAGTCAAACAAATAGAAGCAAAGAACAGAATGGTGGTTGCCAGGGGCTGGGTGGGGAGGGAGACTCAGGAAATGGGGAGTTGCTATAAAATAAGCATAAAGTTTTAGTTATGCTAGATCAGGGGTCCCCAACCCCTGGGCCGTGGACCAGTACCGGTACCTGTTAGGAACGGGGCCACACAGCAAGAGGTAAGCAGAGGGCCAGCGAGCGAAGCTTCATCTGCCGCTCCCCATCGCTTGTATTACCACCTGAACCATCTCCCCCCAACCCCCGATCCCACGCCCCGTCCGTGGAAAAATTGTCTTCCATGAAACTGGTCCCCGGTGCCAAAAAGGTTGGGGACCACTGTGCTAGATGATTAAGTTCTAGAGATCTGCTATTCAACACCGTACCTACAGTTAACAATACTGTATTAAAAACTTAAAATTTGTTAAGAGAGTAGATCTCATGTTAACTGTTCTTACCACAATTAACAACAACAAAAAAGGAATCTTCTAGACCATTACCACTGAGCAAGCAGTGGAGAAAAAAATAACATAAACAGAACGTAATGAGGCTGCTTTGCTACATGGCCTCCTTACACAAAGCTAAGCAGATGACTGTGCTCTTTGAGACCTACTTTTTAAAAAATACAATTCAGACTACCTGGACATTGGAAAAATAAACTGTATTTAGAATATATAGAAGACACTGCAAAAGAGCCATTAAAAGGAAGCAAAGTATTCTTGAATCATTTAGTGTCTCACGTATGAAGTGATCATGTACGTAACTGGTGTTTAGACTGGGCTAAAGGATAGTTTAAATAAACATCTTTTAAATTACTTTTTTTTTTCATGTTAAATAACGAAAAATCTCAAATACCCCAGGCTATGTTACTTTATGTCACCACACAGAATTTCAAATCATACAGATATGTCTTTTCATCTGCTGGACAAACAACTGTGCTTGTATTTTGTTTGATTATATATTGTCATATTTTGTTCTCCAGCTGTTTCATGTATGAATCATTTGTCTCCCAAATTACATGATAAACTTCTTTAGGGCAAATCATACTATCTTCTCCTTTTGTATCTATTAGCAGCTAACACTGTGTTGGGCTATAGAATTGCTCAATAAATGCTTGTTGAATTGAACAGTACCCTTAATCATTGCCATTTCTTTTCTCAGAAGTACAGTTGAATAGATTTAATGCTGTGGTATTGTCAGCTTTTATACTTCATCCTGCTTCTGTGACCACCTTGCTAGGAAAAGGCAAATTCAATCTTCACATTTGTTCAATCAATGCTGCTCCTACCAGGATTATCAACAACAATGACAATCAATGCCAATTCAAGTGGTGAGTTTTATTACACAGGAATACCTGTCACCTAGAGACTGAACCCCAAATATTATATTAGACTGAGTCATTATTAGTCTGTACCTGATTGAAAACAAATGACCAATCTTAAATATAAGTTCACTACCTGTATCTTTCATTCTGTAAGTGGGAATAAAAAAAATAGTAAAAAGGGAAATAATTAAAATACTTTAAAAGTAGATAAATTATAAATGTCCTCTACATACTGGCATTTTTATGCCCAATGTGAAGGCAAATTAGTTTCTTATAAAGTGAAATTCTTCTACTTTACACTGTAACATCTATGAGCACATATTTATTTTATACTATTTTACAAGAAGATAAAATAATCTACCTTAATCCTATCACAAGTTGGAGGTCAAAATCAAAAGTGTGATTCTCAAGTTAAGTTAATCTTTGAAATATAAGAGTATGTCTTAATACTTATTTACTGCAGTGAAGAATTTTTTCTTTGCAAATGTAGAAAGATTAAACTGAATTAAGAAGTAGTTAAAGCTTGTTTATAATCAAGGCTAAGTTATAATATGAAACAAGCAAGGAGATAGTCACAGTGAACCTAAAGGTCCTATTTTAACAAGCATGAATCAGTAAAGGAAAAGGATCAGAATCCAGACATAACTGTCATTCACAATCGACAATTTATGACAAATCCCAATTTATGCAACCATGAAAAGAGTCATTTAAAATCACAGCAGGACTGTATTATCTCTTCAGGTTTAATTGAAACTTTGAATAAAAAAAAAAAAGCAGGAGCCTATTAAAGGTTCTTTGACAAATCTATTTTGTTACACCTTTTATGTCTATAATTCTTTCTCTTGAAGTAAGGGAAAAAATTACTATATATAAACATGAGAAATGTGATATTTCCTTTCTTCAATTACTCTGCCTAAATTAATTTAAATTAAAATTAACATCTAGTTTGTGAGGTACAAAATCAACAATGAATAAAATTTTATTTTTTTTTTTAATTTTAAAACTCTGGCCTGGAATATGAATAATGTTAGTATCAAATGGTGGTTTTGTGGCTTACATTATATCTCATTCCTCTTAACCCACTTTTTAAAGGTGAATTGGAAGTGTATTTTAAAATCAAGCCGCTACAATGACTGTTATCTACTTCGCTGAAAAACTCTTATCTGTACTAACCTCCAATAACAAAATTGAGATTTTCTTTCTAATTTAAGGAAACCAGGGGTGAGCCCAAATTGAACGCTTAAGAGTCACAGTGACAGTAACTGTATTCACATTTATCACTACAATGAAAAAAACATCCTGCTAATCCTGATTCCTATAAAAGATTTTAAGTTCCATTGAAATGTAAGCACATGTGTATTATTCTGATGACATTTTATTCCCTCTCGCGCCTTGCTGACATTTATAACATGACCTAGTTGAGCTGAAATTACCATAGTAAAGAAGTAGCTGCACTGTGATAAGTGATTTTACCTAGACATGCTGTCTGGTTCCCACTGGTATACACAAACTGACATCCTTGGGTGAGAAAGACTAATTCCTTCTACTTGTCTTTTTCATGACAAATGGCGCTGATAGTGACTTTTAAAGTTTCTTGCTTATAAACTGAAAAAGTGAAAAGCTGTGAATGTTCAGCATCACCAATCAAGTCAGAAAACTAAACCCTGTAATAACACAAGGTTAAAAAAAAAAAAAATCCTGAAGCCAACACCTTGGGAAATGAAGATAACAGAAATGAAATCACGTAAGTGGGTGGTCTTAGTATTTGGGGTCACATTCCCTACTCCCCGCAAGTAATAGTGGGCTGGCAGCTGGGAGGCATATGAGACAAAACATAAATATGGAATTTCAAGGATAGTACTATTCTACGTTAAATTATCAAGGAGCATGAATTGAACAAGTCTTTGCAGATAGTACAGATTAAAGATGTAAAATAAAGGTGTCTTTCAAAGATATTGTGAAAGATAGAAAAAGGGAAATAGAAGAGTATCTATAATGAACTGTTGGAGAATAAAGAGGATGGGTAATTACAATTTACCACAAGTTATTAAAATTATTAGTAGGACTAGTAATGTCTGCTCAAAGAAATCCAAGTCATGTTGATTGAAAATGTGAAGCTCCATTAAGGAGAAAATTAGGTAAGAGGCTCGGCGGCCTGAGACAAAGAGAAAAAATTTCTGTCAGTGGGCTGAATCCAGTACTCAGTGATATTTTTAAAGTATCACTCTAACTTATGCCAAGGAGAAGTGAAATTGTAATACAGATAGAAACGGATCCTGCTTACCAGTACTGTGAAGCAGGAAGGCAAAAGAGAGTGACAGAGAGTCAGACAGAGTATGCATAAGGGAAATAAATTTACCTAGACTTTGGCCCGGGGCACAGAAATAATGTGAATTTGTGTGAAATGGAAGTGAAATTAGAGAAAATCTGAAAATAGTCTTTAATGTTTTAAACTATCAAGATCAGCAATTTGCCTATATGTGAAACTCCTAATATGATATTAGGGGTTATAACCAATCATATAGCTACTACTTTTATGAGTAAACACAGAATATAAGTGCGAAAGTTACTCTGGAATTCAAAGGTGCCTGGATGTCTGTAGCAGGATACTACTGTCAAGCTGGTAACACATCTAAGCTGTGTGTGTGACCTGACTTGCGCAGGGGCTGGAAACCCAAGGGATGCTGACTTGAGAGGGAGGTTGCAGGGGAGGGGAGAGAAAACACTAGGCTGGACCTATGGAAATGTCTGTGTCTAAGGACATACATTTATGTCTATAAACCCATAGCACAAGTTGTTTTCAGAAAGGACTCTGTGAAACATGGAGTCTGAGCACAGCGGGGTAACTATGGTAAATGTAATGCCGTTTTACGCGCTCCAGATTTGCATCTGTGAGAGTAGCAAGGGACAGCATCTCTAATAGGGAAGCAGCTACACGTGTACATTACAGAGGTGGTGGTAAGGGTCCGCCCTCATGCGACCGAATGGGAAGACAAGAGTAAAGGAACAAGTAGAGCCTGTGTGCACTACTGAGATGGCCCCCGGGGACTACCAGAATAAACTGTGGGATACTTTACAGGAAGGTGGAGGCCTTGCATCATTTAGGTAGGGCATGAGCCAAAATAACGGAGTTATTACCATTAATGTGACTGCATGTGGGTCTCCGGAATGGTGAGGCATGGAGAAACTGAGGTTGGGCATAATACATGTATGTCTTGAGACTCTGGGAATGTTCTATTCTGATAGATGTGACAAAGTTAAGAATGATTTAGAAAAGAATAGAGGTTAGGGGAAGAGTACGTATCCTAGAATAGACTTACTATTGCAGAATGCTTAGAAAAGTAGTCTTCTCCCCTATGACCGTCTTTATAGCATCCTTAATGGTACTGGGGGGGGGGCTGGTTTTCTTCATGATGATGAAAACCATAACAAATGATATTTGCCTAGTGCCACCTGATGTGAAAAATATTTTATTATTCATTAACTCAAAGAATTCTCGCAATAACGTTATGGGGTAGGTGCTGCTATTATTAAACTTGCTTGATTAATAATGGAACTGAGCTTAGAATTTACCTTACACAAAAAGTAAGTGGTGGTAGCAGCAGCTTAGGGGCGTTTTGGCAGGACCTCTGCCCCAGAAGCATTCTGTTTGGCAGCTCCTCGGAGAGTGCACAGAGTGGAAACCTGAGAGTATCATTAGCCAAGGCTAGAAGCAGCAATAAGGGATACGACAATGAACCACGTCCTCAGTCTCCTTCTTGAGGCTAACCAGGAGGCGCAGAATTCAAGTACCCTGCATAGGGCTGTGTAATACTTAAAGTGTTTCCATAATATGCTGGAATTCCCCAACTGTTCTACCCACACCAAGAAGAGTCACTGCTTTTCAGAATAACGGCAGAAGATGAATTTCCTCAAATTCAAGAGGCTTGGCGTGAGGGTAAGAAATGAAGATCACTTAAGTCGTATCAGGCTTATCTCTTGTTTCCCCTCCAACCTTAGGAACTCAACATTCCACATCATGAATGAATGAATGAGAGTGCTGATCCCACCACAACTTCAAGGTCCTCCCCACAACCAAAACACATTAATATGCCCAACTGTTTGTACTGCACTTCAAACCCAACCACCACTCAGCTTCTAAAAAAGTGAAAGTTAGAAAACTGTTTACCACTTGAATTATAAAAACTCTTTTGTAGTCCATAGGAAATAGACTACATGATACACTCAAAATAAGTAATAAATGAAAAGCATAAATGACACAAAATGTCACAAATGAGAAAACCAAATACAAATTGGTCAAGCTAATTTATGCATAATCATTTAAAAATGATAAGTCTTTTACCTCTAAGCAACACAAAAAATTTTCAGTTGATAAGCAGTCTGGAACACTAGCACTTAAATCTTTAAGACACATTTACAGTCTGCTGTTACATTCTGAATGCCATATTTAATAGTGGCAAAATAAATTTATGGCTACATCCAAAATGTAAGACTAGATGATAACATTTTACAGGTTCTTTCAATTAATTAATTACAGTTTACAAGTTCCTTTCTTTCCCCCACAGACTCTCTAGCTTAAGCTGAACTACTTGTCCAAAAAACTTTAACTTTTACTCAAGCAGTTGGTGAAAACCAAATGCTTATTATGAGCCACACAGTGCATTTAGGGTCCTTTTACTCTCATGAAATTTAAATTTTAGAAAGACAGACAAAAATACAAGAAAACAGGCAAAATAACTGCAAGCTGTTCGCTAAAAAGGAAACTAACAATAAACTGGGATGGGCATGGTGCTCATGGTATGCCTCTCCAAGGATATAATATTTGAGTTGATAAAGTGAGAGAAGTTAGCTATGTGCAAAGCAGGAAAAAGACTTCCAGGCAGATGAAAAAGGATGTGAAGTAAACCACAGCAGAAAAACACTAGCATTTGAGGAACTACAAGGACATCAATGTGATTGTGGTCAATGAACAAGA
Source organism: Delphinus delphis (assembly GCF_949987515.2). Classification (NCBI taxonomy): domain Eukaryota; kingdom Metazoa; phylum Chordata; class Mammalia; order Artiodactyla; family Delphinidae; genus Delphinus; species Delphinus delphis. Next base: position 78,110,357 of record NC_082685.1, read on the forward strand.
TCAGGCTGGAGAGCTACAGAACTGGGCTCAATCAGACAAGGTATCATAAGCCATGGAAAAAAATCTGGATATTATACTAAGCACAACAGAAAGCTATTGAGAAGTGTTTTAAGCAGGGAGTAATGTGATCTAAATAATATTTTAAGAAGGTCAGCTTTAAACTGTGTATAAACTATGTATAAATGGATTAAAGGGGCTCCAGCAGGAGTTAGGAAAGTTAAAGGATGATGATACTTTGAAATAGGTGGCAGGAGATATAAAGAGATGAGGGTAGATTCAAGACAGAATTTGAAGACAGAAGCAATTAAGCTAAGAAATGAATGGGGAATACCAAAAAGGACTTAAGGAATAAATCCTAGGTTTCTGCCTTGAGTTATTTTAAGGTAATATTATACCAAAAGTTCTTCAAGACAAATATCCAAGTCCTAGCACACTCAAAGGGTCATTTAGAAAAAGAGCTAAGATTTAGAACAAGTATTTAAAATAACCCACTAATTAAAGAAAGAAGGATGAAAAGGAGGAAGAAGGAAGGAAGAAAGGGGACAAAGGAGGAAGGAAAGGAGGAAAGAAGATAGAGAGGGAGAGAAACAGGGAAAGAGAGAGAGCGGGAATCCCTGCCATCATTAGGGGCATTCCAATATCCCAACCATACCTCACAACACTAGATAAGTCATTGTACAACATGCCTAAACTGATTCTTGTTATTTACCTGCCCATCTCCATATTTATTTTCCATTTACAGATAATTTGCATAAAATAAGCACACTCTAAAATGAAAACTCATGTTGGAATTAATTTCTTCTACAGTTGTTACAAAAACCACACCTACAAACTTACTGATGTTCCATTCTAAGTAAAAGTTTAAAATATGAATTTGCAGCTTATAAATACTCTGAAACCTGAGGGAGAAAAAAAGGAAGCTGTACATGCTAATCAAATCTGAGTAAGAAAATTTTATAATTGTGGGTGGGATGGTTTCTTGAAAGGGACATGAAAGTTTCTTAAAAGTGACATTATTATAAGTTTTTTGAGGAGGGAATAGAGTTAGATGTAGAAGAATAGTTAATGAAGTAAGGTTTAGGAGACCTGGGTTCAAGAACTAGTTCTGATACTATATATTAATAATCAACTGAGTAAAGTATTACTTTACCTGTTTGTACTTTAGTTTTTCACCAATAAAGTAAGCAGGTCATAGTACTAATCATTTGTTTCTCTTCCAGCTCTAAAACCCAACAGTTTTATGAAACTATATTTAGAATAGTTAACAATAGAGGTTAATATGTTAGAAAAGCTGGAGAGACAAAAGTTCCAGTTTCATCAGAGAAAGCACATTCCTACATGTAAATAGGGGTATTAATCCACATAAAATACAAAGGACAGTAACACATTTTTATTGATTTAAACTGGGAATAATTCAATAAATTGACTGCACATTAGTAGGTACAATGCTAGCCATTAGAGAAAATATAAAAATTGGTTAGATTACAATAGAAGAAAGTGTCCTACAAAACAGTGTAACATAAAATGTTCCTTTGAGAATAAAAATATTTGCACTGTCTTTTAAGTTCCCCAATAACATCACCAAGTTCAATGCCAAACTATTTCCCAACCAAATGCCTAAAACTCCGACAGATGTGAAGAATGAACAGTGACTTTAATTGTACTATTAAACACACACACATGCACATGCACGCAACACACACACACACACACACACACACACACACACACACACACACACACACACACACACACACACACACCTTACAGAAACTGAAGAGCCTATCAGCTAAAATATAAATTTGCTGTCCCCTAAAAACAGTATAAACTGTCAACATGAACCTGGGAGAACTGAGGTATAAGTTAATACCTAAAAACTTCACTTATATTTTACTGAATGTTTAGAGGCTTTTTTAAAAAAATGTATCATTAAAATCAATAGAGATGAATAAGTTCAACTTCTGGTCATGGTGGATGACTGAAGTGGTCACACAAAATGCCAGAGGTAACAGTGATAAAATACAAGATTAATACAAACTAACTAACTATGACACTGGAAAGTATTCAGAAGCACATTTAAGGCTAAAGAGAGTTTAATTTTAATTTTGAAAAATGAAAGTGGAATGGGTTAAAAGTTCATGGCTTACTGGTCCCAAGGCACTGACCAAGCTCCATAGCTACAGCTACAGCTGCAGAAAATGGAGAAAAAACCAAATGCAGCCACACTGGCTAAAGATGTTAGAAATCAGAGTTTAGGGCTGGAAAAGCAGCTGAAAATTTAAAGAGGAAATCTTGGCAGCAAGTCAACCTCAGAAGGCATGAAGACCCAAATGCAGAGCATAAGCTACACAAATTCCTGGCTGATGGCAAAATTACACATGAACATAGGAGACCCATGAAGGCTGATGAAAAAGTAGGAAGAGGAAAAAAAATCAGGTTTTTATTTGCAATGCTATTATTAACTGAGTTAATTCATCAATCATTTATAGCTTGAGTGGGAAAAAGATGACTGTGGATAGCCTTTACTGTCAGAGAAGACAGCCCAAAGTCACTGGAGCCACTATCATTTAGGAGGGAATCCTTAGAAGCAAACAATACAAAGCATGAACACCATCTTAGCCTAAATCCTTGGGCTAATGGCCAAATTTTGCAGGCACAAGGGAGACCTACAAGGGTTCAGGCTAAAAAATGAAAACATTAGTGGGAAGCTATAAGCTGTATAATGCATAGGAGACAACATTTGTAGTTTCAGTTCAAGGAAGCCTACTGGATCAAAAAAAAAAAGGACCTCTAAATAATATGACAGGGACTTCCCTGGTGGTCCAGTGGTTGGCACTCCACGCTCCCAATACAGGGGGCCCAGGTTCGATCCCTGGTCAGGGAACTAGATCCTGCATGTCGCAACTAAGAGCCCGCATGCCACAAATAAAAGATCCCACAAGCTGCAACTAAAGATCTCACATGTCGCAACTAAAGATCCCGCACACCATAACAAAGATCCGGCACAGCCAAATAAATAAATGAATAAATAAAAATTTTTTAAAAACAAAGAATATGAAAGAACTCAGAGTTACTTCACCATATAATCAACAATGTCCAGTTTACAATCAAAAATTTCTAGACATGCAAAGAAACAGGAAATGCTACTTATGTTCAGGAAAAAAAGTGCACTCTGTCTCAGAAGCTGAATTTAGCAGATAAGATAATTCAAAGAAGCTATGATCAAAAAATATAAGGAAAACATGCTGTTAGTGAGTGAATATAGAGGAAATCTCAAGGGAAAAATGGAAGCTAAAGAAAAAAAAAAAAAGGAGACTCCAGACCTGAAAAGTACAGTAATTGAAATAAAACATTCCCAAATGAGCACAACAAAGTGGAGATGGTAGGGGAAGAATCAGAAAAATTGAAGTTCGATTAATAGAAATTACCCAAGCCAAAGGTAAAACAGAAGAAAGACCAAAGCAAAATGATCAGAACATCAGAGATGTTCATATGAGACAATATGAAATGATCCAACACATGCAATTGGAATCTTAGCAGGACAGGTGATAAAAGACAAGAAAAAAATATCCTTAGATATAATGGCTGAAAAATTCCCAAATTTGATGGAAAATAGTAGGTTAAGGCCCAAGAAATTAAATAAAATCTAAGCAGGATAAATACAAGGAAAATTTATACTAAAAAAAACACAGTCAAACTGCTGAAAGGGCTTCCCTGGTGGCGCGGTGGTTAAGAAACCGCCTGCCAATGCAGGGGACACGGGTTCGAGCCCTGGTCCGGGAAGATCCCACATGCTGCGGAGCAACTAAGCCTGTGCGCCACAACTACTGAGCCTGTGCTCTAGAGCGCGCGAGCCACAACTACTGAGCCCACACGCCTAGAGCCCACGCTTCTCAACAAGAAAAGCCACCACAATGAGAAGCCCGCACTCTGCAACAAAAAGTACCTCCTGCTCGCTGCAACTAGACAAAGCCTGCATGCAGCAACAAAGACCCAACTCAGCCAAAAAGTAAATAAATAAATTTATTAAAAAATCAAACAAACAAACAAACAAAACCTGCTGAAAGTCAAAGATAAAAACCAAATCTTGAAAGGGGCCAGAGAAATTCCATAAAGGGGAAAATGATAAAACTGAATTCTTTTCAGAAACTATGGAGCCAAAGAAATTGAAACAACACAAAGTACAGAAACCAAGAATTCTATTTCCAGGAAGTCCAATCCTTCAATAATAAAAGTAAAATAAGGACATATTTAGGTAAACAAAAACAGAATATATTGTCAGCAGGCCTGAATAACAAGAAATGCTAACAGAAATTCTTCAGTCTGAAAGACTAAAGGCAACTCAGGTCTACAGAAAAGAAGAGTATGAGTAAATATACGGGTAAACATAAAGAGTATGCAAAATTTTTCCTTTCTTCTCTTAATTAAAGAAAATATATAATTATTTAAAGCAAAAGTTATAACAGTGTATGGACTTTATGTTAATAATAATGTATTAATATTGGTTCATTAATTGTAACAAATGTACTGCACTAAAGCAAGATGTTAATAATAGGAGAAACTATGCAGGGAGAGATGGGATAGATGGAGACTCTGTACTTTCTGTTCAGTTCTTCTGTAAACCTAAAATTGCTCTAAAAATAAAGTTTATAAAAAATTTAATTACTAACATAAGGTAATATAATAGTGATTATATCATGACTCCAACTTCTGAAGAATTGTTTGGTGTAATAGAAATCCTAGCATTAAACAAAATCATCTTCAAAACAACAACAACAACACAACAATAAAATGTTTGTACTCTCAGACATATGTAAAAAATCCTAAGAAATTTCCCAAAACAAACAAACAACTAGAACTAGTAAATGCATTTAGCAAAGTCACAGGGTACAAGGCCAATATTAAAAGTATAAATTGGGAGATTGGGATTGACATATACACACCTATTTTATATATAAAATAGATAACTAAGAAGAACCTACTGTATAGCACAGAGAACTCTACTCAATACTCTGTAATGACCTATATGGGAATAGAATCTAAAAAAGAGTGGATATATGTATATGTATGACTGATTCACTCTGCTGTACAACAGAAACTAACACAACATTGTAAATCAACTATACATATGTAAATTATGTGACTATATGTAAATTATGTGACTATACATATGTAAGTTATGTAAAATTATTTACATTATGTAAAATATGTAAACTAACACAACATTGTAAATCAACTATACATATGTAAATCAACTATCACAACACTGTAAATCAACTATACAATTAATAAAAATTAATTTAAAAAAAGTAAATTATATTTCTATATACCACCAACAACTCAAAAGTGATATTAAGAAAATAATTCTACTCATAGGAGCTCTAAAAAAAAATCCTTAGCAATAAATTTAGCCACAAAAGTACAAGAGCTATTCACTGAGAACTACCCAACATCTTTAAGAGAATTTAAAGAAAATGTAAATAAATACATAGCTACATTTCATGTTTATACGTTGAAAAACTCAAAATTGTTAAAGTGGATATTTTCCCCACTTCATCTGATAAAACATAATCTTTAACAAAATCCCAATAAGTATTTTTGTAGAAATTGACAAGCTGGTCTTAATTTATATATGGAAATGCTAAGAGTATAAAGTAGGCAAAATAATTTTGAGAAAGAACAAGGTCAAAGGAATTACACAACCCAATTTCAAAAACTTGCTATAAAGTTACAATAATCAAAACAGTGTGGTATTGGTCTAAAGATGAACATATACATCAATGCACCAGAAGAGAAAAATCCAGAAACAAAGCCTTTCGTTTATGACAATTTGATTTTAGACAAAACAGCCACCAGGAAATTATCTGGAAATTAACGGAAAACCCATATAGCCATCTAATTGTCTCAACACTCCTTGTTGAAGACTTTTTCCTCTATAAAATGCCTAGAAGAAAACATCCATAGGAGAAAATCTTTTTGATCTTGAGCTAGGCAAAAGTTTCCTAGATATGACACTAAAAACATAATCTGTAAAAGAAAAATTTGATAAATTGGACCATCAAAATTAAAAACTTCTGCTCTTGAAAAGACATCAGAAAGAAAGCAAAAAGACACACCATTGACTGGGAGAAAATATCTGCAAATCTGATAAAAGTACTTGTACCCAGAATATGTAAAGAACTTTAACAATTCATTAATAAGAAGACAAACAGCACAAGAAAAAACAGACAAAAGATTTGAATAGACGTCCCACAATAGAAAACAAGATGAGTACATGAAAAGTACATGAAAATACTCCCAACGTCACTGGTCTTTAAGGAAATGCAAATTCAAAACCACAATAAGACACCACTACAAATTTGCTAGAATGGGTATAATCACAAAGACTGATGGTATCAAGTGTTACGGAAGAGGAAAAACTGAAAGGTTCCTACTTTGCTGGTGGGAATGTAAAATGGTACAGCCACTTTGGAAGAGTTCAGCAATTTCTTAAAAATTTAAACATAAACTTACCATATGACCCACCAATTCTACTCCTAGGTTTTAACATAAAAGAAATGAAAACATGTTTCCCTATAAAGACTTGCACATGAATGTTACAGAAGCATTATGAATAACAGTCCTAGACGGGAAAAAATCCAAATGACCATCCACTGCTGAATGGATAAACAAAATAGGATATATTTGGACAATGGAAAACTATTTAACAATAAAAAGTAACCAATCACTGATATATTCCACAACATCAAGGAACCTCAAAAACATTATTCTAAGTGAAAGAATTCAGACAAGACCATATATGATTCCAACTGTAGGAAATTTCCAGAAAAGACAAATCTATATACACAGAAAGTAGATCAGTCGTTGCCTAGGGTTGGGTGCAAGGACTGACTGCAAATGTTCCAAAGGGAACTTTTAAGGATGATGCAAATATTCTAGAACTGGACTGTGGTGATGGCTGCACACCTCCATAAATTTGCAAAAATTTATTAAAGTTTATACTCACAATGAATAAATTTTATGGCATGTAAGTATTTTTTTAAGAGTTTGATATGACTAGAAAAATTTATAGTCTCCCTACAAATGAAAGTACCGTAGTTTCAAGTATATAATTGCTTTGTCTGATTCCCAATAAACCTAAAATATAAAAATTCATGAACAATCCAATTCTTGTTTTTTATGTTTTTTATTCTATATGTCCTCTTAATATCAAACCCACACTGATTTCAAAAGGAGCCTCATAAACTAAAGATTCACATATAGTTTCTTAAATGATACATATAATGTTAAAATAATATTCTCACCCCTCTTATATTTAAATTTAAAAGATTACTCAAATCAACTATAATACTTCATTCACCGAGGCCTAGATTTTAATCACAAAACCATGGAACTATCAAATAGCAGGGCTTAAAAATAAAATTTAGTATTAATCCAATTAACAAATATTTATACAGCATCAATAAGACACCAGGCAATGAAGGGCACTGGAGATACAATGATGACTAAAAACACAGATGGTTCCTTTGTACATGTAGTTTTCTAATTCTAGTGAACAACAACAAAAAAGCAATTTCCCTCCTTATATAGATTAACACTTAATTGAGCAGCAAGAATTTATGGACTATTTCTCAATGAAAAAATATTGGTTCAATGTAAAAAAGGGTTGAGTTAAATTCCAAACTCGTTTCCTTACAGGACCTGGATTGAAGGACAGAAAAGATCATACATAATTAAGGGAACAGACCTGGAGATGGAAGTTTAAAATGCTTTGCTCTTTAAAAAGCACAACAGTGGTGTGTTAGTTTCTGCTTTATAACAAAGTGAACCATTGTAAAGCAATTATACTCCAATAAAGATGTTAAAAAAAAAGTACAACAAAATAGGAGATTAATAGTAAAACCATTTCCATAGACTTACAATGATGTTTCTAATAAATGATTTCCTTTAAAAAATATGTAAAATGGGGCTTCCCTGGTGGCACAGTGGGCTTCCCTGGTGGCGCAGTGGTTGAGAGTCCGCCTGCCAATGCAGGGGACACGGGTTCGTGCCCTGGTCCGGGAAGATCCCACATGCCACGGATCGGCTAGGCCCGTGAGCCATGGCCGCTGAGCCTGCGCGTCCGCAGCCTGTGCTCCACAACAGGAGAGGCCACAACAGTGAGAGGGCCGCGTACCGCAAAAAAAAAAAAAACAACAAAAAAAAGTAAAATGAATTCAGCACTTAGAAACATAAAAATGCTTTTAAGCAATTAGGCAAGGAGCACCAATTAAAATACCTGCATTCTCACGGCTATGCTGAGTACCTTATTTTAATCAGATGATTTCAAGTGTTGCCTTTTGAATCGTTCCAGTCTGGCTGGCTTCACCTCATCTCACTGCCTCCATTCGAGTGATCATGAACATCTTTTAGAGTTTCCTACATTACTGTCTCTACAGGGTTTTTGAACATGCAATTCCCACCGCCTACAACTCGCTCCAAACCCTTTCCCTCTTGCTGGCTCTGACTCAACCTTACAGTTTCAGCTCATGTCTCAGCTTGCATCTTTCCTGAGGTTCCCTGGACTAGGTTAAGCTCCCTAAACTGTGCTTTGCACGCACCATGACCTTTCCCTTCTTAGAACTCCTAAAATTTCCAATTATAAATGTAATGTCTGATTCACCAATATGTTTGCAAATATATTCTCAGAGCCTAGGAAAGACTCTAACACCAGTTTGGAACTCAACTGTCGTTTGCTGAATAAATTACATTCAGGTAAAATATGGATAAGCATACTCATTTCTTGCTTCACATTTTACTTTGCAGTGAAAACTTTTTTCCTCTGGTATGTAAATTCAACTTATTTTACATTCCTTATTACTAAATAAGTAGAAATCCACTGATGTTTCTAAAGTAGTTCCTAGATTTCATTTCTTCACATTTTATCCTGTTTTTTCTTTTTAAGAAAAATATTTAATATAGAATATATGATTCCTTTAAAGACTGGCAATGTATAATTTATATATGGACAGTAAAAATACAGTAAAATATGTCAACTTAAGAGAAATAAGAAACACAGACAACTAAAACAACACAAAACACTATTAAATATTTTATATAGTCTAATTAAGAGCAATCTGCAGATACCAATCAAATAAAACAACCATAATGTAAAAAACAAAGTCTAAATGTTGTTTTCTTTTGAATTCTAGTTTCTTCTGTGAACAAAAGGTCAAAATGAATACCCAAGATAATTTCTTATGAGTCTCTTTCTGTCCAGCCGTATGTTCCTGAATAGAAGGTTAAATAAATTCACTCATTAAACCCTGTGTCAACTTTATGATTACAAGTAGACTCTTGTACTTCCATTCTACTATCCCTCTTCTAAAGACATACTCCCATTTAACTAGATGAGTCAATGAGTCAAATTAATATCATTTGGAATATAAGAGTTTGATAGCCTGAGGGATACAGAAACTATAATTGTCAACCAAAATAAGTCTAATCCATGTTAGAATTGTTTTTACTAAGATAGATTTCAAGATGAACAGATTTCCAAATTAAACTATTAAAATTTAATTCCAACACCCAAAACTAACTTTTCTTAAGATCCACATAAACTGTCTTACTACTTATTCTTTACAGCTTTCGGAATATTTTCATGAGAACAAAGAGGTTTCAATTGGACTTAACTATCACTAGAGAGTAAGTCATCATAATTTCTTCTTAATTGTGCTCTGTGCCCTGACCCATCTCCTTAATACCCCAGGGAGTGTTAACATTTTCTTTCTTCCTTTCACCACATCTCTATTTGGAATTATCACACACTTACCAGCGCTGGCTGATGCTCTGAGACTTACTCACATCCACCTGCTCACTAAAGGACATGCATAGATCAATGGACTCAGCACATTTTCTCACAAACCTGCTACACAGTTTTTATTATTATTATTTTTTTCTTGTTGAACTGTGTCTTCCTATCTAGTTATTTTTCCTCTGGTAAGAAAAATTGTGGAAAACAAACAAAGGTCTCCAAAAATTCACCCTTATTTTCTTCTTGACTTACTACCCATTTAAACAAAGAGTGGTGGCTAGAACTAAAACAACATCCAAAACAATCAGCGGGACCACCTCAAAAACAGTTTACTAAATTGAAAGTACAAAAAAACTTTTTGATTTAAGAACAATTTTATAAAAACAGGAGCTATCTTGTTAACTTTCAAAATACAACAATATAACTTTCAATCTATGCACAGCTCAAGGTCAAAAGGTGCAGGTATCTATACTTTTTCAGTTAAACACCAGTAATTAATGCTATAAATCTAGGAACTCTTCTTCATAAAATTTCTAAGGAATCTTGAAAACACAGGCTCTGACCAGGAGTCTGACTAACCAGATGTGTAAACATGAGTAACAGTATAATCATGAATATCCTCAGCAGTAAGAGAAAGTGATTGGTGTTTGATTAGAAGACAGTCCCTTTGAAATTGAGTTATTTGTAATGAGGTGGATGGACCCAGAGTCTGTCATACAGAGTGAAGTCAGTCAGAAAGAGAAAAACGAATACCGTATGCTAACACACATATATGGAATCTTAAAAAAAACGGCACTGATGAACCTAGTGGCAGGCAGGAATAAAGACGCATATGTAGAGAACAGACTTGAGGACACAGCGGGGGAAGGGAAAGCTGGGATGAAGTGAGAGAGTAGCATTGACATATATACACTACCAAATGTAAAATGGATGGCTAGTGGGAAGCTGCTGCATAGCACAGGGAGATCAACTCGGTGCTTTCTGATGACCCAGAGGGTTGGGATAGGGAGGGTGGGAGGGAGGCTCAAGAGGGAGGGTACATGGGGATATATGTATACATATAGCTGTAAGTATACATATAGCTGATTCACTTTGTTGTACAGCAGAGACTAACACAACACTGTAAAGCAATTATACTCCAATAAAGATATTTAAAAAAAAAGACAGTCCCTTTAAAACAAACAAATGAACAAAAACATTACAGACTACCATGGAATAGTAGGTAGATTAATGTTGCTTGAAAACATTAAAAACCAAACAAATGTACTACAAATTCAAAAATATAATTGTTCAGTTGATGATATAGATTTTTTAACGAGATAATTTTTAGTGTTTAGATAATGCTTGGTTTGCATATGGGTCCATGGATCCTCAGTCATATCTCCACTCCTTTTTCTCACAGAATCCAAAGCCACAGTTCAGAAACTCTGATCTACACAGATATTTTCCTATCATCCACTAACATTCCCAAAGTTTATGATTCTATGATGCCTACAATTCTTATGATTCTCTTCCAAACAAGAACAAAATGGAATAAAAGAATCAGAAGGCAAAGATAAATATGGTCACCTTTCAGCCACTCACTCTTTAGTGGCTTAGTGTGCCTTTGCTTCCCAATGTGGGTTATGAATGTCCCATAACCCACATAAGCCTTCACTGCTGAAGAACATGAATGAAGTGGAATACGTTCGAGAAACTCAGTACCTGGATTTGTTATCTGAGACTGTAATACCTGATTATGTTTTATAGGTGACTATAGATGACTATTAAATGTACTGTTATGTCTTATTATCTAAACCACCCCTTTCATGAGGTTTCTACTGCTTAAGAACCAACAATAGTTCCCAACTGTCTACATAGGAAGCTTTAGCTTTGATGCCTGGCTTTCAAAGTTAGCATAATCGGGGCTCCAGCCACACATTCAAACAAATTTGACATAACCTTATGACCAAAATTTGACAAAGACAGTATGAAAACGGAAAACTAGAGGCTAATTTCATTCCTTAATTAAAAAAAAAATTCTAAGTAAACTATCATCAAAATATTATCAAATTCACTGGTGTATTAAAAAAATCAGAATTAAGTGAGTTTATCCAAGAATAAGATGATGGCTCAACAACAGAAAAATAATCAACATAATTCATAACTTCATAAAATAAGAGGCAAATCTCATATGACACAAAATCCTAAGATTCCTTCAACACATGCTGAAAATTATCTGGTATTTTTAGTAGCTATTTGTTTTAGTTTCCTATGGCTGCTGTAACAAATTACCACCAACTTGATGGCTTAAAGCAACAGGAATTTATTCACTCACAAAACCTGAAAACAGTTCCATTAGACCAACATCAAGGTGTCAGCGGGGCTATGCTCCCTCTAGGAATCTTCTTCTTGCCTATTCCAGCTTCTAGTGACAGCCAGTATTCCTTGACTTGTGGCCATATCTGGTCTCTACCTTAGGGATACCATCAACTTCTCTTATGTATGTCTGTGTCAAATCTCCCTCTGCCTCTCTCTCTTACAAGGACACTTTTTTATTGTGCTTAGGGCCTATCCAGACAATCCAGAATAATCTCTCTATCTCAAGATATTTAACTTAATCAAAACTGCAAAGACCCTTCCTTCCTTATAAGGTAACATTTACAGGGTCCACAGATTAGCACCTGATATCTTTGGAGACCCATTATTCTTAAAAAAAAAAAAAAAAAAAAAAAGCTTTACTCTCTATTAAGTTTGCTAGGGCTGCCATAACGAACTACTACAGACTGGGTGGCTTAAACAACAGAAATTTACTTTCTCACAGTTCTAGAAGAAGTCCAAGATGAAGGTGCCAGCACGGTTAGTTTCTACTGAGGCCTCTCTCGTTGGCTTGCACATAGCCGCCTTCTCCCTTTGTCCTCACGTGGTCTTTTCTCTGTGTGCATGCAATCCTGGTGTCTCATCTTCTTCTTATAAGGACATCCCTCATATTGGTTTAGGGACCCACCCTTATAACCTCATTGAACCCTAATTAACCCTTTAATGGCCCTATTTCCAAATACAATCACATTAGGGGCTACGGCTTCAGAATATAAATTTGGGGGGAATAGAATTCAGTCTATAACACTCTCTAAGAAGGTTCATGTCAAGGAGGCCTCAAGACCCTATTCAAGGCTAGTTGAATTTTTCTAATGACAAAAGACTGAATATAAGTTCTGTTTGAGTCTTTATTTCTTTACTACCCAAGGTTGGGCCTAAAGGGTTCTTACAATATCTTTCTTCTATCCTGTCTCGCCAAGAGACTACTTCCTGGAAATATGGTTCCACTTTCCCTGCTTTCTGAAAATGTATGCCAAACCTCGATTAGAGAAACTCCCTCCTTACAGCTAGCCCATGTACTCTTCCTGAACTTTTGAATAAAGAACTGTTGGTTTTGTTTACCAAGTTGGGTTAATTTATTTAGAAAACTGTGTTGTGCTGTCATTAGCAAGTATCCTTAGAAACTGTGCAAGACATAACTATTTTTGTGAAAATTTATAAACAACCCCAAATCTACATAGTAGTCAATATCTGTGAAGAGTTCACTATTAAGCGATTGATTTTGGGTGGTAGAATCAGGGTGATTTCTTTTTTCTTCTTTATATTTCTCTGTATTTTCCAAATCGTCTATTATAGTCATCTGTTACCTTCAGAATTTAAAAACACTTTCATAAAAATACATAAATCTTTGGGCTTTTTAAATGGCTATTTAATGTTTCAGTTTACTCAAAAGGATCTTCAAAAGGATCTATTAAAATCTACCCTCTGCCCCCCCAACCTTCTGAATTCTACAATCCCAATTTAAAAGTTTTCATCTTTTTAGTACTAAAGATATAGTACAGAAATTATAGGATATAATAAAAACTTGAAAAAAATTGTAATTTAGAACTGCTATGTTTAATTTATATCCACTTTGGAAAGTTCTATCTAGACGTGTAAAATTTACTGGTGATTAACTATGAAGTTTGTAATAATTTTGGTAAAAACACAGGTCTTGGATAAAAAACCAAACTATTATTTTGGAAACTGTTCCTATGAGAACATCAGATTTGTCTTATATTTCTATTGAAAGCCCAAGGACAAAACTTTCTGGCTCGTGTAAATATTACATATATGCATCTTATGTGATCAACTTTTCATCACTCTTGTATTGTATATCACTGAGAAGTAAAATAATCTGAATCAACAGAACCACAACAGAAAATTATACTAATAAAAACTATGTAGAAATTCAAATTTTCTCCGCAATGTAAAATCTTCTGATCAGTTTGCTATCTATTCCTTTTCCAATAATAAAAACTTTTACATAATGGTTAAAAAATATAAATCTAAGGTAAAAGAATTTCCTTAAAGTTAAAAATGCTGCTTCTGTATGCAAAAACACTGTATCAAAAAATACTGGACATTGTGTTCTTTTATGATTAAACCTCTAATCTACTTGGAGAAAATTATCAGTGCTGTAATGGTCTGGGTTGTCTTACTTCAAAACAACTGCCCCCTTGATATCAAATTCTGTAAATGATAAGGCTTTTCCTTTCCCACAGGGACAACTTCAAGAGCTGCTTTTCTAGTCTGACTTCTATATTAGGAAGGAAAAATATTGTTTTTCTTCTACGTACTCAGTCTATCTTCTAATATTCATACCAAAATTTTCTTCACAAAGCAAATCTTCATTTGAAAAACAACAACACACACTCTGGATTGATCTAAATAATTAGGCAATATTAAAACAGTGATTATAAACAAATAAGAATAAGGAAAAAAGCCATTTATTTTTAAATATAGTACTACACCTGCATAAACAAAATATTTGATATAATCTTCACAGACTCTTAAAATTGCTCCCTTTTATAAAAGTTAGATGTAGTAGGACATCGCTTAATATTATTTTCTATCATATTCCCTTCAACTAAATGAACTTGACCATAATGCACCAATACTTGCTATTAACACTTCAAATATGCTGAGGAATTATTATTTAATGTAAGTAACCTTTCTTCATACACATAGGTCTTTATAAAATGCTGACTATACAATACAAATTTTCATTTCTTTTTCTCATATTCCACAACATACAAATTTGTTATCATTCACAGAATTAGCTACTATTTTAAAATGAGGCTGATAGCAAAGTGAGAGAGGGAGCAAAAACAGAATTATGGTATATCCATAAAATATACTCTCCTTCCCAAGAAACCAAATCAAAGTAAGCAAAAACTGTATTACAGATTGTTTAACTACCCCAATTATTAAGAAAAATAAGGATCCATCTCTAGAGGCAAAGAAAGCTGTACAGAAAAGACCTTCAGTATTTCACCCAATCGCCAGTCCAGTAACTGGTGATTAATTAGGAGTGGAGGCATAAGAAATCTACTTCACTAACCTGTTACATAGGATTATATAAAATAGGTCATATTTCTCCTAAACAATCTTGCTGACAGGGTAGCACATATTTCACTGGGGACATTTCCATGTTATATGTATCAAGGCCTGGGGTCCTGAGGCCATAATTTAACCACAGATAAATGGGGAAATGGAAACACTAAAAAAGGAAAGGATAAGAGATTCACAGATATCAATGCAATTCAATTTAACAAATATTGAGCACCTATTATTCCCTGGTTTTGAAGGTCCCAAAGAACACCTTGAACAAGCTACTCTTTTTCAGTTTCCTCATCAAAATGGCAGTATTATTTATCTCACACAGTTGTAAAGATCAAATGAGGTAATATGTAAAAGTGTCTATAACAAGGAAACACCCCAAAAATGGCTATTAATTCCAGTATTTTTATTAATTAACATAACCACTGTGCTTCCTTTCTTTGGTGACAGAACACAAATTTCTTGTTTTCAAAACTTTAATTCCTAAGTCAGCAAAATAGCTCCACATTTGCTCATTAATGTAGGTGATAAATTTTATGACCTTGGGTGTTGGAATTTTCAAATAAATTACTCATTGTCTAGTTCAAAAATATTAATTAAGGTTGGACTGTAATTACATCTTCTAATCCTCTTGTTCATTTTCAACTCTCTCTACAGTTCCACTTTCTAGGAAGTTTGCTTCCTTTGGGCAACACAAAGGTCCAGGAAGCAATAGCTAAAGCTTTAAAGAAGAATTCTCACTCTATTGTCAAGTCCAATTCAAATAGGACAAAATATTCACATACACTCATAATAATCAACTATGGTTTAGTCTGTATATTATACTACCATTTTCTGCATAATAAGATCCTATTTCTACAGAATGTGTTAGGGTTTAGTATTTCCATAAAAGCAGGTATTTTCTTTTAAAAAAGAAAGGCAGGTGTTTTCTGAATATGAACATTTTAAATTCAATCCAAAATTTATTTTAAATTATTTTACTTCATAAAACAAACTACATGTAAAATATGAAAAATTCCTTCTTTCCCCCTTTAATAATGAATTCAGGTATGTAAATAATAAAACTATGTAAAGCATCATTCACATTTTATCAATCACATTCACTCAGTGACACTGAATTTGCATTAAAATATGATTTCACATAAAGAAGAAATACCACTGTACTATGAAAAGGCCACAAATTTTCTGGACTGTAAAATTAAAGTAAAATTGATAAGTAAACAAACATTGTATCCTCATTCCTCTGGAGGTACATGCTGTATATCAAGGAAATGAGATGGCAAACCTTTACTGTATGTAAAAGACTTCTGAAGAGGTTTCGAACCGATTGGTCCTTAACCTTTCTTGGGTTACAGACTTGATAGTCCTTGTAAATGCTATAGACATCTTAGGGAAAAAATGTGTATGCACATATACACAAAATGTAGCAATTTCAGGACTTTCATAGACCTTCTGAAGACAGAATCTATATAGGTTAAGAATCCTTATATAGGGGCTTCCCTGGTGGCACAGTGGTTGAGAATCTGCCTGCCAATGCAGGGGACACGGGTTTGAGCCCTGGTCTGGGAAGATCCCACATGCCGCGGAGCAGCTGGGCCCGTGAGCCACAACTACTGAGCCTGCACGTCTGGAGCCTGTGCTCCGCAACATGAGAGGCCGCGACAGTGAGAGGCCCACACACCATGATGAAGAGTGGCCCCCGCTTGCTACAACTAGAGAAAGCCCTCGCACAGAAATGAAGACCCAACACAGCCAAAAATAAATAAATAAATTAAAAAAAAAAAAAGAATCCTTATATAGACCCTTGATATTCAGTGACTATTTTCACAGTGACCCCAAAGTTCAGGGCTTGTGGTAATTTATCATTTTGCAGAGGCACACATTTGAATCATGCTAAAATAAAGCTGGAAAACGGATGTGAAATAGCAAGTCACCCAGATAGTGAGGGAGTCTGGCATTCACCTCTCAGTTTGACTCTGGCATCTTTACAACTCATTATTAGAAGAATAAATATCAAGAAGTGCTTTGGTGGTAATCATTAATATATTCAGAAGGTCTCTGAACTTCTCATACTCAAAATGGTCCACTGTGCTTTCATATCCTAAGTCTCCTGGGCAAATTATATCATGCTGATTCTCTAAGAGAAAGCAGGCTTATCAAAGATAACAAACCAGTAAAAGAAATAAAGTATATTATCTCCATAGACAGCTATTCATTAACATATTTATTTAATTCCCATTTTGTAGAAGGAATGCTAGTCATAGTGTAGTTTACAGAGATAATCTTCTAAGAGCATTCAGTGTTATGCACCAAGTTTATTCCTGAAAATACTGACCACAGAGAACCACGTGACGGATGTTTTATTATAGACACCCTAAAACAGGTAGTTTTAAGTGTCAGATATATTTACAAAACTCTTTATTTCTTATAATCATTAAAGTTCTATCATGGGTTTGCTGATAGCCTTTAATGTCTGTACTAACTTCTATAACAATCTCACGTTAAAACAAACAATTGGAAATCCAGTTAATTTTCTTAAAATAAAGAAGATTGCGATGATAAAATGTGATACATTCATTATCTAATCTCAACGAAATGCCAAGAGTATTTCTTGAAATAGTGTACAGCAGGCATGGTTATATTTTTAAAACTCACAACTTCTACTGCACCTGTAACCCTGGCCTACAATTTTACATCTTCCACTACCCATCTCCCCACCCCAACACCCTTTCCCCCGTCACAACATAGCATTCCAGCACCTTCTGTCATCGGAACTTCATTTCCAATCTTCACTCCCCTTGTAAGCCCCATTCCGCAAAAAGCCCCAGCCCCAGGCAACCAGAGCTACTACCACAGGCTTACATATATATATATATATATATATATATATATATATATATATATATATATATATATATATATATATATATATATATATATATTCGTTCCTACTCCTCGGAAGATAGAAGGGTGGCTGGGGACAGGATTATCACTTCTATTCCTAGAACTTTAAGAGGAGAAAGTACAGTGGACCCTCCGTATGAGCAAGTAATGCATCTGTAGGTTCAACCAACCCCAGATCAAAAATATTTGGAAAAAATAATCCGGAAAGTTCCAGAAACCAAAACTTGAATTTACCATGTACCAGCAACTAATCACATAGCATTTACATTGTATTCATAGCTATTTACATTGTATCAGGTATTATAAGTAATCTAGCGACGATCTGAAGTATATGGGAAGACGTGTGTATGTTACATGCAAATACCACACCTTTTTATACAAGGGACTTGAGCATCCACAGATCTTGGTATCCACAGTAAATCCTAGAACCAAGCCCTTACAGATACCAAAGGATGACTGTATAGCTTCCAGCTTTTCAAACTGGAACACTGTCTGACTATACTTTTCTATCAAACCACTGCTACAGATGGTCATTTCACTCTAGGTACTATGTATATTACTCTGAGTTACATTATGAATCAAATAAACTTTTGAGAGCTGAATCATAAACTTCAATGATACTTATCAAATTGTTTTTCAGGAGAAAGAAGTTAGAATTAAAATATTGATGGTTTCCTGAGTATGCTGTGTATGAAGGCACTGTACTAAGTAGTTTACATAGATTCTCATTTAATCAACAAAATGAAGTAGGAATTATCACTATTTAACAAGATCTAAGAAAACCAAGGCTTAAAAGGGTAAGTTAACTTGCCAGGGTTGGAATTCAAATGCAGTTCTATCTGATCCAAGTCTGTGCTCTTAGCCACTACACTTCATTATCTTGTATGTGTATTTCAAGTTTTAAATATCACTGTATAATATAATCTTATTTCATGAATTGTTGAGTACGTGTGTGTGCGTAAAATGCAGTTACAAACAGATATGTATTTAACTTTCCTGACCTTTAAAATCCATGTATTTAAAGTTTTCCATATATTTGAAAAGCAACTGAAAAATTTCATCTATATATGTGATTTGAGCCTCACTAGAAATTCCTTTACACAAATTTATATTAATACACTAATGAGTAAAAATAGCAAGCTAAATAAGAACCATTACCAAACTCTTTCATTTAACAACATGACCTCCTGGTAATCTATCAGGCAGCAAAACTGAAACTTTGCCTAGTTAATGGCAATTTCAAATAACATTAACTTTTATACTTCACCTTTCTTCCCTCAAACCTCTAGTTAAACCCTTGCAGAAGAAAGAAACTGTACTACAGTATTTTCTCTGTAGAGATACTTTACAGGTTATGATAATATTTCAGCCTTTCTATTTTCATTACATTAAAAATGCATACTACTGTTTTAAAATTTTATACAATTCTTGTTACTGTGCACTTCATTTTGCAACTTGTCTTTTTGTTTTTTAATCTGCACTGATTTTTGAAATTTATCTGTCTTGGCAAAATGGAAGTCTAATGTTTCCATTTTGACTGCTATATGATGTCTCACATTACAAAGAAACCTGCTTAACTATCCAGCTAGAATAGGCCATGATACTGTTTTGTCACTACTGCAAATGTAACAATCATCCTATTGTTACCGAACTCAGGTTCAGGCGCTCATTGCTCAAAAGCCAGCAGTGGAGAGGTAGAAAGGAAAGTTGCTTAATCAGAAAGCCTGCAGTCTGGGGAAAAGGTGGACTCATGTCCCCAAAAAACAACTTTGAAGATTCTGCTCAGCCATGATGATTTTTAAAGGGAAAAGGGGGAAGTGATCTCAGTTAATCATTGAGACAGAAGGTTAGGTTCTGTGTCATTTTCCACTGCATGAAGGCTGACTGACTCCTAATGATCTTTCCTCAGATGTTATCTTGCCCATGTGGTCTGGCTGCAGGATTGCTAAGGGGGCTGCTACAGTTACAGAGCTAGTCATTCTTTAACTACTTAATTCTTCATTCCTACTTCTTTTAGTCTAGGGAAAGAATCAATAGGTTAGGCAAGGTACTGTATGCATTTAGTAGAACATAAGTCAGGAGTTAGGTTAAATGTTACCTCGTGATCTCATTTTTATAATTAAGGCTTAAGGGGAACAAAAACAGACAAACAGGAAAGGGGCCAAAGAGCTGCTTACAAATCCCCACTTGTCGGACATCATTCCATTTCTACGGGATCAGGGGCCAAGGTCTGTCTTCCGTAACTTCTTCACACTTACATAGGGTGCTGTATAATTAGAGTGGAAGATGGGTCTGGAGCACCTCTTTGCTGACAATTTTAGTTGCCTGTTATGTATACAGGCAGAACAAGCTACTTCCTTTGATGACCGCAAAGATATAGATTATTTTGAGCAATAGTGTTAATCCCATTCTCTTAAGGCCAGTTCTTCAAATAGTGCTAGCTATAGATTCAGTACTGCTCAAGATGGAGCAGCTTATGTCACGGCTACAATCTGGTTATCATGCAGTTAGCTTTTCCCCTCTGATGGGAGTTATAGTATCCGTAAAATAACTCAAGAATGTGCACCAGACATTGAGTCTGTGACTCTATTATGCTAATCATTAACTGCTTGAGCCTGCTCTTTTGTGACTCAGAGATGACTGGGAGACTTCAGTTTTTCTACAAACAAAAGGCAGGGGACAAAGAGGAGCGTTTGTATTTGGGGTGGGGGTCCTGTAGGGTTCTGCTTGGTTCCACTATACATGTACAATGTTGGCTCATGCTGACATCCAGAGAGGTGAACTGCAGAGCCATAGGGTTTGTGCATCTCGAAGATTCCTAGGTGTTATACAATTGCTTTTCAAAGTGGCTGTACCAATTTACTTTGCAACCAGAAATGTATAAAAGAGTTCTCATTTCCCTATATAAATATTTGGCAAATACCAGACCTTCACATGTTTGTCAATTTGATGGTTGTGCCAATGCTATCTCACCCATGTTTGTTACCTGATATTCCATTGGTTCATCAGTGAATTTTATTACTGATATAAAATTTTATTTTTCTTAGGGCTGACACTGTATTGTGATAGTGTTTACATATTTTATTAATCGTTTTCAACTTGCTGTGATTCAAAACATTTAAAAACTCAGTTTTTAAGTATGGAAATAAAATCTCTCTTAAGGAATGTTCTAGTTTGCCATAAGTTAAGACAATGTCTCTTAAAAAGTGCTTGGCCTCTTCATCATAAAATTATCTGGTTTTGAGGATTCTATTAATTAAAAAGAAAAGAATTTCTAAGTTTTATGCTATAAAAACATTTGGTAACCACCTAAGGAGGTAAAAGACCTGTACTCAGAAAACTATAAGACACTGATAAAAGAAATCAAAGATGACACAAACAGATGGAGAGATATACCATGTTCTTGGATTGGAAGAATCAATATTGTGAAAATGACTACACTACCCAAAGCAATCAATGCAATCCCTATCAAATTACCAATGGCATTTTTTACAGAACTAGAACAAAAAATCTTAAAATTTGTATGGAGACACAAAAGACCCTGAATAGTCAAAGCAATCTTGAAGGAAAAAATGGAGCTGGAGGAATCAGACATCCTGACTTCAGACTATACTACAAAGCTACAGTCATCAAGACGATATGGTACTGGCACAAAAACAGAAATATGGTTCAATGCAACAGGATAGAAAGCCCAGAGATAAAACCATGCACCTATGGTCAACTAACCTATGAAAAAGGAGGCATGGATATACAATGGAGAAAAGACAGCCTCTTCAATAAGTGGTGCTGGGAAAACTGAACAGCTACATGTAAAAGAATGAAATTAGAACACTCCCTAACACCATACACAAAAATAAACTCAAAAATGGATTAAAGACCTAAATGTAAGACCGGACACCATAAAACTCTTAGAGGAAAACATAGGAAGAACATTCTTTGACATAAATCACAGCAAGATCTTTTTTGACCCACCTCTTAGCGAGTAATGGAAATAAAAACAAAAATAAACAAATGGGACCTAATAAAACTTAAAAGCTTTTACACAGCAAAGGAAACTATGAACAAGATGAAAAGATAAACCTCAGAATGGGAGAAAATATTTGCAAATGAATCAATGGACAAAGGATTAATCTCCAAAATATATAAACAGCTCATGCAGCTCAGTATTAAAAAAAAACCAAACAATCCAATTCAAAAATGGGCAGAAGACCTAAATAGACATTTCTCCAAAGAAGACATACAGATGGCCAAGAGGCACATGAAACGATGCTCAACATCACTAATTATTAGAGAAATGCAAATAAAAACTACAATGAGGTATCACCTCACACCGGTTAGAAGTGGGCATCATCAGAAAATCTACAAACAACAAATGCTGGAGAGGGTGTGGAGAAAAGGGAATCCTCCGGTACTGTTGGTGGGAATGTAAATTGATACAGCCACTATGGAGAACAGTATGGAGGTTCCTTAAAAAACTGAAAATAGAACTACCATACAACCCAGCAATCCCACTACTGGGCATATACCCTGAGAAAACCATAATTCAAAAAGAGTCATGTACCACAGTGTTCATTGCAGCTCTATTTACAATAGCCAGGACATGGAAGCAACCTAAGTGTCCATCGACAGATGAATGGATAAAGAAGATGTGGCACATATATACAATGGAATATTACTCAGCCATAAAAAGAAACAAAATTGAGTTATTTGTAGTGAGGTGGATGGACCTAGAGACTGTCATACAGAGTGAAGTAAGTCAGAAAGAGAAAAACAAGTATCATATATTAACGCATATATGTGGAATCTAGAAAAATGGTACAGATGAACTGGTTTGCAAGGCAGAAAATAGAGACACAGATGTAGAGAACAAACATATGGACACCAAGGGGGTAAAGCAGGAGGAGGGGTGGTGATGGGATGAATTGGGAGATTGGGATTGACATATATACACTAATATGTATAAAATAGATAACTAATAAGAATCTGCTGTATAAAAAAAATAAAATTCAAAAAAATTTTGATGCTTATGACAAAGGTTATTAAAACTATTAGCGGTATTAAAACTACTTACTTTTATCTTTCCACACACCTCAACAGAATTATTTCATCCTCTGCTCATTCAAAGCACTTTATACATTAGTTATTTTAGTCAGTCTAATGTTAGTTTGTTGCTCCTTCATTAAGTTAGTTCTTTTAAGACTAGGATTGTCATGTTGTACTATCTTTAATACATAAAATACTAGAGTACCTCCTCACGTCCCCTTCTAGTGCCATCCCTTCAAGGATAAACACTATCCTGACATCTAAAAACATAGATTTGGACTTTATGTAAGTAAAATTACACAATATGTGTTCTTTTGCCTCTGGCTTCTTTCACTCAACATTATATTTATATGATTCATCCATAGTTTAATACAGCTACAGTTTGTATATTCTCAATGATGTATAGTATTTTGTTGTATGACCATACTACAATTTACTTATCCATTCTACTATTCATGGGCATGTGGGCAGTTTCTACATTGGAGCTCTCATGAATAGTATTACTATGAACACGGTTGTCCACAACATACATGTCCATTTCAGTGGGGTATATCCCTAGAAGTGGAATTTCTGAGTTACATGGTATAAGTATGTTCAATTTCAGTAGATAATGACAAATATTTTTCCAAAGTGGACTACCAAAGCCTAATTTTTACATTCATTTATTCACTCACTCCCTAATTTTTAAAAATGTGTTAAGCAAAAATGTATTACATGGCTTGCACCAAGTTCCAATATCTCCACAGCACTAATTCCTTCCTACATTCATTTTCCTGAATAACTAAGGTGTGCCAGGTAGTGTTCTACATTTAGTGACCACTGGATTAATAAGAAAGACAAAATCCTCACCCTCATGGTGCTTACAATCTAATGGCAAAACAAACAATAAACCACAGGTGATAAGTTTTAAAAAAAGATATAATATCAAAAAGTGGAAAGTTCTATGAAAAAAAATAAAGTGGAATAGAGGGAAAGAATGTGGAGTTGGGAAATAGGGTCCCAATTTAGATAAAATGCATGGGGCAGGTGTCTCTCAAAAGGTGAAATCTAATTTTGAAGTAGGTGGTGGTGAGAGAAATTACATTTAGCATATACTCTGAAAGTAGAGATAACAGGATTTGTTGATGGATTTGATATGGAGTGTGAGGACACTGATTATGATAGTTATTCATAAATATTTGGATGAATAACATTATCTGATAGTAAGTTTGTAGCATGATCTATTACCTGCCAACAAATGCACACTCATTTATTAGGTGGTTTTTAGGCAGTTTTCAAAGCACTGAGTACATCCTCTACAATAATACTTAGATTGTATTTCAAATCTTCCTCTGTTGTCATTCCAACAATGTCAATAATAACTTTGTAAATAAATATTATTTTTCCTAGAGAAAAGATTTATAAATAACACAAATAAACATGAGCATGTCTGTATATGTGTGTGTTTATATATATGTATATACATAATCTTAACATCAAATGCTAAAGTTTAACAACGCAAGTGACTATATGAAAAGTTATCTTTTATTTAGTATGTCACTATTTCAGTGAATGAGCAGCTAACAGTATCTTAAAGAAGACTGACAAATAAATCTGTCAATAAAATTTTTTTTAAGTACATAAAACCAAATCCTTTAAGAGACGCCTTGAGGAAGTTAATTTAAAATGTTTTAATGAGCATACTGTGACTTGAGGTAATATTTCATGCCCTGTGCTAAATTACCAATTGCTATTGTATTTTTAATGTTGACTTTTTTCTTAGCATTTTCATTTGAATTTACAACAGTTCAGCAGGAGACAGGGAACTTGGGTTCAGATTCAGTAATACCAACACATACTAGCCAACACTAACCACATGAATGGAGAAATAACGCATAAATCTCTTTAATTCTCCTAGTCTACTTTTTGCTCTCTAAAATGAGAACAGTAATACTTGCATGCTACATCCTTAGAACTAAAATTCATACAGAGTACTCCACAGCTTTGATTTTGCGTTTCCAAGAAATACTATTTGGAAAATCAGTCTTAAGGGACAGATTTGTCACATTAAACTGGCATCTTATGTGGTTAGTAGTCAGTTGACAACCTCTTCTCTTGTAAAACAGTGAAAATATTAAGGGCTAGGTACACAAAGCCTTAATATGTACTTATCCAGAAAGTTTTACACTTGATCTCTAGTTTTTGTAAAGGAAGGAAGAAAATAAAATGAAAATGAAAATTTCCAGACAGAATTATAAGAAGAAAGGAGAGTAATTATTTATTAAATGAGTCAAAGTACAGCATATAATATGCAAACTGCAAATAAAAAAGAAAAAATGAAGACACGGCTTAATCATAGGGTGGTTAATAAACGTAATCTAATTGTAGAGCTGTGAATGGCTTCTGAGTAAGACTTGGAAGAAAGTGATTGGCTATGGGAAAGTAGTCAAAGAATCAAAAAGCAAAACAAAAGTAAAAATTTAGAAAATTACTATTCACAATAAAAGACATTCCCAAAGTTTAATCTAACAAATGAGCTACAATGGAGAAATACTACACAGTTGAAATTGGAAAATATGCAGTTAAAACTGTTAAAACTTAAGAACGAAAAAGGTAATTCATTTTACAAAGGGTTCAATAGAACTTGATACACCTCTGCAGCTAAAGGATAAGATGGACAGTTCTGACAGTCCTGTTTGTTCTCAACCACGTAAACAGCCTGGTGAAAGAAAGCTAGACTCTCCTCTACTGAGAATGTAAATTGTTTTCACTTATTTCAATCATTAAATGCCTACTGTGCAGATTGCTATGGTGTCTTCCCTTCTAGGTGTTTACAAGAGACAGATAATAAATAACTAAAAAGATACCCAGTAGTCACACCTCAAATAAGTAAATAAATAATCCACATTAGCAACATGTACAAGGAAGGAGTAACTGCACATTACTGCACAGCGTGTAATGGGAGTCATGAGTGTTACATGGATAGGAATGTCTAGCCAAGAGCTGTTAAATGGGGAAGCTTCCAAGAAACGAGAGAATACCAGGAGCTTTGAAGGAGAAAATAAAAGGTGACCAGAGTGCATTCAAGAGGTTGTATTATACTAGGACTGGGAAAAGGCTCCAAAAGCTAAATAAAAATATTATAACTAAACAAAGCTGGTCAAATCACTTTTTTAACAGGGTTAGAGATAGTAGCCTAGAAGTTTCCTCTCCTAACGTGAGTGCTAAATGTTTCACATGCATTATCTCATTTAATCCACGCATCTTCTCATTTAATGTAGAGTTGTTATATTCATTTTAGCAAGAAGGAAATTGAAACAAATGATTAAGTGACTTGTCCAGCTTCACCAGGAAGTGGTGCAACCAAGAGTAAAACCCAGGCAGTGTGACTCAGGAATCCACGTTCTTTCCTGCCTTCTCTACTAAACTGTAACTCCATAATGGTCAGAATGGTTAAGGTCACATATTGCCAGAGCTTTGTACAACTTCTGGTTCACAATAGGTCCTCAATAAATAATGGCTAAAAGAAAGAATGGGAAGCAGTGCTAAAGGTGGGGAGTGTGATACAGAAAAAAATACTGATATTCCCCTCTCTCTCTGATAATGTAATGTTCTGAAATCAATGGAGAAAACTTGGTGAATAAGACAGAACACCTATTATCATCTTTATGCAGTCTCTTGAAGGACTAACAAGAAGGATCAAGAAAGTCAAGAAATCTCTAATCCTACTGATGTCCTTCCCTAATACAAAGGATTACTCATTTCAGTGGGTCAAGACTTGGATATATAGATTCATCTAAACTATTAATAAAAAAAATACAATTCCCATTAATTAAAAACACAGCTATTGGGCATTTGTAATGCCTAAAAATTAAATGTTTATTTCAGTATTATAGGAGTAAAAAGACGAAGTATTCTAGACTGCATATAATAAAATGGTCGTAGTAATGCAATAATTATATTAATAGATCTAATTCAAGTAAATCAACTGAAGATCAGAAACATGTGAAAGAGTACTTTTAGGTTCTCTCTCAAGTTTGCTAACCGTAATTCTTAAAAAATAAAAAGGCTTATTAAAATAGGAAAAGAAAAAAGCTAGATTGTATCTTTGCAGTTATTTGGACACAATGTTTCTATTTATAATTTGGGGGGAAGGAAGGGAGAGAAGGGTGATTGCTTCCTCATGCCTGCCAGCCCAACACCATGGGTTGTCCCTGCTTCTCAAAGGAAAGTCAGACCAAATACTCTACCATGGTTGGATTATATCCCTGATTCAAACATCTACCAAAGAGGTTTGCTTCTGGTAGTTTATCTCCCTTAGGGTGAATATAAATTTTATTTTTATTTCACCAATCCTATTTTCAGGAAAACTCCTTCCAAATATTCTCTCTCCTTTGAATACAGAGCAACTCACCAACTTTCTACATTTTTCCAGTGCTAAAAATCAATGATAAATGTGTGCATGGGTTCACCTACCCATAAGGGAAATGGAAACCGCTGTTTTAACTCTAAGGCTACTCAGTGGAACAAATGGATTAGGAAGTTTAAACAGTTCCATTGGCCATAAATTCATGATAAATCTGTAGAAAACGACTTCATGAATTCTGCACAATACACAACCATAAGCCCACCATAACTGAATATGATGTGTCTGGTAACTGATATCCTGAATGCTTGATGTGAAGATAACTCATCAACAAGATAATAACCTCAGTAAACAATCTCCAGAATCAAGAACAATGAAATTTTATTCAACTTTGTTTCTAAATTGCTTTTTTACTTTCAGATACTACCACATAAGTGAGGCATGTAAACAAACAAAGGAGGGAAAAGAATCAGTGGAGGGGGAATTCAAAGTGTTTTAGAGAAATGAGAAACACAATAAAAGGAAGCAAATACCAAACAAACTTTTTGGCCAACCCACTATAACTGAGCGAGTCAAGAAAACAAAGTAAAAACCAAACAGATGCTAAAAAATGTCTAAGCCAAATTAAGTCCTCTAGTTTTCTTAATATCTGTGATGTGAAGGCAAAAAAAAGTGGAATAACAACTTAGTTTCTTAAAAGAAGCCATCTTGATCTTATATGTTTTGTTGTTATTTATATTTTCCAAGGTATGAAATAGAATACTATTGAGAAAGGAACATAAATATATACATACAAACAACACACACATACACATGTATATATGTATATATATACACACACACATATGTGCATATACAAGTACACATATATGCATGTGTGTGTGTATGCATATGCATATTTTCTCAACAAATCATGTTAACTGAATATATAATTTTTTTCCCCAACATATCATGTAACTGAAGGAAAGACTAGAAAAAATGCCTAATGAAACAGAATGCTGGAATCTTTTCCTCCAGGTAAGGAATGATTACTACACTGCCTTTAGATGCCTGCAAAAATTCAGTAACACCAGATGCTACTATAGGTAGTACGGCTAATTAAGATTTAATGTACTTTTCTACTTCAACAAGTAAATGGGAGGAACTGCAGGGAATTGTTTTGTATTGCTAGGAAAATCATATAATGGTCAGAAAAGTGAAAATAAATTTCCATGAAAAACTTTGTTTTCTTTCGTATGTTTGAGGAACGTTTTCACTTACGAAGAATCCCCCTCCTCCCTTTAACTTGGAATTTAAAACTTACGTTGTACATTTTAGTCCTTTCAGAGTAAGAAGGTGTTGAACACACCAGCTGTATGACCATCTAGGAAACTGATGTTTAACGGCATAAGAAGAAGAGCCGCTGGAGTTTGGCAGCCATTTTATCACCGTCTGATTTAGCAGCATCTAACAGAGATGACAAGTTTTATCATGCACCTTTAACTATTAAATTCACAAAACAAACAGAAGGTTTACCATGGGAGGTAGAGAGTGATCAGACTATATCCTCTAGTTACTCTTCCAGTAAAACAGCATGTGTTGTCTAAAATTGCTATGGGAACCTCGGAGCTCATAAGAAAAATCCAGGTCTAGTTGAATGTCTTCTTTAATATCCTATACTACAACCTCTATAGTAAATAAAAAGTTTACATGCAGACAGCCATTATAAGATTAAATATTAACATTAAAATGGAATACAATGATGTTAAACTTTGCAATTTAATTATGGTGCTGAATTCTTATTAAGCATATAAGTAGTTTCATTGTGTGATGTTTTTGTTTGCATATTACAATTATTTTTAACATATTCTGTTATTCAAATGAATAAGAGGGAAGACAAATTTGTGCTCTAGTTCTCCTTCTACCTGTAATATAAAGTAGAGAATGAGGGTAACATTATTAGACATTTTCTCCTCAAAAATGGCAGGTATTTCTCTAAATATTCAACATAATCAGGAACCAGATCCAAAAGAAAAATTAATGCAGAAGGTACAGAAAAGAAGGGTTGAAAACACCTAAGTGAACATGAGATAAGAAACAGTAACTTAAGCCTCATTGCCACATTTCCCTATATGAACCACTCATATTACTTTTCAGAAAAACGTAATTTAGTGCAGTAGAAAGAGAATTTGATTGAGAGTGCAAATATTTAGGTTCTAGTCCCATCTCTGTCATTTACAGGCTGTGTAACTTTGGGTAAACCAAAAACCTTCCCAGCATTTGCTTTACAGACTTAAAACCAAACAGCAACTTCTCCTTCTCTTCATTTAATGCTGCAGTATGGTCAGGGTGTCAGTTTATAACATTAAAATGATTTCCACAGCAACCAGTTGGTATCAATACAGTATTTATAATTCTTTCTATTCAGTCAAAGGCAAGAGACTGGCTTCTAAAGGTGAACATCTATTAAAAGCATGCATCTCTAATACGGAGCAAGGAGAAAACCAAAATGTACTTGAAAATTAAACTGCTCCTTCTAAGTTTCCTCTTCTCTCTCCAGCTGTGACTAATATTAAAGTCTTTCTTTTTAGGGGTAACAATGGACCTTTCTGAGGATAACTTGACTTAAGACTAAGAAATTAAGTTTTAATTGTAGCAGGCAGTATATATATGTGGTTTTAGATTTATATATACATGTGTATGTATATCTATCTCAAGCTAACTAAGACTATGTGTGTGAGAGGAGAGGAGAGGAGAGGGGAGGGGAGGGGAGGGGACATGCATCTGAGTCCACTCTCTTTACATCTTTGGTTGTCAAACATTTCACATAATAACCACAAAGAAAGCATCGATGGCTCTGGCTCTGGGCTGAACTGACTTGAGAATTAGGGATTCGTACAGCGGAGCAGGACCTTATGGGGCCTTCCCAGGACAGACTCCCTGCCCCATATCCTCTGCTCTAGCTCCTCTTTGAAGTACCTAGATAATAGTATCTGATGCACATTTCCTATGTTGTTCTACAGATGCTAAAACCACCACCAAATGTAAGAAATTAACTACTTGATGATCATGAGCACATAAGCCCCCAGACGTACTGGTGCCTAAGGACTGATAATGTTAACCCCTGTGATATCACCCATGTTACCTCACCATCAACCAACCAGAGAATTATGCATGATCTGACCACATTCCCTGGGATGCCCCTCCTTCACCTCACCTTTAAAAATGCTTTGCTGAAACCCATGGGGAGTTTGGGTGCTTTGGGCACTAGCTGTCCTGAACTCCTTGCCTGGAGCCCTGCAATAAATGCTGCACTTCTCTCCACCACAACCCGGTGTCAGCAGATTGGCTTTATTGCGAGCAGACCCAAGTTTGGTTCCGAAACACTAATACTTCAATTCTACCTCTACTACTAATTCTATATATATAACATAGGCAAGTCATGTAATCTCCCTGTGCTTCAGTATCTGAACTGGATTCTACTCAAACGGTAACTGGCTCCTTCCATGGGGGCCTATGGTAATTTACACTTTATCGCACTTTCAGAAAGATAGAAAAAGTAGCAGAGTTCTTCCACAGATTTTCTATTTCTTTAAAAATAAAATTGTCCTCAACTCTACTTATAATTCTTATTGGCAACAAAGATAAAAAAACCAACTGTTTAAGAAATACAATGACATTTTAGAAAGTAAAAATTGTTGCCTAAGGTGTTAATTTCATATTATATCTGCAAAGCACATTACCATTACCATCAAATGGATGGGGGATAAATGGAATGACCTTTTTATGCTCTCTTCCAAAACTGAAGACTATGACTGTGAACTAGACTCTGCAAAATGTGGCAAACAACCCCACATATTAAAAATGCCACAAGTGTTTACTGCAGAAAACATTAAAAAGGATGGATACTTATTTGGCAGAAACAATTATCCTTTCTTGATTATATACTTCTGATAAAAATTACTGACAATCTATAAAAAGAAAACCTGTATTATCAAGATGTTATTTTTGCACATGCTGAAAGAACAGGAATACAGGTATATTCTAAGTGCATCTAAGCTTTATTTAGAAAATCATACGTCACACTAAAACAATATCCATTATTTCTTAGGTTTTGCTTAGTGTCTCCTTTTCCTGATAAATTTGAAAATCTGTGCTATCGTTTATATATGAAGATAAAAATTCATCATTTAGAGTACACTATATTAATTGTTTTCCTAATCATTATATTAGATTGTGACAAGCCATCCATACACACAGATTTAGTATTTCTGTGACTAATAATAGCATGAGGGATGTTTGAATAAAGTATCACTGTCTATAGTCATAAATAAATTTTCTTAAAGGTAAGCTAGTACAATATCAACTCCATAACTCTGACTTCTTAATATCATGATAATCACCTACATTCACCAAAGCAGGTATGGGAATGTTAACACCGTTGGCTATCAAGTTTTTTATACTAGAAAGTCATCATTTTAGTTATGTGTGTCTAAGATTATTTATGCATGAATTTATTCTCATTAATAACAAAACAGCTGAATTCTATGCCTGCTTACCATAACCACATTTCCTCATACTGAGTCAGTAAGCCCACCACTGTAAAGGGCCACAAGTTATGACAGGACTTTTAAAGTGAAATGTTAAATATCTGACTACAAAAACAAAATGAAAACGCTTGAAATTTCATCTGTGGCTTAATTAGGCTCTAAGTTAAGCAGCTCTCCCGGCAACAAGTCACATGGCTATGACACAACTTATAGCCATCAGCAGCCTCTGCGAATATATTTTATTCTGCTAGGATATACTTTAATTCTAGCATTTTATTAAATATATTCTGACCCTTACTTACTTGATTGACCCTCATAAAAGGAAAAACTAAATATAATTTAAAAAACAACAATAACACAGCAAAGAGAAGCAAATTCCACTGAAGTATCACTTATGTTACAAAAATATATTTTCTTCAAGTTCAAGAAAATTTTCCCCATAGAACCAACATTATGAACAGCAATCAGACTTCCAGACTCACTTGTAAAATCTGATGTCAACCTTAATGTAGCTGAACTACAGAACCTTTTCAAACTCTTAATCCTAGGTAGTTGGGAAGCATTTGGGAACAAGGGTGGCAAGAGACAGTGTTTATTATTATTGTTATTATCAGTGCGAATCATAATATCCAGTAAGCTATCACTTACCAAGTACCCACTACATGCTAGGTATTGTGGTAAGTGCTTCACATATTTTGCCTCATTTAATTTTCATAGCCACTCTGTGATATAGGTATTATTTTCATCCTACAGGTTAAAATAATGAAGACTTGAAAAATTAAGTGACTTGCCTAAAGTCATATAGTTGGGAAGTGGCAAAGTCATACTCAGGTCCACAAGTCCATGCTGTCTACCACTCTGCTACACTGCCAACCTTCAAAATACCTACTTTCCTTTCCAGAGCCAAAATATCCAGTCCTTAAGCACAGGTGATCCCAGCTACACACTAGAAGAAACCTTTCTGATATAATTTGCACTGGATATAAATAACTAAATCCTACCAGAAGTAGCATTTGCATCTTTTCAAAAGGAGGCAATTGAATTCAACTGAATTCAAGAATGATGTATTAGGTAGTGAAACAAAAGCAAGCAGAACAGCTTGCAATGGGAAGTAAATCAGCCCTACTGGAAGAGGACTTCTATACTTGTCTCACTGGCATCTTTTCTTTTTTGGAAATATCACAACTCCATTAGAGCTATCAATCATGTGGCCTTCCATCCCCAAACCCTGGTGGCCATAAGAATCAAGCAAGGCCAATAGTTTTTGGGGTTCCCCCACCCCCTGGAGATTTTTTTAAATTGTCACTGGGGAAAACGACAGTCATTCATACTTATCTGAAGTCTGGAACTATAATGATAGACATTTGGACACATGCAGTCCATAGAGAGCACTTGTTGGAGAATAAGGCCATCACAGAAGAGTAGTAAAACTGAACAATGTAGAGACAAAGCCGTGGTGATACTACTTGAAGCCCTGCATCCCACCATGACTGAGGTTAGAGATTCACCTCTTGTTTCACAGTAGCTATTTGAGCCAGCAAATTTTGACTAAGTTAATTTGTGTTAGATCTCTGACATTCACACCCAGAAGAATCCTGACTAACATAGGTTTTTGAGAGTTTGCTCTTGAGGGCATCTTCCCCCTGGAGTGCTTTCACTGGTTCTTTTCTTTATCCATTCCAAGCAAGAGGGAAATGAAGAAAATCAATTTCAATTTCAGACCAAGAATGATTGGTAAAGGGAAAATACAGGGATACTGAATGATGTTGGGGCAGTTAAAGGCACTATTAATAAATATACTTTCATACTTAAAATATTTATGTACAAAAATCTGGAAATAGCATGATTCTCATCCGTACGCTCATATTTTCAGTCATGATGTTTGATAGAAAATCACAATGTTTCAACATCAAAACTTCAGAAAGTTATATAATAAGGCAATAACAGTATAAAATGTAGGGAAGTGCTTATTACAAATCAAATACAATTCAGCAAATGTTTGTAATGTGTTTAATTTGACTTTTTAAAATACACGTTTTACATGACTATAATATTCTTTTTAAGTTTTGTTTCTCAACTTGGGTTTTACAGATTTAAGTCATACAGAAAGTAAAAATGCAGCTATCTTAAAGTTTTATAGAATTCAAGGTTTGAATTCTCATCTCTTTCTGGATTAATTCTTCACCTTCAAGTATCAGTTGCTTTTCCTTGTTAATATTTCATGTATAAAAGGTATATATAACTAAAATATAAATAAAAAGCTAACCTTAAAAATGTGGTGGCAATAATCCGTGATGCCAATTCAAGATGATTTATCATCTACATCCCAAAGAAACTAGGACTCTTGGTTGCCAACAACAGAAATCTATACCCTAAACTAGCATAAGCAAAAAGGTAAAGTATTGGCTCAAAGGATTAAAATGTATGAGTAGGAATGGCTTCAGGCATAGCTGGATTTAGGCTTCAAAATATATCATCAGGACTCAGTTTCTCTCCCTCCATCCTCTAAGTTCTACTTTCTGATATGTTGGTCTCCTTCTCAGGCTCCATGTGATATGTGAGGCTGTAGTGCTTGAAGCTGCTACAGCCATCTTTCTATCAGTATATACTGGTATATACTTACCCAATCTGAATCAATCCATGTATGTAAGGAGACACAATGTGCTGATTGCTTAGGTATAGGTCACATACACCATCTCTGACTTGGCTGGTGGGTGTGGCCTTACCCTATGAGCAAGGAAGGGGTGGATTCTTCAAAATAAAATCAAAGGGATGTTTTCCATAATATCAGGAACACATGCCCAATACAAATTATATCTTTTCATAATAAAAATTATGTGAACAAAAAATAACATCTACAAAAAAATGTTTTAAGTTTTTTAGAGTGGAAATATATGAACAATTTCTTGAAAATAATATTCTTTTTTTTTTTTTTTGGCGGTACGCGGGCCCCTCACTGTCATGGCCTCTCCCGTTGCAGAGCACAGGCTCCGGACGCGCAGGCTCAGCGGCCATGGCTCACGGGCCCAGCCGCTCCGCAGCATGTGGGATCTTCCCGGACTGGGGCACGAACCCGTGTCCCCTGCATCGGCAGGCAGACTCTCAACCACTGCGCCACCAGGGAAGCCCGAAAATAGTATTCTTAATTAGATGTTCGTTGTTTCCTTCTGATGCCACGACTGAAATAATTAAAACCTATATTTTCCCCCTTTCAAATTCCCTTTTACAACGTTAACTGAAATTCAGGGTTTTGACAGCTGTAGCTACCAAAAAAAAAAAAAAAAAAAAGATATATTTCCAGATAGAGATTAAGCCCAATTATTGCCACTAATAATTGTACCAGTCAGAATGCTTGGTTGCAGGAGCAGGTGCAATCTGTTAAGTTAAGCAGAAAAGGACACATAAATGATGAAGCTGAAGAAACAGACTTAGGAAACAAGCTGGAAGTAAAGAGCACTAGAAGGCCAGAAATGCCATGAAAATCATGCTGAAGGAAAGAAAAGTTGGCTTAGGAAGGCTCTGCTGAGAATGTTGGCACCACTACCACTGCTGGTACCAGTGCCTCATTTGTAACTGTCCCCTATTCCTTTGTATTGCTTTTTTCAGATGTGAAGTTTCATGCAGAGATTTCTAACCAGTTGAGCATAAATCATGTGCCTGAACTCAAGCTGTATCAAGAGGTATGAGAGGCATGATCGCAGCATTATGGCTTCCACAGAAGTAGGACTTCAAGCACTTAGAATAAACCCTAACATATAATAAGCCCTTAATAAATGTAATTTATTATTCTCATAAAAGCATGGTTTAAGTAATTATGTGGCAAATAATGTTTTTACCATGATACTATATGAGCGATAGATCGTTTTCATTAAAGAAAAAAAAAACTCAACAAAGATATTTACCAAATCACACAATTATTGGTAGAAAATAAGCAAAAACTGATTACTCCAAATCAACTCTTGGCTCCAATTCCTGCAGAAAGAATTCCTTAAAAATAAACTCCACCTCCTTTCCCCCCAGATATATCCTGCCTTTACCACATAATTTAATTCAAATGGACATACTAAGGCAATCAATAAACAGGAGGCAATCAAAGCTTGACCTGCTGGGGTAGATTATGGCAGGTCATGAACAAGTTACTTCTTTCTCCACCATGAGTATAATGGGTCAAGTAGTCAGTCACTTACTGCAAAGTAAGTAGCGATGTTCACCTAGGTTAGTTTCCATTACAGCTACTGGAAACTGACAGAGTCAATTTTCTGTTGTAAACTGACAGAAAGACGTGTTATCTCACTCCTAAAGATTCCTGTCCAGACTATGGATCTATATACTCAGAGGGAAAATGCTGTCACTTGGCTCCTATATTACCACACTGCTTTTTTGATTGCAGGGTAAAGTTCATTATTACTCTCTTAGAATTCTACCCAAGACACAGAGCTATAATTTAAAGAAAATAAAGTATAAAATATAAAGGAAGTATTTAAGAGGAAAATCTGGATTACAATGCACAGTTGT
Source organism: Delphinus delphis (assembly GCF_949987515.2). Taxonomy (NCBI): domain Eukaryota; kingdom Metazoa; phylum Chordata; class Mammalia; order Artiodactyla; family Delphinidae; genus Delphinus; species Delphinus delphis. Next base: position 78,146,886 of record NC_082685.1, read on the forward strand.
TGTTTTAATTAAAGTACAAGTACTTGGAAGCCAGCAATTTTATTCACAAAAAAGCTCTGTTTAAAAAAAAAAAGGCAGAATTTAATTACTACCATATGTTTTCTCAACTCAGTTAAATATAAACTATATTCATTTCTAAATTTCTGTTTTGAGTTTGAATTAGAATATGCTGGGAATATAGTTACATGTAAATGTTAATATGAGAAGTAATTAAGAGATCATTTAATCTGCTTCCTAGTGATAAACCAAATTCTGTCATTCTTTGTCATATTCACATGTAGATATGTTGACGGGGATTTTTTTACAGCACTAAAGTAGCTCTATAAATGATATAAAGGTTATTTTAAACACTAAAGTATCTTCAGAATTCCACTTAACACTCTTTACTAATCCATAAAACACGGTAGCAATCTCTGTACATATGTGCAATATTTGACTGTACTTAAATGCACATACCATTATTATTTTGTGTAGAAATGAGAAATCTACAAAATGAGTACAATGTCACTGCTCTCTATTCCTTTATATATTCATTAATTTACCTTATACTTTTAGCTGTACTTTCAGGTGTCAAATTGTTCTTCATTATAAAAGTTTTGTAACATTTTATTTACTAGAGTATTAGGAGCTGAGAAAAGTCTAATATATTTAGGTAGAAAACAGAATTTCTGGTGTCTCTTTTGGATGTATGTATTCCTTAAATGTTTTTAAAGTGTATTTTATTTTTAGAAAAAAATTTTTTGGAAAATTGATAAAAATCTTTTACCTATATTTTAGTTTTTCATTTAGGGGCATACACTAAATAGTAGTCAATAAATATGTGATTTAATTTAAAGTGCCATAAGAAACAAAATACTCAGCTTCTTAATAAAAAAGTTTGAAATTATTATATATTTCTAGTTTTTTTAAAAAGCAAAAAGCAGTGGATGATAAAGAAAAAGTGTATATGCTATACAGCTATTATACCCTATTGAGTACACTGCTTAATAACTCTAGTAGAAGAACTAATTGTTGCACCTCCACTTAAAACTTATTATTATACACTGCCAATGAAAAGAAGCTTCATAAGGTCAAAGATACACTGATCTACAGAGCTATGGAGAAATAAAGTTGTTCACTTATTCAGTCATTTCTTCAACAAATATGTCTTGAGCTCCTTACAAGTATTAGGCCCTATGACCAATGAAATCCCTACTCTTTAGAAGCTAACACTAAAAGACATGGGAAGAAAGACATTAAATAAATTACTACAAATGTGACAAGTGCTATGAAGATAAGGTATAAAGTAGGAAGACTAAGGCATGTCAGGTCAGGTCAGGGAAAATCTCTTGGGAAATGACATTTGATAACTGAACAGTATGTTCGAGGAGTTGGGGAAATCGAGGAGAGTGTTTTCTAGGTAAAAGAAACAGAACCTGTAAAAACCCAGAGAGAGAAGAAAAAACTAGGTATATCTGATGAAATGAAGGGAGTGCATATGACAAGAAAAGGGGAAACAGAATGGTATGAATGTAAGGCTGGGGATATGAGACTCTCTCATAAAGTAATGACAAAGCTGTTAAGCATTATTAAGCAGGAAGGTAAAACAAATTTACAAAAGCAGAAACAGTACTGGAATGGTCTAAAGACCATGAAAATAAACAACTTGTTTAAAAAGTTTGTGAGACTATGAGAAAGAGGGTGGCATCTCAAATAGCAGATGGACTCATCTGTTACTTTTATTTGATGCTGGATTCATTTGAGCATGCTTAAGTGTTGATGGTAAGAGGCCAACAGAGACGATGATGGAGGAGAGAGAAGTCACTCGGACAACTGAAAGAGAAGGAACTCAGAGCTCAAGAAATTATTAGGCAACTCATCAGCCAGGGTGTTATTTTCTCCAACAATGCTTAATGCTTGATGGCAGAGTAAAGTCAGATAGATTTATCCAGAAGCACAGTTCTTGCTGGTGGGTTCAGGGAAGACTAGGACACTGAAAAGAGAGTAAATGATGGATTAGAGTCTTAGACAGATAAAGAAGAAAACGAAAATAGTAAAGGTCAATCAGAGTTCTCAATAAGGACAAATAGGAGAAAGTAATCAGAGGCAAGATGTCTGTTTTTGTTATTTCAAAATTGGAAAATTTCTGATCATGGCCCAAAATGTGCCTCTGTATGGGCAGAGATCAATCCTAGAGCTAAGCAGGTCAAGGAACTTTTCTACCAGGAGTGCCCTCTTTGCATAGGACCCTTCTTCTGTGATGTGTTGTTGGCTGAGAACTCTACCAACAGGCTGAGAAGACAGCCTGGAAAACTCGTCCCTCCTCCCTGCCCTACCAAGGCTAAGGAGAAAGCAGAGTGGGACCCGAGAGAAAGGGAAGTCAAGGAATAGTACACTTGAGCCTGCTCTTGGTTTTCCAAACTTTCTTGAAAGACACCGATCCTTTTGTACAGACAATATTGTCCACATAAATACAAAAGCTAAAACAGAAAAATATAGGTGGAAGTAGGACCAGAGGCCCGTTAAACTCCCCTTGCCCATCCTCCATCTTCCCATAACCTTGTATCTAGCAGCCACCTAGGACCTCAGAGCGCAAACTGACTTTTTGCTCAAAGTGAACAAAAAAGTAAAAATTTTATGCCTTCTTAAAACACTCATCCTTGTTGGGATCATTATGGATCACAGGTTAAGACAATATAGAGATCTATGGGCACAAAGCTCTAGCAAATCACGAAGAAACTTTTTTTACGTCTTCCTTTCTACACTTAGCAATAGGATCTATTTGTCTTTGGAGAAAAACTTAATGTGCCAAATTTTCATTAGGCATTTTGTGTATATACTTGCATTCAACTCCCTCAAAATTCTGGAGAATAAATCATATTATTTCCATTTTGCAAAACAAGAAGTTGAGGCCCAAAGAGGTCAAGTAACTAGACCACAGTTAGGGGTCAGAACTCAAAGCATCTGCTCCTAAAGTCCCAAGTCCGTTACATCACATTGCCTCCAAGTTCATAAATGTTACGCTGTCCCTCTATTACCATTTATATATAAAATTCTCTGGCTAAAAGCCCATAAAATGTTTTTGCATTAAAAAAAGCTCAACCTTTGAGAATTATCATATAACTTTTAAAAAATAATAATAGCACTTAACATAGTCAAATCTCTGCTCAATCTGTTTGCTTTTGGTAAATAATGATCCTCTCCAGTGCTGCTAGAATAAAAGATGATGTTGCTTCTTTAGTGCTCCTTATGTCCTATCCTACATCTACATGATTGATGAGGTTCTATCCTAGAAGCCAGGATAAAGCAGTATTATTGACCCAGAAAGGTTGGCTGGAGATGAAACTCCAACCACTAAAATATGTCTACATAAAACTAACCAAGGTCTTGGAAACAAGTATTTGAGAAAACAATCACTGAGTAACAGGATCATGAGAAAAAGGAGCCCAAATTAATTTCAAGTATTGTAGAGGAAAAGTTGATTTTAATTAAGAGCTTCAGGAAAAGAAAAAGTCAGATACATAACTAAGCAAAATAAAGGAAGTATGGATACATAACTAGGAAGTAAATACAAAAGAACACACTAGATTTTTTTTTAAGAATAGAGAACTATGGACCAGATAGAAATATCTGTCATTTTTCTACATGTGACTAGAGTAATAAGTACATCTACTAAACTTTCAAAAATAAACCAAGTAAAATGAGGTCCTGGCATATCTCATTATTCATATAACTGTTTCCAATATTCTTTTACAGTATTTCTTCTCAAAAGCATCATGAATTCAATCCTTTCATATTTGGAACTGAGGGATGACACAGTGGACTGTAGATTATTAGCTATAAACAGGAGACTGATCAAAATGATCAAAATTCACACAAATTCGAAAAGGAATTCATATTTGGCTTAACATGACATCAGTCTCCTCTGTAATGCATGGAAACACAATCTCAAAAATGTTCTAGCCCTTTTCTGATCAACACTAACACTATTTAGGTATAGCCCTGCTACTGTACAATACCTGAATGCACTAATGGGAGAGAGATCTCCTCACATACCACAAATGAACTGCTTTGTAGATTATCAGCTTTCCAGAAAAAGCAAAACGGAATGTAAAATTCATATTCATTCATCCATTTATTCATTCAACAACTATTGACTAAATGTTTACTATGTGTCTGGCACTGTGGTAAGTATGATGATACATAAGTGGCAAACAAAACACCAATGTCTATTTCTTCCAAATGTAAACAATACCGTATTCTCTTAGAACAGAGCTTCCTTCTGAAAGAAAGCCACAAGTTTAAATTGAACACTACTTGGAAAGTCTTTACACTTTTTTAATTCAAGGAGGCCTATATAATTCACTTTCATAAGGATATGGAATATTTAAATCCTTCCGATGGTCCCTTAGAGATCTGGGAAATATCACATTAAAAATAAAAACAAGATTGACTTTCATTTTAATGAGCTAATTTTCTATGTAGTCATTGAAATTCTAGGGCATTGAGCTAGCTAAACCCAGATTTTAAAAACTATTTTAGGCATTTAAATTTTATTCTCAAGGAGTTTGCTAAGATTTTTAGGTTTTAGGTCTTAGAAACTGCTTTTTCCTTTCAATTCTGACACTGTCCCTTTAGTAACCCCTATGGATACTAACATTTCATATTTCAACGATAATGTTAGATATTCTATGTCCGTGGTAATTATTTTCTATAGTTTCTGAAGAGCCAATGGCCTCTCTCACCAACAATCTATCTTTATGATTACATATTAATTTATTATTTTCACTTCCCTTCTGGACAATCTGCCTTTTTTCCATTTGATTAAGAATTTTAATTTTTTACTTGACTTTCTAACTTTTTAATCTTTGTGGGTACCAATATTACTTTAAACACCCCCAAAATTAGGGGATCTCCTAATCTTAGTAATAATGAAAGTTTCCTCTCTGTGTAATCTTAATCTTACTGTGTAATCTTACTTTAATGTAGTAATTATTTTAATCACCTTCATTGACTGCTTCTTTGACCAAACTCTCAAAACACAGCTGAGCTCCCCGACCCTACACACACACACACACACACACACACACACACACACACACACACACACACACACACACACACACACACACACACACGTTCTTCCCATTTCCGTAAACAATACTACTATTCATCTATTTACATAAACCAGAAAGCCAAGGATTGCCCTTAATTTCTCTCCTCTTTCTCCCTCACCTCCCCCCTGCCTCCCTTCTCCAAACTTATAAGCAAGCTAGTCTACTTTCAGTTCCTAGAATAAAGATTTTTCATCTTGCCTTAGGGCCTATAAATATTTAACTGTCTAAGATAATACTCCTGCCTCCTCCTCTCAACAGACCTAGTTCCTTCTCTTTTTGGGGTTTCAACTTCAGTGTCATCTCTTCAGAGACCACCATACCTAACAGAGTCTGGTCTCTGATACTCTCTATCTTCTTTCCCTTGTTTGTGCCCTTCACATGACATACTTCAACTGGCAACTACATAATTTGCCTGTTTACCTATTTGTCTCTATATGGCCCCCAGGAGAATGTAAACTTCATGAGAGCAGGAGCTAAGTCTGTCTTACTCTTTATCTCCAGTTCTAAATATGCCTAGCACATATTAAATATTTAGTAAACATTTATTGAGTAAATGAATAAATAATGGGAAGTTCAGATGAAAAAATGCTGAGATGCTGGCCAGTTTCATAACACACTACCATTGTGGTAAATAAGACCATGGATGCCAGAAGTCAAAGATCACTTTCTTAAATTAAAAAATCTTCCTTCTTATTCTCATCTGGATAACTTCAAACATGTCTGTCAAGGTCTGTAACAGTGGCTCTCAAAATGTGTTCCTGGACCAGCAGCATCAGGATCACAATTCTTCTACACTCTCCCCTTCATTCTCTGCATTAAACTAAAATCTAGTCCTATTGCTTTTCTCCCTAGATATGCCTTGTGGGTTTGAATTTTCTACTTCATTCCTACTACGACAACCTGATAGCTCTATCTATCCTGCTTTCCGCCCCCTGGTATTACCTTACTTCAATCCTTCATGCTCACCATCACAGAATGATCTTCCCCAAATACAATTTTATCAAGTCATTCTGTTTCAGAAATCTATAAAAGCACTCCAGGGCCTACAACATAAAAAGTACATGGTTTGCAAGGATCTCCTTAATCCAACCCCAGGTTTCTAACAATTCCTACTATGTGCCTTCCGCTCTCATTAGGCTGCTCCCTCTATTCTTCCCCAAGGCTTCTAAGCTCTCTCCCTCATGGAGCACCAGCTCTTCTCCCCACCACCTGTTCATACCCTTCAACATCTCACTTCTTCCATGTGTCTTGAATAAAGCCCTCTCCACATATGCTCATAGGTGCTTACAAACAGAAAATACTCCGCTACGGTCAGGAAACGTGGGTTCTAACTCTGCTTCTGACATTATCCAGTAGTGTGACTCTGGGCAGATTTTTGAGGTAACAACTAGTTGCAAACTCAGCAAGACACAGCACAGTGTTTGACAAGCAGATCCTTAATACCTGTGACTGATTAACTCTGACAACTCCTCTGTCTATATCAAGCAAGATAAATAAAGCAATACTCTTTTAAGTAATAAAACCTTAAAATAATTTCATAATTTTCAAAATCATGAAATCAGGGTATGAGGGGAAGTTTATTTTTTTCCTTTCCTTTTCTTTTCTTCAATTAATTTAGGTAGCTAAAGATAAAACATGATCTGAGAATTTCTTTTTAGGAAGCCCATAAGAATATATTTGGTAATGCTTAGCTATATTCAGTATTTCAGATAATTACTCTTTGAAAGAGTGGCAAACTCTAGCTCAGCTCTTTTAGGAACTTCTATAGCAAAATACTGTTCGTTTTTATATTGGTTCCCTTTCAGTTATTTTATTTTGTTTCTGGGATTATAAAATTACACAGATAAACATGAAGCCAGAATTACATTTAAAAACATGCTTATTGGACTCCAAGAGGGCTCACGCCAAGGAGTACTTCCCAGAACTTCTGCTGCCAGTGTCCTTGTCCCCACAGTGAGCCACGGCCACCCCTTGCCTCTGCAGGAGACCCTCCAGCACTAGCAGCCTCGTGGCTGACAGGGCCTTGGTGTTCCGGCCAGGTATGAGGCCTGAGCCTCAGAGGTGGGACAGCCGAGTTCAGGACACTGGACTCCCAGCCCCACGTAATATCAGTCGGCAAGAGCTCTCCCAGAGATCTCTGTCTCAACACTAAGACCCGGCTCCTCTCAAGGAGCAGCAAGCTCCAGTGCTGGACACCCCATGCCAAACACTAGAAAGACAGGAACACAGCCCCACCCATTAGCAGAGAGGCTGCCAAAAACATAAGTTCACAGACACCCCAAAACACATCATCAGACTCGTTCCTGCCCACAAGAAAGACAAGATCAAGCCTCGCCCACCAAAAAACACAGGCAACAGTCCCCTCCACCAGGAAACTTACACAAACCACTGAACCAACCTTAGCCACTGGGGGAAGACACTAAAAACAACGGGAACTACGGACCTGCAGACTGCAAAGAGTAGATGCCAAACACAGTAAGTTAAGCAAAATGAGGAGAAAGAGAAACACACAACAGATGAAGGAGCAAGGTAAAAACCCACCAGACCAAACAAATGAAGAGGAAATAGGCAGTCTACCTGAAAAAGAATGCGGAGTAACAACACTAAGATGATCCAAAATCTTGGAAACAGAATGGAGAAAAAACACGAAACGTTTAACAAGGACCTAGAAGAACTAAAGAGCAAACAAACAATGATGAACAACACAATCAATGAAATTAAAAATTCTCTAGAAGGAATCAATAGCAGAATTACTGAGGCAGAAGAATGGATAAGTGACCTGGAAGATAAAATAGTGGAAATAACTACCACAGAGCAGAATAAACAAAAAAGAATGAGAAGAATTGAGGACAGTTTCAGAGACCTCTGCGACAACATTAAACACATCAACATTCAAATTATAGGTGTCCAAGAAGAAGAAGAGAAAAAGAAAGGGACTGAGAAAATATTTGAAGAGATTATAGTTGAAAACTTCCCTAATATGGGAAAGGAAATAGTCAATCAAATCCAAGAAGTGCAGAGAGTCCCATGTAGGATAAATCCAAGGAGAAACATGCCAAGACACATATTAATCAAACTATCAAAAGTTAAATACAAAGAAAAAATATTAAAAGCAGCAAGGGAAAAGCAACAAATAACATACAAGGGAATTCCCATAAGGTTAACAGCTGATCTTTCAGCAGAAACTCTGTAAGCCAGAAGGGAGTGGCAGGACATATTTAAAGTGATGAAAGGGAAAAACCTACAACCAAGATTACTCTACCCAGCAAGTATATCATTCAGATTCGACAGAGAAATCAAAACCTTTACAGACAAGCAAAAGCAAGGAGAATCCAGCACCACCAAACCACATTTACAACAAATGCTAAAGGAACTTATTTAGGCAGGAACCACAAGAGAAGGAAAAGACCTACAATAACAAACCCCCCAAAATTGAGAAAATGGTAATAGGAACATACATATCGATAATTACCTTAAATGTAAATGGATTAAATGTTCCAACTGAAAGACACAGACTGGCTGAATGGATACATTAAACAAGACCCAATATGCTGTCTACTAGAGACCGATTTCAGACCTAGGGACACATACAGACTGAAAGTGAGGGGATGGAAAAAGATATTCCATGCAAATGGAAATCAAAAGAAAGCTGGAGTAGCAATTTTCATAACAGACAAAATAGACTTTAAAATAAAGACTATTAAAAAAGAAAAAGAAGGACACTATGTAATGATCAAGGAATCAATCCAAGAAGATATAAAAATTGTAAATATTTATGCACCCAACATAGGAGCACCTCAGTACATAAGGCAAATGCTAACAGCCATAGAAGAGGAAATCAACAGTAACACAATCACAGTAGGGGATTTAACACCCCACTCTCACCAACAGACAGATCAACCAAAATGAAAATAAATGAGGAAACACAAGCTTTAAATGACACATTAAACAAGATGGACTTGATATTTAGAGGACATGCCATCCAAAAACAAGAGAATACGCTTTCTTCTCAAGTGCTCGTGGAAGAGTCTCCAGGATAGATGATATCTTGGGTCACAAATCAAGCCTTAGTAAATTTAAGAAAATTGAAGTTATATCAAGTATCTTTTCTGACCACAATGCTATGAGATTAGATATCAATTACAAGAAAAAACTGTAAAAAATACAAACACATGGAGGCTAAACAATATGCTACTAAATAACCAAGAGATCACTGAAGAAATCAAAGAGGAAATCAAAAAGTACCTAGAAACAAATGACAATGAAAACACGATGGCCCAAAACCTATGGCATACAGCAAAAGCAGTTTTAAGAGGGAAGTATACAGCAATACAATCCTACCTCACGAAACAAGAAACATCTCAAATAAACAACCTAACCTTACACCTAAAGCAATTAGAGAAAGAAGAACCAAAAAAAAAAAAAACCCCAAAGTTAGCAGAAGGAAAGAAGTCATAAAGACCAGATCAGAAATAAATGAAAAAGAAATGAAGGAAATAGCAAAGATCAATAAAACTAAAAGTTGGTTCTTTGAGAAAATAAACAAAACTGATAAACCGTTAGCCAGACTCATCAAGAAAAAAGCGAGAAGACTCAAATCAACAGAATTAGAAATGAAAAAGGAGAAGTAACAATTGACACTGCAGAAGTACAAAGGATCATGAGAGATTACTACAACCAACTCTATGCCAATAAAATGGAAAACCTGGAAGAAATGGACAAATCCTTAGAAAAGCACAACCTTCTGAGATTGAACCAGGAAGAAATAGAAAATATAAACAGAACAATCACAAGCACTGAAATTGAAACTGTGATTAAGAATCTTCCAACAAACGAAAGCCCAGGACCAGATGCCTTCACAGGCAAATTCTACCAAACATTTAGAGAAGAGCTAACACCTATCCTTCACAAACTCTTCCAAAATATAGCAGAGGGAGGAACACTCCCAAAGTCATTCTACGAGGCCACCATCACCCTGATACCAAAACCAGAGAAAGATGTCACAAAATAAGAAAACTACAGGCCAATATCACTGATGAACATAGATGCAAAAATCCTCAACAAAACACTAGCAAAACAGAATCCAACAGCAGATTAAAAGGATCATACATCATGATCAAGTGGGATTTATCCCAGGAATGCATGGATTCTTCAATATATGCAAATCAATCAATATGATACACCATATTAACAAAACTGAAAGATAAAAACCATATGATAGGGCTTCCCTGGTGGCGCAGTGGTTGAGAGTCCGCCTGCCAATGCAGGGGACATGGGTTCGTGACCCGGTCTGGGAAGATCCCACATGCCTTGGAGCAACTAGGCCCGTGAGCCACAACTACTGAGCCTGCGTGTCTGGAGCCTGTGCTCCGCAACAAGACAGGCTGCAATAGTGAGAGGCCCGCGCACCTCGATGAAGAGTCGCCCCCACTTGCCGCAACTGGAGAAAGCCCTAGCACAGAAACGAAGACCCAACGCAGCCGAATATAAATAAATAAATTAATTAATTAAAAAAAAAGTTTAGGGCTTCCCTGGTGGCGCAGTGGTTGAGAGTCTGCCTGCCAATGCAGGGGACACGGGTTTGTGCCTTGGTCCGGGAAGATCCCACATGCCGCGGAGCGGCTAGGCCCGTGAGCCATGGCCGCTGAGCCTGTGCGTGCGGAGCCTGTGCTCCGCAACAGGAGAGGCCACAACAGTGAGAGGCCCACGTACCGCAAAAAAAAAATTTACCATTCTAACCATTTTTAGGTGTACAGTTCTGTGGCATTAAATACATTCACATAATTGTGCAATCATCACCACCATCCGTCTCCAGAACGTTTTCATCTTCCCTAACTGAAACTCTGTACCCGTTAAACACTAACTCCTCATTTCCCTCCTCCCCTACCCCTGGCAACCACCATTCTATCTACTTTCTGTCTCTCTGAATTTGACTACTCTAGGTACCTCATATAAGTGGAATCATACATTATGTGTCCTTTTGTAACTGGCTTATTTTACTTATTAGGACAATGTCTTCGAGGTTCATCCACGTTGTAGCATGTGTCAGAATTTCATTTCTTTTTAACGCTGAATAATATCCCATGGTATGTATATACTATATTTTTACCCATTCATCTGTCGACAAACACTTGGGTAGCCTCCACCTTTTGGCTATTGTGAACAATGGCACTGTGAACATGGGTGTACAGATACCTGAGTCCCTGCTTTCACTTCTTCTGGGCACATACATAGAAGTGTAACTGCTGGATCATAAGGTAATATGTTTGATGTTTTGAGGACTCACAATGCGGTTTTCCACACTGGCTGCACTGTTTTACATTCCCACAAGCAATCCACAAGGATGCTCGTTTTTCTTTTCATGCTGCCATTTAATAAACCCCTAATTCTGTGCCATGTACTGTGCTATGTTTTCACATAAGGACATCTACTTAAAACCATTCATACAGTCAATTCATGTGTAGTTATTTACTGAGTAACTACTACATGCTGAGTACTGTTCTAGCCCCTGTGACTACTGCAGTGAAAAAAAAAAAAGCCACTGCCTTAATGGAGTTTATATTTCAGTGGGCTGATAAGACACAAAAATAAGAAACAAGTATGTATCAGATAATGATAAATTCAAGGAAGACAAATAAACAAGTTAAGGAGCCAGAAAGTAATGAGCAGGTATTTTATATGGGGTGGTAAGAGATTCCTCTTTGAATGATGACATTTAAGAAGAGGACTGAGGGAAGTGAAGGAATTAGCTATGAGAGACTGAAAAGAGCAAAACAGACTTGCTCCCCAGCAAACTAGTCCTCCATATCTGCATCGGCAGGCTGTATTTTATCTTATCTGCCATAAAATACAAGTATTAAAAAAAAGTTAATCTACTATTGATTTAAAAAAATCTACTATTGATTTAAAAAAAAGGTACAAGGGGGGGTCACCTCCATGGATACATGGTAACCAAATGTTATGGACTAAATGTTTATGCCCCCCAAAATTCACATACTGAAGCCCAGCCCCAGTGTGGCTGTATTTGGATGGGGCCCCTACAGAAGTAATTAAGGTTAAGTGGGGCCCTAATCTGAAAGAATTAGTGTCCTTATAAGAAGAGACACGAGAGAGCTAACCTGCTCTCTCTGAGCATACACACTGAGAAAAGTCCATCTAAGGACCTAGTGAGAAAGTAGACGTCTACAAGCCAGGAAGAGCGCCCTTACCAGAAACTAAATTTACTGGCACCTTGATGTTGAACTTCCCAGCCTCCAGAACTGCTAGAGATAAATGTCTGTTGTTTAAGCCACCCAGTCTGGGGTATTTTATTATGGCAGCCCTAGCAAACTAATACACTATGTATAAAAGACCTATAAGAATAGCTAATTATTAATTTATAATAAGTACACTTACCAAAAATATGATATGGTCAACTGTATTCCTTGTTAGAACTGTGCTTGGAGCCAAGAAACAAAACCAGGGGAGTTTGATGAACAGGATATTTTAATGGCCTGAAATATCCTTCTCACCACAGGAACTCCCCTCAACAATGGAACCAGATTATTCAGACTTTTCTGAGTTAAATGTCCTTTCTTCATGCACTGCCAATTCTGGTCCTTGTCTCAGAGATCTCTTTGGGCTTCAACAGCACAAGGCCATTTGAGCAGCTTCAGAGAAGCACATACTTCTTTAGATATGTTGATAAACTGAAAAAGCTATAACTACAGACTAAGATAAATATTGACTTTATCAGTGACTTTTCATATGTTAGCCATGATTCATTTTGTGTACATACAAGATAAGTCTCAGAGGGACTTATCTTGTATGAAGCATTTTCTTCATTTCCAAGTCTTTAGGGGGTGCTTTACTCTAGCCTCCAAGGACTTGAAATAGATTCCAGGGTTCAGACTATAACTCCTGTTCACTCTATTTTACCAAGAGCACATTATAGCTTATTAAGCGGCTGTATGTCAAATATCATATTTGATCTGTACAACACAACCCCTTCTAAGAAATATATACACTTCCCTCTCCCCAAAATTATAAAACTGAGTCTTAGTAAGTGGTAAAGCTCAGAACCACACTCTTTTTTTACTTCATATACTATGTGTAAATAAATGAAGTATCCCAAAATTTCCTTGAAATAAAGATATCTGTGGTCATTTGTAAACCATGACAGTTAGCTTTTATAATTAAAGTTTAAAAAGCTAGATGGGTACTATTTTAGCTTAACGTTTTTATTTAATTAGCAGTTATGGCATGAAGATTTGACAACATGGGCATGCTCATTAGGACTTACTCTAAATTGATGAAATTTCATCATAGATCTATCCACAGCTTTGAACAAACAATTATCTACTACCCACACTTACTTGGAGGTAGAGCACAAGTTAACCAGTAATTTGAAATACAGACTAATCCAGAGTTTGTTTCTATTGGTGAGGGAGAACAGTTACACAAAGTAATCTCAATCACCCCGCGTGGCTATAAACCCATAACTTCAGTGGGGCAAGGGGAAGAGACTAGGCTTATTTACTCACATACAAGACATAACCGGAAACTTACACAGAAATTTCATTCAAATGGAAATTGGGTGGGGTATTTTTGCACATCATTTAGTTTTTAAATTAACATAAATATATCATTTAATGTATTTCAGAAAACATAAGAAGTGTTCTATACCAAAAAAATGGTTTTAAAAAGTAAAATAGCACTATTTGGTGAAAGTAATCTGACTAATTCAAGAATGTAATGCTACAAAATAAATCCAACCATAAACTATAAATTATTCACAAAATAATCAAGAACTTCTCACACTGATTTGAGGATTTTTTTTTTTTTAAATTACAAGATGCTTTCAAGAAGAAAAAGCCAACATTTAAAAGATAAACTTTAGGAAGATACTTTTTTTTTTTAACATCTTTATTGGAGTATAACTTCTTTACAATGGTGTGTTAGTTTCTGTTTTATAACAAAGTGAATCAGTTATACATATACATATATCCCCATATCTCTTCCCTCTTGTGTCTCCCTCCCTCCCACCCTCCCTATCCCACCCCTCTAGGTGGTTACAAAGCACCAAGCTGATCTCCCTGTGCTATGAGGCTGCTTAGGAAGATACTTTTAAAAGATTTAAGCAGATCTAGATAAGAGGTACTAACAGATATGTTTTATCTTTTGACATTAAAAGCATTTATATATATCTAGTTAACTGCTGTATTATTTAAAAATTTCACACTAAGGTAAATTATTATTTCCCTACAGCTTATTCTTTAAGTCAAAAGATTCCTCTTTTCTTGTTTGAACCTCTAAAGAAGTGGTAAGGAGCCCTAAGGGTGGTAGAGAGATTTCTAGGAATTAAGGGGGGGAGTACGAGCAGGCCAAATAAACTAACTATGCCTGGCTACCTCACTCCAACAAGAGTTGCTCCATTTTTGTCAAATATTTACACACACACACACACACAGAGAGAGAGAGAGAGAGAGAGAGAGAGAGAAAGAAAGAGAAAGACACAGAGAGAGCGAGGGAGGAAGGGGTGGGGGGAAGCTGAATGACTACCGGGATAAAAGGTGCTGCATCTAAAATAGTTCCAAAATTACTGCTCCAAATTAGATCCTATACAGTGTCCTCTCTGTGATAACTAAACACTGATTGGGACATGTACCAGTATCTCTTCCAAAAGACTTATGCTTCTTAACTTAGTCTCACAGATTTGACAAGAGATATCACCAACTGTCCTTTCAGACATCAAGGTGCACATTTTTGCTGCTCATTAAACTGCTGTGTTATCCATACTTTAAAGTCTTTAACCAAAATTAGTTCTAAATTAACCAAGTTCAATTATCGAGAATGAGGAATATACATAATCCATCCAGCTGGGCTGGGGCATGGTTACCCTCTACCTCCAACCAATATATTCTTTCTTATAGCAAAGAAATTTATCAAAAGCTACTGGGTTAGATCACAGTCTATATGGGTATCTAATTATAGAGACAACAGCTACCAAAGGTTACAGCGCATGCTCAATTAAAATGTTAAACATATATACACTATATGTATGTAAGATACATATATCTTGTATATGACACAGTTGACACCATGTGTGTGTGTGTGTGTGTGTGTGTGTGTGTGTGTGTGTGTGTGTATGTATATATATGTCACTAAATGAGAGCTGGTTTGCATATGTTTGGCCCAGGTAAATTATTTTACACAGAAATCTCCAGGTGTTTAAAGCAATTTCAAAAGGTTTTCTAAATATTTAAACCCAAAAATATAGTTGCTCATAAACGTGAAAAAGATATCTAGATCATCTATTCCAAGTATCTACACCAAGAAGTATTTTCTTTGGCTGATTTTATCCAACTGCCATGGCATCAACTGTTGTCACTGTAATTCAGCAAAAGCAAGGGAGTTCAGTGAATATATTCTGCTTCAGAGTTATAAGGTCATTAATGTGACCCTGGGGAAATCATCCTCCTTTTTATTAAATTCTGAATGTATAAGAATAAGGATTAAAATGTTTCATAGGGCTTCCCTGGTGGCGCAGCAGTTGAGAGTCCGCCTGCCGATGCAGGGGACAAGGGTTTGTGCCCTGGTCCGGGAGGATCCCACATGCCGTGGAGCGACTGGGCCCATGAGCCATGGCCGCTGAGCCTGCGCGTCCGGAGCCTGTGCTCCTCAACAGGAGAGGCCACAACAGTGAGAGGCCCGCGTACCACCAAAAAAAAAAAAAAAAAAAAAGTTTCATAGAAGGCAAAAGGGAAAATAAAATACTTAAAATCACTGGGTCCTCATAAAGTTGTCTTTGTCATAATAATAGCAACAAAAATAAAAGACAATTATACTAGTATACTAGCTATCTTAAGATCTGGTCTGATTATCACTTACTAACCATGACTAACTATGCTAGTCACTTAACCATCTTACCTTCAGTTTTCTCTCATCTATTAAACTTAATAAAATATTAATATGCATAGTACATATGTAGAAACATCGAAGTCACAATGTGTGAAAATACTTTAAAACAAAAAAGAACACATTTTTGAATTATTATAAATTATTGTTATAAGTATAACGAGATTGGAAAATTTTTTAATACTTTTAACACTTTATTAAAATGTGTAATGTAAAAATGGTGGATTCTTCACCACAGTATTTTGTTCATTGCCTGATTCACTTTACTACAACAATAAAATTTTTAATCTTTCAATTTTTCTCTAAATTTGATTTTTCTTTGTTTTATGACTCAAATATTTTATTAACTCCCTTATCCAACATTTTCAAATAATTTAAAATCAATACATAGTTATTAAATTCCAAATATGTACAAGGCACTATGTCATATCCCTTTACTAAGAGGCTCATCAAACGGTGGATTGCCAAGGCTCTTTCCTTTCTTCATCTCTTCCTCTTGGATTTATATTCAATTTAAATGGTAACTTTACCTGAGATTCCCTCTATCCCCAACCACTAAGAAAGAAGAGAAGGAACTAAATTCATTCAGCCCCTATTATACTCATGGCACTACATTTACACTTACATTACCTCAGGGAATCCTCACAACAACGCTAAGAGATAAGTATTCGCATCCCATTTTAGAGATAAAGAAGATAACGATAGCAGAGAAAAAATTTAAACCAGGTTTGCTGAATCCAAAGCCTATGATCTTTCCATTAAGTCAGTACATTCCAGACTTTTAGATTTTACAAACCAGAGCAACACTCACGCGCGCACCCACACACAATTGGTGGTCTTCATGTGGCTGGCAACATTTTACTTTCTATGAAATTATATATTTTTTAAGCCCTACTATCTACCATCAGCATTATTTTATAAAACAAAAGGATACTAACATTAAAAAAAAAGAAAGGAAAGACAATATCAAAAGAAAGACAATCTCAATATCAAAGAAAAGACAGACATTTTCACCACAGAACAGGTCCTCCAAGCGGCAAATGAGAACAAATGCACTGAAGCACGCTGTTTCCCATAGAGAGAAGTAGAATACAGAACCTGAAACGCTCTATTTACTCCTACTAATTTTAGTACAAAGGTGAAAAGAATGCATATTTCCTCGACTAAAGAAAGCCATGGGCTTTCTCAAAGTTTTATATATATGCTGAGGCTCTGAGGACAAAGACAACTTCAGAAGCTTAAATATAAGTTAAGGAAGCTTCTGGTATCAACAGATCAACAATTCCAGTATTATTATGTATTTTCACAGATAGCAGTCCTTCTTTAGGCTTTTCCTTCAAACAAAATCTGCATCGATGCAATCAAAAGAGTGGTTAAAGAATACAGATCTATTACCTCACACCTAAGAGACTCATTTGTCTTCAGTTACTTTCCTGTCTTTCCAGCCTTATCTATCACACTTAATTAAGAAGAGCAAGAACCTTGTCTTTCTCATGTTTCTGATGCAGGATCTGATATTAGGATCCTAAGTTACTGTTTTAGGGTCAATTACAATGACTTTATTAGCTCAATGCCAGAAAAAGTGTAAAACATTAGTAAGTGTGAATTTGAGTTAAAATTTCGTAATAAATCTACATTTTAAAAAATTCATAGTTTGTCTTCCAACAGTGACCAACAGGAAAAGTCATAACAATTCTGAGACACATATAACCTAAATACTGCAGTCTCTTCCATATCTCTATTTCTAATTTCATCTACTTACTGGGCAGAGGATGGGTTCAAGAGTCTAGGATGGGAAGCAGACAGACAGAAAACAACTCGCTATGTGTTGTCCAATGGCACTTGGAACTGACCTCTAAAACTCATTACCATTTATGAGCATCTAATGTATCAGGCATAACATTAGGTCCCTGCTCCATCACTATTCCATTCTGAATTGTCCTAAAAGTCTTAAGAATGGAGCATACTCACTAGACACCTGAAGCTTCTAAATGATCACTTGGCAATAGAGTTCAAAGTTTTATGAAATAACTCTTTTAGGCCAACATATTTGGCAATCCTCTCTTTTAAGGATTAAATAGTATCCTGATTGATCTACTGTACTTTATATGGTACAGTTAGGTTATGTATCTACATTGCTCAAAGATTAAAAAATAAAAATTCCTGGTTTTGTCAATGACTCCCTGTCATAATACAATATTATTGGAACAATCTACTCATACAGTAAATGAAACACCTTCCGTTTTGTTTTTTTGTTTAAAGCTACAAGGGAGGTAAATGAAGTATCTTTGTGGGCGTGGGCAATATATTTAGGTTTTAATCTTACTGAACTTAGTCATTGTGTATACTCTTCCCTTTACTCAGACTATCCATTCCTTTTTTCACTCACTTTTTAAGGCCTAAATCAAATATGTACTCCATTGTGGACACTTTCCTATGAATCTACATAAAATCAATACCATACATTGTATATTCACACTGTACTGTGAATAAACGTCCATAATTCATCACCATTTATAAGCTTCTAGTATGTCTGGCACCATTTTAGGTGTTTAACATATTTCCCAATTAACTGCATTGTTTCCAAGTCTTTATCTATCATATCATTGTGAGTCTGCCCAGAAGAGGAAGCTTAATAACCATTTTTATCCACTCAGCACCTATCACAGAGATTGGGACATAATAGGTTTTGAATAATGTTCATACTTCATTAAGAATACACATTTTAGGAATATTACTCAGCCATAAAAAAGAATGAAATACTGCCATTTGCAGAAACCTGGAGAGACCTACAGAATATTATGCTCAGTGAAGTAAGTCAGACAGAGAAAAATAAATACTGTATGAATCACTTATATTTGGAATCTAAAAATAATACAGATGAATGTATATGCAAAACAGAAACAGACTCACAGACACTGAAAACAAACTTGTGGTTTCCAAAGGGGAGAGGGGAGTAGGGAGGGACGAATTAGGGATTTGGGGTTAACTGATACAAACTTCAATATATATAATAGATAAGCAACAAGGATATACTGTACAGCACAGGGAATTATAACCAGTATCTTATAATAACCTGTAATGGAGTATAATCTGCAAAAATACTGAATCACTATGCTGAACACCTGAAACTAAAATAATTCTCTAAATCAATTATACTTCAGTAAAAAAAGAGTGCACATTTTGTTATCAGAAATATACAATTGTATTTGCCCAAAATATAAGGACTATAATTTGATCAGAATCTTCAAGTTTTATTATTCTAATGCAAAATTTGATTCTTGATTTTCTTCAACAAGTGAAATTGATATAAATAGTTGCTTAGCATCAATATATTTTCCACGTCATATCCTCATTTCTGACTTTTTTTCCCCATTTTAAATAGAAAATCAAGTGCTGAAATCATTTCGTCTCTCAATCAGGAGAGTTATTCACTGAATGCTTTATTATAGTCAGACAGACCTGTGCTTAAATCTTAGCTCAGTTACTTACTAGCTATATGATCTTGTTCAGTTTCTTCTTTATAGAATGGAGATAATAAATGGTATCTATTTCATAGAGTTACTCTGAAGAGCAAATTAGATAATATATTTTAAGCAGTCAGTAAATATGCAGCTGTTGTGCCTGTGATAGAGATTTGTCCCTAACCCAGCAATGATTACAGTCTTACTTTAAACCAGTGATACTCAAAGAGATGTGTCTAACAAAGAACACAAAAAATACCTGTGTAACTGATAAAAATATAACTTATATCCCACACCTCAGTCTGAGATTTGCTGTTGGTGCAAGGACAAAGGAAGTAAGGTATAGGCACACAGTTAGAAAACTATCCCCCAATGTCTTTGAAATCACAGTTGAAATCACTAAATATTAAATTTATTAAACATTTTATATGAGTCCATTCCCAAATCCACTTACTAACAGTTAAAATGGTGGATTTGTTAAAATGCCAAATTTGAATTTTCTATTTCCCATTAGACATATTTTATTAAATATTTATTTATACAACAAGCTGTCTTAAGCAATAAATGCTTAATTAAAATAATTATATTGTTTTTAAATCCTTGTAAAGATTCAAGATGCAGAAAAAATATTTTCCCTCTGTAATCTATTCCTAATTTGGGGTTTATTGGTTTATAAAATCAGAAGGACAATGCCCTGTCAACACTGCCACTGCCTGAAGAAAGATCTTTAACATTATCACCATGGCCAGATGTGCTCAGGGCTCAAAGCCGCTCTTCTACTATGTCAACAAAGGTCTCAGTCCTATCTGCTGGTATAAGTTTCTATGTTTTACTGCTGTTCAACTTAGTTATTTAGCTCATCAATTTAAAACAGTCTGTAAGTGTGAAATAAAAATACTGCAGTAGCCACATATTCATTCATTAAAAATATAATAATTGAAGGTCTACCGTGTGCCAGGCACTGTTTTAGGCATGTTTCTGCACTCATGGAGTTTACTTTCTAGGACAGGGGAACTGTAAATAAACATATTAATAAATAATATGTTAGGAGATGACAGTTATATGAAGAAAAACAAAGTAAGTTAAGGGGGATAAAGAGTGACAGGAGAGATGCTACAATTATTTGTAAGGTGTTCAGGGAGGGCTTCTCTCTGAAAAGATATCTGAACAGAAAACTAACAGAGGGGAAATACCAAGCTATGTGGATATCAAGGGAAGAAGCATTCTAGAAGAGGAAATAGAAACTGCAAAGGCCGTGAAGTGTTCCAGGAAAAACAAGGCAACTTCTATGGACAGGGCAGAGGGAACAGAGGGGAAAAGGTATCAGATAAAGTTAATTAAACAGGCAGCATGGGGTTATATCCAGTAGGATCTTACAGGCTATGCTAAGGCCTTTGAGTCTTACTTTTAGTTATAAGGGAAGCCCTTAGGGCTTCCCCGGTGGCACAGTGGTTAAGAATCTGCCTGCCAACGCAGGGGACATGGGTTCGAGTCCTGGTCCGGGAAGATCCCACAGGTCACGGAGCAACGAAGCCCGTGTGCCGCAACTACTGAGCCTACGCTCTAGAGCCTGTGAACCACAACTACAGAGCCCGCGTGCCACAACTACTGAAGCCTGCGCGCCTAGAGCCCGTGCTCCGCAACAACAGAAGCCACCACAATGAGAAGCCCACGCACCGCAATGAAGAGCAGCCCCTGCTCGCTGCAACTAGAGAAAGCCCGCGCGCAGCAACAAAGACCCAACGCAGCCAATAAATAAATAAATAAAAAAGGGAAGCCCTTAGAGTATATACTGAGCAGAGAAATAACATAATCTGAATTATGTCTAAAAATTATGACTGCCATGTGAAAAACAAGCTACACAGAACAAAGGCAGAAGCAGGGAAACTAGAGGCACAAATGACAGATTCATGTCAAACATAAGTGATTAGCCACAGGAGAAATAAAATTTCCTGGACTTAATTAATGAACATGATGACCTAGACCCTCTATTCCCTGTGACAAGACTGTAAAAGATGTTAGCACCTGTTACATGTCAAACACAACAGAATTGTTTGCTAACAGATTATTCAGGCCTCAGGAAAAAAAAAAATCATCGTTTGCAAGGCAGACGATATTTCATTTACAAAGGTCTTTCCATAATGTACATTAACCCTTAAATCTTTAGATGGGCATCCCCAAATCTCTTAGATTCATGAAAGTCAAAACTACAAAGAAATAGCAATGAATTATTCTACTTCCAGGAATGGGAGCCTAAGACCAACTCTCCCACTAAGGATTAACTAGAAAAACTTACCAAGAAATAATTAAAAGCAAAAACTTAAAAACATTTGCTTGAAGGCACTGGATAGCTAACAACAAAGTAATGATTTACAGCTGAGGGTCAGAAGCAGCTCAGAAGTAAACTCTCTTCTGGAGGTACTTCTCCCCTCCTCCCTCACAAAAGCAGATATTCAAACAGCCAGTAAAAGGGGAAAAAAGGAAAGCCATCTTATTAGAAATTAAAAAAAATAAATATTGAAACCACAATAAAATACCACTGGACACTCAGCAAAATAGCTAAAACTAAAAAGATTCATTACTAAGTTCTGATAACAATGCAGAACAAATACAACCTTTATACACTGTTGGTGTGAGTGTAAACTGTACAACTACTTCAAAATTAAACATATATATACTTTAGAAGACTGTAAAAATAACTTCAATTCTCCACCCTTTACTATAGACATTACCTCTGAAATGTGACTCTGTAGCGTCTCTCATCCATAATTAGAATCTATTTCCCTACTCCTTGGATTTGGCCTGTACGTGTGACTTACTCTGGCCAACAGAATGTGTTGAAAACAACCGTGTGCCAGTTCGCACCTAGAGGCCTCAAGAAGCCTTGCGTCTTGCATTTCACGCTCCCTCTGAACCAAATGAACAAGACCAGGTTAACTTGCCAAATGATGGAAGACGTGAAGCCCAGCTACCTGAGTTGCCACAGTGACTAAAGCCATCCTAAACTAGTGTGGCCCCAGCAAACTGCTGACACATGAGCAAGCCCAGCTGAGACCAGCCGAGCCCAGCCAGCAAACTACCTTGCCCACACACAGACCCATGATCAACAATAAATGGTTACTGTTTTAAGCCATTGAGTTTTGGAGGGGTTCGTTCTACAGCAATAGCTAACTGATGGTATCAGAAGTGAGGTACTGCCACAATTTTAAAATTAAATATGTAATATTGGTTTTAGAACCAAACAGTGGCCTAAGGCTTGAAAAATCGTGAGCAAACTCTTAGCAAAAGCTGGAAAAGGGTAAGAAAATTTTCACCGCATGCTGAAAAAATGGGAATTTGTGCATGTAGTAACAAAATATGTGGCCAAATTGTGTTCTCTATAGTACTCAGAAGATGAAAAAGTTACTTAATAAACATTTAGATTTGTCTGAGATTTCCAGGCAAATGTTAAGGCAGCTGGTTGTTCCCAGCTGTGCATGACTAAGGTAACAGGGAAAAAAAAGAGATGAGCTAAAGAAAAAGTGATCAGTTTACAAGCAAAATTTAGAAGGAATAAAGAAGGGCCAGGACTTGTTGGTTTGGAAAACACAACTGCTTCTCATCTCCAGTCTCTCAGCTGGCAAAACATTCTCCAAATGTATAGTCTGGGACTGCAGACCAAATCAAGACGTAAAACCCCCTCATTAACGTCTCTAAAAGAATAATGAAGGGGCCTACAAGACCCCCTCAGCTAAATAAAAGGCCTTCTGTGGTCTTAAAGGAGTTGTCTCACAGAAGTCTGACACACCCAAAATAAGTCTAGAAAAAGTGTGTCTCAAAAACAGTTATAAGTTTGACTCTTCGCATATAATAACACCCAGCAACTCTACTCCCAGGCAGATAACCAACAGAAGTGGGTGATCATATGTAACAAGAGGCATGCACCAGGATGTCCACAGCAGTAATACTCATAATAGCTAAAAACTGGAAACAACCCAAATGCCTATCAACATTGTAATGAATATGAATATAAATTTTTAAAAACTGTACTGAATAAAATGTGTTCTTTCATATAATAATATGTTATACAGCAATGAAAATAAACTATATCTATATGCAACAAAAATGAATAGCAAAAACACAATTTTGAAGCAAGCAACACAGGAAAATAATATAATTCCTTTTAAATAAAGTCAAAAATAAAAGTTAAAACTAAACTGTGGTGTTTAGAGATGTATGATTAAGGGGTAAAAATATAAAAACAAAAAGAAAATATTATCATAGAAGGTAGACTACATGAGAGGGAAAAGAAGGGGAAACTATTTAGAAGAGGCCAAGGAGAGTTCTGGCAAACTGGCAATGTTTTATATCTTGATCTGTGTAGTAGTTACACAGATGTCAGCTTTGTGATTAACTGTACATTTGTGTTTTATGTACTTTTCTGTACATACATAATTTAACATGTATAAAAGATGTGCATCAGTGAGACCAAAGGACTGTGGCAGCCAAAGAACTAGGAACGTGTCCAGGTTCAAAAGCACTTTAGACAGAACTATTTTGTTTAAATGATATGCTCTGCTGAGATTTTATTCAATTCATGTAATCAAAGCAACACTGATTTATTCTGTCAGCCTGTTTAAGACTAAAGGGGAAGAGAGGATTCCCTGTGTTTGCTTAATGATTCAGTAAAATCTAGCAGGTACTATATTATGAGATGAACTATCACCGTTTCTCATCAGGAGCACCATTCACTTTCAATAATAGTTCTTTTTTGTTTTCTTTTTAAAATTTGTTTTATTTTTGGCTGCATTGGGTCTTCGTTGCTCTGCGCAGGCTTTCTCTAGTTGCGTCGAGCGGGGGCTACTCTTCGTTGCGGTGGCTTCTCGTTGTGGAGCATGGGCTCTAGGTGCGCGGGCTTCAGTAGTTGTGGCACGTGGGCTCAGTAGTTGTGGCTCGCGGGCTCTAGAGCACAGGCTCAGTATGTGGCACACGGGCTTAGGTGCTCCGCGGCACGTGGGATCTTCCTGGACCAGGGCTCGAATCCATGGCCCCTGCATTCACAGGTGGATTCTTAACCACTGCGCCACCAGGGAAGTGCTCAATAGCGATTCAAAAAGTCCTGATAAAATATTATTCCTCCATCATTTATCTACTTGTTCTTCAGAAGTTCCTTGTGAAATTTTACTGTGATGAGAAACGTTTGAGTAGAATTGCCTCCTAGCCCCATTACAGCTGCAAGCAAAGTCCTAGACTTTTTCTGCCAGGGAAAGAGCAGAGATGCGAGAAGCCACAAGAG
Source organism: Delphinus delphis (assembly GCF_949987515.2). Lineage (NCBI taxonomy): Eukaryota > Metazoa > Chordata > Mammalia > Artiodactyla > Delphinidae > Delphinus > Delphinus delphis. Next base: position 78,171,617 of record NC_082685.1, read on the forward strand.
ATGAGAGAACCTTCCCTCAAGGCTTCAGTATGTATCGCAGCTGACGATCAGCTTGACTACGGTGAGAAGAGACATGTATACCACAAAATAATAATATGCTACACTTAGAACCTTCTCTTAAAGAAAAAGGCACCACTGTAAAAAAAAAAATGCTGAAAAATCATACATCATAACTTATATTTGTCCAGTTCATATTCTACTGCTACACCATTTCTGAAATCTGTAACACAAAGTATAAAAGAGGGTTACAGATTGATTCAGTTAAGAAAATACTTTTCTTTAAAAATCTAAACTCATTAAACAAGAAAAAAATCAGCTTTAATCACTAGCTAATAACTTTAATTAAATTTAATTTTTAATTTTTAAATTAAAGAATGTACCAGTTGGCTGATGTCAGTATTGGATATAAGACTGTTATAAATAAAACCTTAGATTTTCCCATAAATCTATAATTGTGAAATGGGCTACAGGGTTGGTAGCATTATATTTCGAAAGAGCATTACAAATCAGACAAAATGCAATTTTAAAGTACAAGCTAAAATGTTGAGATCTGTGGTAGATTTAATTTTCCAAATATAGACACAATATCTTTTATCCCACAGGCCCCTCTTTCAATATGACCTTAACACTTCTCTCATAGAGAAGTGTGGTCAATATCCCTGCCCCGTGAAGCTTGCAGACCTTTATGACTGCTTCAACCAACAGAGGACAACAGAAATTATGCTATGTGACTTACGAGCCTAGGTCATAAAAATGTCATGCACGTCTGCCTTAGGATGCTCTTGGATTTAGCTGCCATTGGCATTGGATTCAGGTTAAAGCCTAAAGGGCACTGAGGACAGTGTTAGTGGATGCCTAAAAGGACCAGAAGGGGTTGTTGGTAAGGGTTTAAAAGTACGGAAATGTGATTGGAAGCTGCAAGAAAGGGGTTCCTTGTTTTATTTTGGAGGGAAGTTTAGAAATACTGTTGTTGGCAGAAAAATTGAAAATGGGAAATGTTCCTAATGAACTCAATGACTAAAAGTGCCACTGGGTTTCTTCTCGTTGCATATAGGAAAGAGATAAGCTAAAGAATGAACTATTAGCTCCAAAAGAGCAAGGACTTGCTGGGTTAAATAAAAGTGTGTGAAGTTACAAGGACCTCCAGATGACAAAACGATTCTCAAATAACGAAATGGCTTTCAGGTAAAGATCAAATCCAGAGTAGGGCTGTAACATGCTGTGTTAAGATTTCAGAAAGAGCTAAGACAAAGCCTCATAGAAATGTTCAGATTGACAAAAGGTCTTATAAGTTATATTAGTATGTTTATTCCTATATAACTAATTACCACAAAATGAGTGGCTTAAAACAACATCAAATTATTAGTTCATAGTTCTGTAGGTCAGCAGTTCAGACAGGCTTGGCTGGCCTCTCACAAGGGTGTAATCAGATGTCAGGCAGGGCTCTTATCTGGAGGCTCTGGGGAAGAATCTGTTTCCACACTCATTCAGGTTGGTGGCAGAATCTAGTTCTTGCAGCTAATGGTCTGTGATCCCTGTTTCCTTGCTGTCAACCAGAAAACACTCTCTTCTCCTAGGGGTTGCCCTCATTCTTTCTCACCAATGTCTCCATCTTCAAACCAGCAACACGCAGAGTCCTTTGTATGCTTCATATCTTTCTGATTTCTCTTCTGCTACCAGCCAGAGAAAACTTTCTGCTTTTAAAGTGAACAGTTTGGGCCAAGCCCACCCAGAAAAACCTCCGTATCTTAAACCAACTGACTTGGGACTTTAATTAAATCTGTAAAAGATAATTATCTATTTAAACAAAAACAGTATAGTGTAAGGCTTATAACATATTTAAGAAAAATATGTGATAATAAAAGCAAAAGGCCAGGGGTTGGGAGGAATGAATGTATACTACTGTAAAGTTCTTATCAGTGCCTGGACCTTGACACTAAAGGAAAAACGCGTGCCCCCATTCTCGTTTTAATGCATATTTTAACGGTTAATATTTTTCCAGAACATTATTGAGAAACTGAAATTCATAACATTTTAAGTTTAAATATTTTATTTATATCAACAACAGCATGTTTTAAGTTTACTTTCCTGGTTTTATGGAAGTAAACTTATCAATAATATTTTTAAAATCTACTTCTTTGTTTATGTTATTATCAATTGAGGGAAATGCCATGTTAAATAATTTCTCTTGACAAAGTGACAATCATAAGTAATTTTAAATTAACTTCAGTTTACTGAAACTTCTTTCACAGGACACCACTGTAACTGGTATTGTTTTAAAAAAAATTCTCAAGGTCACTAACAAATTTGGGTAAAACTGCACTAAGCAAATTTCAAAACAGTTTTAGAAGATCCAAACATCATGCTGACTTCATAGTATAATTACTGATACTGCATGCTGCTAAAACTATTTCAGATGAAATTCTTACAGGACTTAAATAATCTGACTTTTTTAGAACCAAGTCAGTGGCTGTTTTTTGTAAATAGAAGTACTCAGAAAATAACTTTTCTCTGGTTAAAAATACAAAATTTGAAGACACTTCATTTAATTTTTCATATCTTCATAATAATGTGAGATTAGGATGCCCATAATCTCTCTAATTTCTATTTTATATAAACTTCCCAATAATAATTTATACTCTCATCTGGTGATCTGTATATTTCAAACTTTTCATTTTTATTTTAAAATTGAGCAGGTATATTCATAACTCTTGTTAACGTTCTGCATTCATCAAACATTCAAAGTTATATTCTCCCACTTGTTGTAAGCAAAGGGACAGGCTTTTTATTAAGTATGCAGCTTTATTTTTAATCAGATCATTTTATTGTAGAGCTTTATTAACCTTTTTCACTTGGTTCAAACAGCTAGGAAAAGAAGGTCACTAGCATCAAAGAACAAAATTCAGTAAGGTCTTTTAATAGACCTAATCTTCCCTTAAACATTTTCTTCCTAAATTTATCCTAAAGATATTAGACAAAAAAAAAAAAAAAAAAAAAGGAAGGAATTATCTTCTTTATGCCTTCTACATTCACAACTAGTTCTACTTCTGGCAAAACTTAATAATGGCCTTATAAAGAGTTAGGCATTTCAATTTTGCTGCTCTAAACTGGAAAGACCTCTTTAAGTAATGAAGATACCAATGTGCTGTATGTAATAGACACTTTTACATTTCCTACCATATTTAATTCTCAGAAAAACCTTGGAAGGTTGCTATTATTGTCCAAACTTTCAGATCAGAATTTGAGCCTCAATCAGGTAAGTAACCGCTCGAGATTCTTTAGCTATTTCCCAAGAGGTAAACAGTGTGCTTCCAAAGCCTGTGTTGCTTTTACTACATACCAATGCCACCTTCAAAGTCCTTTACATTATTCTGTATTATCTGTCAAATGTAATACAGAGCTATTTTTTAGCTGAATGGTAGAAATAACTAGGAACCAGAGAAATGCTTTGTCCCAGGACACACACCTATTTAATAAGGTGTGTATTTAGTAACAAAGTCTAAACCTTCTCTACAACAATATTAACATGGGAGAGGTGAGGGGGGAAGGAACCATGAATAAAAATCTTCAACCAGACCTTTTAAAATATAAGAAATTAAAATCACAGTTGTTCACAATTTTTTTGCTCCACAGTTTATTAGGATAATTGATTTTTATAATTCTTATACTAATGTATGTGATATATTTTAGCGACCTAAAATGAAAAATTAATAGGTGATTAATGCTGCAAATATAAAGGCAAACCCCTACTGTGCAAAGCAGTATAAGTAGGGCGTACAAGAATGGAAGCCATGGAGACAGTCATGTCTGAATGTAAATCCAATTAAAATAACATGGCTGGTACCAACAGAACCCGGCTCAATAAAATTTGAAGGAAAATAGGGAATCATATTAGAATTCTTCAAATTGGCATTAACTAGGTCAATATACTCACATTCTTCCCTGTCAAATTTAAAAGTTAGGAACTACCATCTATACTATCTTATCCCCTCCTTTTTTCACTAGGACACACAGAATGTTCGTTTACCTATAAGATTTTTACAAGAATATACTTCCCTGACAAATATAGAATACCAGTGAGTTTATATTTAAGAACCTTTTTTCTCTCCTAACAGGCTCTAATCCTATAAATCAGTAAGAGATCGGGAATAGGCAGGAGACTTTCTTAATGAACACACTAGTACTTTTAAATTCTAAGACAAGAGAACTTGAAGATTCTGAAGGCATAAATTAGTAAAACATAAGAGGGACCAAAGCACAAACAAGTCATCAGTTAATACAAGTGACATATTTAATTCATGTGAATTTAACTGTGATTCAGCTCAATTCAACTATATATATATGGACTTCAACTATACACTCTGCAAACAGAGATAGAATACTAATTAAATAATGCAAGCAATGAGGCCCACCATTCCCTGAACGAGCGTAACTCCTGGAGTCAGTGTGAGTGTGAGACGGAAAATGTGAATCTTCTGTTTCCTCAGTCGATGCGTGCTGAGGCCTCATGTACTAAGGTGATTCTAGGGCTAAAAGACATACGTGCACTGTAAATCTAAATGTTCAACTAAAGAAACAGCAAACTGTTCCAACAAACTTCTGAAGAAAAATAATACCGCTGAAATTGACTTAATAAGAAATGCTATGATGGGATCCAATGTGGTACTTTCCTAAGGCATTTCCTCTCCCTCCCAAGAAGAGTCTTGTCTCTATGAGATCATCACCTTCTGCACCGACATTAGAGACCCTAAAACCCATCTCTCCGTAAGATTCCTTATATATAAAAGAAAAAAAAAGAGGACATCACTCTTTTTAATATTAATGTGCAAAAAGAAAAATAAGAAATTTTATGGGAGAGGCTGGCAGAAATGAGGATTAGGGAAAACTACGTGGGCTAAAAAAGGCAGTCTTTGTAGATTTGGGCCAATTTGCAATATGAATCGCTTAACGTAAGTTAATGAATTATAAACTGATAGAATTTTTTAATGTAAGTTAATGAAATATAAACTATCTGATAGAATTTTTACATCAGAGTTTCAAAAATTACCTAAAACTATTTGTAAACCAAACTTCCCCAAAAAGAATATTGGAAGCGAAAAGCACCCTCAAGTAAACAGGTCAAGTTTGCCCTCTGTCGATATATACAATTGACTGGTAGACACATTCTGGTCAGGAAATGTTTACACTTTCATGCAAGTGGCTATGGTTAAGTTGCTAAGTACAATTTTCAAGCTCCAAATTCAACATCCCACCAGCAATTAAACAACAGGATAGAGAGAATTAGGTATAAAAAAAAGATAAAATATTTTACAATTTCTACTTCCCATTTCTGAGGGAAATCATGTTTCCTAAGCCTAACTCACATCCTGGCGCTGACAAAAAAAATGATCATGTTTGTACTTTACAGTGTGGTTAACCAACAAGGCAGCCTGAGGCTGGGTGACTGGCTGGGCCCTCCAGTTCCCCCAGACACTGCTTGGCTGCCCCAAGGGCAGAACAGGGCAATCAATATTCAGCTAACCTGCCTACTTGCACTTCAGCTGAGCAGCTATCATCTAGAAAAATCCGGTACAGACTCTATTTTACTACCAGAAACTCCCTGATTCTCTAGTACTATGAGTACTTCATCACCCAGACAGCCCTCCCAGAAAAGAATAGGAAAACTCTCAATGCAATCGTCTATCAAGGTCATTCTCTCACTCCTCACACTTGGCAAATAGAAATAAATCACCTACCCTCCAGAGGGTTTCATGACTATCAAAACAAAATGTTTAAGAGCAAGATAAAACCATACAGACTACGAGAACAGGCACTAGCCATGGACCTCACTAAAGACAGACGGCAAAGTAATCACTGTGGAAGCACAGTGGTTACTTTATTAAATTGTACATTATTTTCAGTCCTTCTGGGCAAATAAACAAAAAGTGACTTATTGTTTATTAATTTCAAGGGTCCGATGAGACAAAGTATAAAAGCACGTAGGATACCTGGCATATATTAAATGGTCAATAAATGTTATCTATTATCATTACCTTCTTAATTGTTTAAATGTGGCAGTATCAGGCATAGTGGTTACTTTCTGTGCACTGCAGCTATCCAGACACTCAGCTTTAATGAGCTCCATCCACCTAGGCTGACTAGAATTCAGAAAAATACAAAGTGGCAGCACTTAGGAAAGAGACAACGAGGTATCTCAGCCACCTGCATATTTCATATAATATTATGAAGAAATTAGATGTCCCCTCGGCCTCCAAATAGGTCATAATCCATATGAACTGACCCAAGGCAACTTGTGGGTTTACTTCTTAAATAAACAAAATTTCCTTATGAGAAATGTTTACCTTTTTTTAGGAATTACCATTAATTAGACCGCATTTTAAACTGTATTTTTAAACTTGTTCTTGTCCTATATAATATCCCCTCATCTCCAAAGATTTCTACTCTTTAGAAGCAGACAGCTGAAATACATAATTAGGTAGTACTTAATTCATAAATAACATGTGTACCATCAAAGAGAAGTGTAAATACACTTATATGGCAGCAGTGTTATTGTTACTCATTACCATGCCAACCTAAAACACCTGAGGAGGTGACTATAATTTAACTTATAAACGAATACACAATACCCACGCTCAAAGCTAAGGAATCTATAAATTATATCTAAATATAAATTTATATATAAATCTATAAATTACTTATCTGTCTACAGCAAAATGCTTGATAAATTTAAATCGTTCAAGCTACTTTAGGTATATGCTTACAATGTTCATATTTTCTTGTACTTCGGAGTCAAAAGAAGTCAATATACATAAAAATCAGTTGAAAAGTAGAGAAAATACCCAAATTAAAATGAGGATGAAAATCTGAGCCATCATTTACATGAGGCAGAAGAACTTTTGATTTCTCATTTTAAAACAAGACTATCGTAAAACTAGCAACAGATTTTTGGTAGACTATTTCTTCTATTATTATACATTAACAATTAAATAATATCCTCCTCCTCCTCTCTTAACTAAAAAGGATGATTGCAATATGCCTGCCTCACTGGAGTGTTTTGAGACTCAATATTTGTAGATTTTTGAGCCTTGTGGCTAAAAGAGTGAATATAAAGTATTATAATCAAGAATAGCGATATAAAAACAAAGATGGTTTAAGATAATAGAAAATTACATTTATAAGTGGCACAATGCCATACTACCCCTGAGGACTTGTTCTTTCAGAGTACATACTCTATGAAAGGTCACTGTGGGTGAAAAAAAAACCCCACAGGGAGTTCAAGTAGCCTACAATGCAATATTAGTAATTAAGGAAGTGGTATTCTTCCTCTATATTCATTTGGGAATCATTTCTACTAATTAAGAGAAAAGGAACAGTGATTTGTTAAAAATGATGGTTACAGAAAATTCAATCTGAATTCCAACAGCCTGGTTACAAAGGAGAATACTGTAACACTGAACAATTTTTTTAATAAGGGCAAACTACTATACAAGCCATCAAGTCAGTACTCAACTATCTTCCAAAATAATATACTCCTAAAAATATTTTCCAGAATAACCTGTTCCTAACACAATGTTGAACTATAGCACTGCAAATGCAAATTTAATTAACATTAAGTGCCTACTATGTGAGAGTCATTCTATCGATAATAGGCACTTCACAGATATTTAATTCTATCAATAATCCTAGAAGGCAGGTATTACCAGCCACATTTTCAAACTGGGAAATTTGCTGCAGAAAGATTCAGATTCTTGCCCACAGTCTAAGAATTTAAACTCAAGTCATCTCACTTTTACACTTTAAATCCAGTGTACCCCCTTCATTCCGTCAGACTAGGGTCGCATCTGGCTATGCCAATAATCAACTGACAAACCATTCAGCCTCACTGGGCCTGAGTTTTCTCAGTAAACTTAAAGGGTTGAAATATTCCCTAAGTTGGTCTCCTTCATCCTCCTTCTCTCTCTCGCTCTCTCGCTCTCTCGCTCTCATTCTGTCTCTAAAATGTACTATTTTAATCCTTTTAAAGTATACAATTCAGTGGCTTCCAATACATTCACAATGCTGTGCACTAATTTCAGAACATTTTCACTACCCCAGAAAGAAACCAATAACCTTTAAGCTGTCAGTCCCCATTCTTTCCTCCCCCCAGGTCTTGATAACTGCTAACCTGCTTGTTGATTCTGCCTAACCTGGATATTTTATATAAATGAGACCATAAAATATGTGACCTTTTGTGTCTGGTTCCTTTTACTAAGAAAAATATTTTTGAGGTTCATCAACATTGTAGCATGTATCAGGACTTCATTTCTGTTTATGGCTCAATAATATTCCATTGTATGTGTATACCACTATTTGTTTATCCATTCATCCACTGATGGGCATTTGAGTTGTTTCCACCTTTTGGCTACTGTTATGTACTGCTATAAACATGCATGCAGATATACATATTTGAGTCCTTGTTCTCACTTCTTCTGGGTATATATCTAGGAGTGAAACTGCTGAGTCATTCAATAGCTCTATGTTTGAATTTCTGTGGAATTGACAAACTATTTCCCATAGTGGCTGAACCACTTTACATTTCCACCAGCGATATATGAGGGTCCTAATTTCTACACATCCTCACCAACACTTGTTATTTTACTTTTTTTTGTTTTTAATTATAGCCATCCTAATGGGTGTGAAGTGGTATCACTCTTGTTTTGATTTGCATTTCCCTAGTGACTAATGATGTTGAGTATCTTTTCATGTGCATGTTGGCCATTTTCATATCTTCTTTAGAGAAATGTCTATGCAAGTCCTTTACCCATTTTTTATTTGAGCTGTTTGCCTTTTTGTTGTTGAGTTGTAGGAGTTCTTTACATATTCTAGACACAAATTCCTTACCAGGAATTTGCAAACATTTTCTCTCATTCTTTAGGTTACCTTTTCTTTTTCTTCATAATGTCCTTTGATGCACAAGTTTTTAATTCTGATGAAGTCCAATTTATCTATTTTGCCATTCGTGCTTTTGATATTATATCTAAGAATCCATTGCCATTTCCATCTAAGTTCTCTTTGGGCTGGAAAATTCCATCAGCCTTTGCTCATTCCATAAATAAAGTTGTACATGAATAATAATTCTATTTGTTTTACTGCTGAGAATTATAAAAGGGTTATTTTTGGAGTTATTATTATATTACCCTTACCAAGGAAGTGGCAGTATTTTAACTTTGGATAAAATGGCCCTTTAAAGATGGATAGGTTGGAACTCCTTGAGATAAAATGGAGTAACGCTGAAAGAAACTGTATTTTTGCTCGATTATAAAAAGAAAGGAAGAAGTGGAAAGAGAGGGAAGAAGAGAGGAAGGGAGAAGATTCAAATAAAAAATTCCCAAGTGACCCTGGAACTAATGTGTCTGAGGGTCCTCTGTATGACAACGACTCAAGGGAGCCTGCGGCTAGGGTTCCAGTTTTATAGCCAGATTCTCACTCTCCATCACGGCACCCACAACATACACCATATCCTCACTTTCCAACTGATCTGATTTAGAATCTATGGTCCATCACTAAAATCACTCCCTTGTACACAAGGCCAATCCTTTGTCCCTTTCTCCCTTCACCTGATACACCTGGCAAAGATGAAACGCTGATTAAACCCAATTATCTACCTACTTCACAGTTGCATCACAGCAACTAAAAATGGATGAAGGAAAATGTACACCACTTCAACAGTTCTCATTTCAAATTCATGGTCACAAATCTCAAGTGGGCAATAAGCACTGGCCAGTAACAGTGAAACAGCCTAAAATAACTAGTTTGTTCATTTTCCCAATATCCAAAATAACTGTTTCATACTTCCTCCCCTGTTCCCAAACCTTCTAGACCTACCCACTACCTCAACTAATGACTGCATTCAGAAACAGAAGCAATCGGACACAGCTTCCTCTTCTACCACCCAAACTACCTACCTAAGCCATTCTCTTTCTTTTTTGCTGTTACAACAAATAATGTGTTCCCACTTTCATCAAAGTCCAACCCTTTCATTTGTGCTCTGGCCCTCTTATCGTCTCACTTTCTCATGGAACTTGTATCCCTCTCTGTCCTGCAGCGTCAATTTCTCCCCAATGGATATGGAATCGGCATACAAACCTCCTCTAGTATCTCCAGTCACTGAATCCACATTCCCCTACATTGACTATTCCGTTTCTGTTTCTTGAAGGAGTTACGTAGGTGGTTGCTTTCACTTTTTTGCCTCATTTTCTTTCCTCAATTTACTCCAATCAGGATTCTTTTGCCTCTCAATTGTGATTGAGACCACAATTACCAAGGTTATCAGAGAAGTCCATCTAGCCAAATCCAAGTCATATATGTATGTCTGTTCTTCTCTTTCCTGGCCCCTCAACAGTATTCAATACCGCCCTCCGTCTCGAAACACCTCCTTCTCCTGCCCCACACAGTGATCACCAGTGACCTCCATGACACTAAATTCATTTTTTTTTTAAACTGCTATATAGTGATTATAAGTTCAGGCTATTGTGGCAGGTGGACCTGGGTTCAAATCTTGCCCATATTACTTTCTAATATCCAATCTAGGGAAAGATACTTAACCACTGAGACTAGTCTTCTTAATCTACAAGCTAGGGAAAATACTAGTACTTAATTCACAGCTGTGAGGGTTAAATTAGTATCTTTTTATTTTCCTCTCTTTTACCTCTTACAGCATGTAACATTATTCACCCCCGACGAAATACTCTCTTGCTTTGGTCGCTGGCTGCTCCTTTCCCAATCACTGTGATAAGCTCCTGTAGCTCTACTTGCCTTTTAAATTTGGGAGCTTATCAGCTTCTATACTTCCTCCCTAAGTGACTAACCTCTTCCATCTCATAACTGAAATGATAATCAAAACCTCGATGATTTCCAAGTCTCAATTTCTAGTCTATAATCCACTCCCCACCTCACCAACTGCCATCCAAACAATCTCCACCTGGATATCTCAGCTACCTCATACTCAACATGCTCAGAAGATAAGCCTCTATCCTTTTTCATGTGTTCTTTCCTCCACCTGGATATCTCAGCTACCTCATACTCAACATGCTCAGAAGATAAGCCCCTATCCTTTTTCATGTGTTCCTTCCTCCATCTGAAACTCCCCTGCCTGTTGCAGTCTCCAACTCCTTGCTGTCAGTTTCCACAGTTCCATGTATTTCCTTTTGTAACAGTCACTAAACTTAAATATATTTACCGGCTTAATGTATGCATTCCCTTTTAGACCATAAGCTCCATGATTGAAAATAAAACCTGCCTATATCACAAATACCTTGCCTAGTACCTCATGCATGGTAAAGGTTTAATAAATGTTTCTTGAATTGAATTTGAGCTATTTTAAAAGTTGTTGCTTATTTAATTTATTGAACTTTAATTTATTGAATTTTATTTGTTCAGATGTCTAATTCACTGTTAACACTTTTATTTCAAAGTACATAAGCCACTCATTTACATTACTATCATTTCTAATCCACAAAAATACATTAAACAAAATTTAAAGGTACTTTTAAACATATTCTATTATGTTTGAGGAATTCTACAATTATCAATTGCCTCCAGATTTCAAAAAAGTAAAGAAGTTCAGAAGCTAGGAAAGACAAGTGAGGGTGATACTGTTTGCCTACTTTGAAATTTCACAATTTTTTTTTTTTTTTTTTTTTTTTTTTTTGCGGTACGCAGGCCTCTCACTGTTACGGCCTCTCCCGTTGCGGAGCCCAGGCTCCGGACGCGCAGGCTCAGCGGCCATGGCTCACGGGCGCAGCCGCTCCGCGGCATGCGGGGTCTTCCCGGATCGGGGCACGAACCCGTGTCCCCTGCATCGGCAGGCGGACTCTCAACCACTGCGCCACCAGGGAAGCCCTCACAAAATTTTTGAAAAGAATTTTAGTAAAAAGATGATTTTTTAAATTATGCAATACATGGAGTATTTTTTAAAAGATTTTCTCCTCCCAAGTCGTTTTTATCATTTTCTCCACATGAATACTAACTTCCATCACACTCTGTGTATTAATATTTCGTTTTTACTCATCAAAAATACACAATGTCTAAAACAGTATTTTTGCTAGCTTAAAAGTCTTATCCATAGATAAATGCAGACTTTCCATTAGGCAATCTAAAGTACAGAAAAAGACTTATACATACATACTCTTCACACGCATATAAGGGGGTTCATTTTGTGATACCAAGGAGCTACACACGTATTATTTGAACACTTCAATATACTTGAATACTAAGATCTTTAAGAAAGTCATACTGATCACAAAACTAAAAAAAAAGAAACCACAATAAATTAAGGAAAGAGTTTTGTATTGCTCTCATTTAGAACACATGACACCTTAAAGGATACTATCATTGAGAAACTGATCACAATGAAAAAGGATACAAAACAAAATTAAGAATCAGAAAACTAGAGTCACAAAGCCTTAGGATTACTTAAATAAATAAATTTGATTGCAAAGAACCAGGCTTTTTTTTTCAAAGTATATGGGCAATTGTCTACCAAATAAGGGTTGTTTCTATTTACTCTAACTGCTAGAATATTTTATGAGATTGCTTCTACATGTTCTATAATAAAATAAAACACATACAACAAAAGCTTCTTTAATGTGTATACTAAAGGAATAAAGAAATTATAAATGAGAGGGCTCTATAATCTTACAAAAATACCAGGGCCTTTCACTGGTCTCCTAAAATTATCCAAAATAATTAACTAGTTATCAAAGAGCCTACTTTTGAGATAGTAATGTTACACTTTTCTCCAGAAGCTCTTATATTCTTTGAATGCCACCTTTGAGTGTGTGTGTTCCTAAAACGATTATGAAAAGCCAATTATCAAACTATAGTAAAGACCTTTTTTTAGTTTACACCCTTTCACCCAGTAATTACACTCCTGAAGAATAACCATAAGTTCCAAGGATGCTTTATTCATTCATTCATTTGTTCATTCATCATTCAATAAGGGTTTACTGAACACCTACCATGTATTTATACACAAAGATGTTTATCACAATATAATAGGAAAATACTGGAAGCAAACTCATTATTTGACAACAGAGGAACTGGTAGGAAATTGTAGTAAGTCATAGCCAAAACATGATGCAGTCAATCATTTAATATATTAATGATGAGTCTGAATATGGAAAAGATCTGTTACAGAGTTAAATGAAGCAAGCAGAATATAAAATCAAAGAAGACTTTCAAAAGAAAGTAGCTATTAAAAAAAAAGAAAGTAGCTATTGAATGAACACTGAAATAAAAGACTGCACAGTGGTGGTAAATCTGTGACTTTTTCTTTCCATATCTATAAAATTTTCAAAATAAACGTATACAACTTAGGTAATAAAAAAAGAACCAGAAACATCTTCTTTAAAAGATAAGCAATATTCATCAATCATTTCATTTCAGAAGTAAAAACCACTGACCTGTCTTAAAATTCTAAACCCTGAATAAAACCATCCCAAATGACACAAAAGTATCTTGACACAGACCTGCTCATTATACAAAGCTAATTTTATAAATTTCTGATCAAAATCAGTGAGTAAAAAAGCCCAAGACTTTATAGAATGTCTTTTCAGATCATAAGATAGTATACTTTAGAAAATGAATAACTGCTATTTATCAAAAAAGAAAAAAAAAGTTCTGACTGATGAATGAGACTACCTTCTCATACCACTGAACAGTAATAACAGTACTGAACAGTAATAACAAAACTTCAATTCTTTTTCTTAAACCAAATACAAACATCACTGTTTTTTAAAAAACCACTTATAACAGAGGTATAGGAAAAAAATGACTGGAAGGTCATATAACAAAACATAACAATGCTGTGGGTACTAGAATTACACTTGATTTTAATTGGCTTTTTTCCCCTATATTTTCCAAAATGTCCATTATAAATATATACACAAATATTGTAACACAGAAAAATAAATTTAAATTATCAAAAGAATATGCTGAAATATGTTCACTATATAGATTAGATTAATAAAAATACAACATTTGTAAAATTTAGACCTGTTCATCAAAGCAGCTCAGAAAAATCTGAAGGTCCTTCCGAATCAGTCAATACAAACATTACCTTTAAGAAGATCAAAATACTTTAAATTTCTAATACAAAGAGTTCATGATTTGAACAGCATATGTGTGTTTTTCTCTTACTGAAAAACCTGTCATATATACAGCTAAGGATGTGTTTTTAATGATATACCCTATTTCTTTGTTCACGACACGTCAACATCAATGATGTCATATAGCCCTTACAATAAGGTCTGTTAATAAATGCAGTGTCTATTAAACTGAGACAACATCAAAACATACAACTTTACTTACCACATAAAAGAATATATGTGTCTTTCATTGACTTTAGTGTAAAATTGTTTCAATTTAGTCAAAAAGGAAATTTAGAATCCATGTAATTGTAGTTTTATGAAGAACAATAATAAAACAATCATTGCATTTTAGAAAAGCTTTCAACACCTTGAAACATATACACATATTACAGGATAACTGCTAAGTTATTAAATAAGCAAAATGATACAGTATCCTAGCAATAAATATAGCATAGGTCTCTGAAATAAAATTGCCTGACTTCAAATCCTAGCTCTGTTTATTAGTTAGGAATAACCTAGGAAAATAAACTAACCACTACATGTTTCCATTTCTCCATCTATCTATAAAATACAGATAATAATAAGAATTCATACCTGGAAGAGATGTTTTTTAAATATCAAAGGAGGTAACACCATATGTACATAGAGTAAGCAATTTAAAAAAAGGCTTTTTTCCTCCTTTTTCTCAATCTAAATAGAATTTGTCATACATTTTGAAAATAAGAATGAAGACCTCTAATTTTAAAAATTGGTATTAAAAGTCCTAAGTTCACTCAAGACCATAATTACCCTTCTGCAGCCTGAGCACAATCCAATGGAACACTTAGATAAATGTTTAGAAAGTTCTCTTGTCAAGGTGACTTTATCTCAGTTGTTTCAAAAGAAGAAGAAAAAAAGAATGAAACACAAGGATTCTTTCTTAAAGGATGAACAAAAAGAATTTAGAATCACTGCATTTACAAAATATGATTGTCTTGAACAGCAAATTTACTGAGGAAAATGCAAGATTAGTAGTAAAATTCAAATATTTTAGCGTTTTTAGGATATTCAGTTAAAGTGTTGATGCCATCCAAATTACCAAATCTGTTACATATAAAATTGCTATTCTCTATAAAGAAATTTCAACTGTCTATGACTAGGTCTGGAACCAGTTATGCTCTAACCTAACACAGCCATTCAACTATCTTTGGGATTACTGTATTCTCTTTTCTCATAAAGAAGTTAATACAGGTGGCAGAATGTAACAAAAAAAATCAACAGTGTAGAAGGCTTTTTAATAAATTTCATTTTGGCAAATGATCATATGCAAATTAGCAAATATTGAAATCAGGATGATTTTATTTATTTGTTCTGTACATATCTGATTAATAGGCACTAATTTTGTTGATGATAACAAGAGAACTCTATTGTTATATAGAGATTAGAAATGTAAACACTTAGCATTTCCCACAACTACTGACTTCACAAATTATTTTGAATGTTATTTCAAATAACACTGTGAGTGCCAGAGGTTAGGTAAGCAAAGAGCTCTACTGCCCCCTAATGAAGTAAAACAAAAAAACCAAAAAAGTCCAAAAACTCAGAAAACTTGTTTTGAGGTATGTGTGGAACAGGAAAATAATCTTACTTTGCTAAATGCAGTAGACAAACAGTAAGAAAATTAACTGAAAACAACTAGAATATCTATCAAAATACTATAGGAAAAGCTAGAATCATCCAGTTTTCATGATAAAATTAGTAGCAAAACAGGAAAGCCTGGAGACAGAAATGTTCTAACAGAAAGGAGGCCAGTACAACAATGTTATCTAAAGTGACAGCAATTAAAACTTCACCTCAGGCTACACTTTTCATGTGTATGTTGGAAGGGAATGAGAAGAAAGAGATTCTTAGAAACCATGCTTTTCAGTGAATTACTGTAAGTTTTCAGTTCAGCAGCTCATACGTATTGTAAATACTATCAAAATATTCTCTTACAATTTGCACTGACTCTAATCTTCTCAGAATTATTTTAATATATGTGTACTTTCAGGATAACTACATTGTAAAACATACATTTGACGGAAAAAAAACCCCATACATTTGAAAGAATTTTACCTGTTTCCTGTTTTAAACAAATGTCAATTTCTTGAGCATGACAACTGTGTACTTTATGATACTCTGCATCATAAACTAACCAGCGATAACTTTTAATCTTCCTTTTAATAAAATTTCTCCCTTCCTTTAACAAATTTGGTTTTTAAAACATGTTCCATACTCATGTTCCTTTTACCTAATACTCTAACCTGTCTAGAATTCCCGAATTCTCATTCAGAACAGAGCAAATGTTTGGGGGAAGAGCAGTGTATGGTCCTTAATAACAGAAGTTATGTAAAAATTAACATCAAGGAATCAGATATAACAAGAGTACAAAGAATAGAATACCAGATCATAAAAACATGGAGAAAAAATAAAGCTTCCCAGCAGCAGTTCACTGAGGGGAACAGAGGTATGGTAGATAACTGTTCCTTTATAGCTAGGGCACATGTCCCTTGGAGAGGGCCTGTTTTTAACCAGGTTGACCGTGGTTGTACATTCCACTATATGTCTGTTGTTTACAATATATAAGAAGTAGGGACCAAATCCACAAAATGCCACAGGGGAGACAGGCAACACAGAGAAAGAGGGTCACTTAAGTCTGCATACGAGATGAAAATATCCTTTACATTCCTGTGCTGCTGCTCTTCCCAAGTGTCCGTTAAGGAAAATGGTTCTCTAGCTCTGCAAGTCATAAGGGTAACCAAATGTTCATTCAAAATTTTAAAACAGCAACAGACAGAAAAATACAAATGTACTCCAGCCTATATCTCAAATGAGTTGGATCTCACATCTGTATAGATTTCCTGAATAATATGAATGAATTAAAAACATGACTCTTTTACTTGAAGCATTACTCATTCATTCCTACTGCCTAAAGATATAACTGACACAGAGACATGTTTTGAAGACACAATAAAGAAGCTGGGAGGACTCAAGCATCCCAGAGTTAAACACTGCCAAAGTTATGATGCTTAAAGTATATCAAATATAGAGTCAAAATTGTATCCTTCCAAGCTATAAATTCCATTTAGCTACTCAGACTTAACATATGATAGTCACGAGAAATAAAGCAGTGAACGTATACCTGGAGAACGCATATATGTATGTGTGTATATAGGTGTGTGTTTTCCCTCATGGAAGAGTCTCAGTCCACACCAGTGAGTTTCAGGTTATTATCCTAAAGCTAAAGGAATGCCTTCCCTAGTTCATGGAGAGAAAAAAAAATAAAGGACTTTCCAGGCTATCCTTTCCCTCCTCTATTCTCAGAAGCATACGTATGAAAAATATGATCAAAAATTAAAGGAAGAAAGAATGAAAGAAAAGGGAAAAGGTTAATTTCATCAAGAAATAAAGTTAGTGGCAGCTTTGGTTTAAAACAAAGAAATTTATTTATTCATTAGCCCAAGAAAACTTTTATTGATGATGATGAAGATGGCAGCAGCCAGCATTTATAGAGCATCATGTACTTTACATACACTGAGTATCTGATCTTCATAAAAGCCCTGTGAGACAGATATATTATTCCTGTTTTACAGATGAAGAAACTGACACTCATAAAGATTAAGTAACTTGCCCAAGGTTAGACCGCTACTAAATTGCAGAGCATATATAATATAGCAGTCAATTCGACACTTAATCATTAAGTTTATGTTCTTTTCTGGTCAAAATGTGTGAAATGAAATGATTCTTTGCAAACACTGTAATAAGTTAATAAATTATACATGCTAAGATCCAATTCAATTGCCTAAAATTCTGTGGACATGTAACCTGAGCTAGGCACTGATGCCAGTTCTTATGGAAGACAGAAATGTACAAGACATAATAAACAGTGAAAGTGCTAACAAAGAAGTAATAATATACACATCCTTCAATGCCCATTATAAATAACATTTCTTCCACTATTCTCTGATCACATACAGCCACAGTAACCTCTTCTTCTTCCGATCTTTCTACCTCACTCTCACCTCTATTTCATTTGTCTTAAAATGAGACAGTCTCATTTATTTAAGGAAAAAAAGTCACTCCTCCTGCTCTCTCTCTTAAAGATATTCAATTGTAGTAAAAAATATATAAAAATAGCATTCAATGACAACTGAAATACACATTTCTCAATATGCTGTAGTATATTGTCCGTAGCAACTCTTTTACCTTTGATAACATGTTCAGGTTTTCTTAAATTAATACTAAAGAAAAAAATCACCATGCAGTTTAAAACTAATCCAAAATTCTATTTTGTAATAGCTGAGATTTAAACACACACACAGACATACTATACATACACAAACAGAACTCAGGTCACCTTCATATTTCAGGCATTGGCTGGACAACATTATTCCCTCTGCCATATGTATGCAGCTTAAAACACAAAACACCCAGAAACATTCACAATTATCTAAAACATTAAAATCATAATTTTATATGACCACTACCAATTTTTTCCATTGCAGAATTTAAAAGACATTATAACATATTCTTGCAAGAAAAGTACCTTGTAAGACAACCTGTTTTTTCAAATAAATAACAAAGTGATATGTAAATCTGACATCAAAACTTGTCACAAAGATCTGTCATTTTGTTAATCTTTCATTTTAATTAAATTATGTTTAAACCTTCAATTCAAAGAACAAAGACCTTACTAACAATAAAGTACAAGACCTAGTAAACAAAATACATCCTTTCAATGGGATACACTTTCTTACCTTCGAATCCTCATTGCTCACTCCTAGCTGTAACACAGCTTGAGGAGATTTTAGTTTTGCTTGGGCAGAGTGAGCCATCTGAAGGTTAAGCTGCCATCCAACCGTCTCCAGCTACAAAAGACAAGCACAGATTGGAATCAGATGGTACAGAAGGAAGAAAACAGTCAACTTTAAGCAAATCTCCAATCAGCAGGAATGAACATGGATAGCCTGGACTCTGTGGAAAGTCAGTTCCAGGGCTCCTTTAACCTGCACACTCTGTACATTATCCCTTTGGGCTCATTAGATTGGCCACGTGCCATGCCTGTCAAATTCAACAGTAAAACTGGCCTTTAAATACACTCTGTTCTAAAAATAAAAGTTCTGAGACTAAGCGATGAACTACACTAAAGGAGTCAATGGTTTTTAAATAGTAAATTACTATTTTAAAACAGTATATTTTAGGGAATTCCCTGGCCGTCCAGTAGTTAGGACTCTGTGCTCTCACTGCCGAGGGCCAGAATTTGATCCCTCCCTGGTCACGGAACTAGGATCCCACAAGCCATGCGGTGCAGCCAAAAAAACAGAAACAAAAAACAGTATATTTTAAAGCCAATGGTTTTTAAATAGTTATAAATTTGAACCAGTAAATAGCATATACTGGTGATAAGTACTTTAATGACCTATTATCTTTCAAAACTCTTTGCAGTAAGTAGAACACGGTAGAACTTTTTTTTTTTTTAAAGGGAAATTGAAGTGCCCAGATGGTAAGAGGTTCACACATTTAGACACAGTTAGTGAGACTGGAATAGAGCCAGGCAAAGAATTGATATCTACTAGTGAGCAGGTGTTATCATGCTTTCCAAAGTATTCTAACTTACTATGGTTCCCAGTTATGACAGAAACTAATTAGAATACTTCCTTTGAATTTATTAATTAACAACAGCAAAATTGAATCAGGAAGGCAAAAACAGTAAAGACACACTAAAACAGCTTAAGTTTCAAAATATTAAGCAGCATAAATGTGGCTTTACTGAACAAGACAGATGATTGGTTTCTCCAACCTCAAAACTATGAAGTTTTAAATCTAATTTCCAATAAATCTAAGTATCAATATTTAGGGAAGTTTTGTGACATGTAATTGTCATATACCTCTGACAACATGACTCTAGTAATTGATTTAGTAAAACTACCTTAGCTACACTGGTAAGAATGGCAGCCTCACAACAATCTTTACTTAGCTGGAATACTAATTGCTAACTTGAAAGACTGTTCAACAGCTAGAATCACAGCAGTGACTCAAAGCCAAATTGGAAAGAGAGCAATGAAAGTATTATCTATTCGAGAGAGGATGTGATGAGAAAATAAAGATACAATTCTGTACTTTCTGGCACTGAACCTTTTAGAGTTTATGGGTAAAAAGGGGGAAGATGTTGCAGAGACATAATCCATAATACCACAAGTAAAAAAATCAATTTAATGGTACATGTTAAGGATCCATAATGTACTGATCTTTAACACTGATTACAGTAGTAACATAGTCTCTAATAGCAGCCCACTACTTTTTCAACAGTCCCATGCAATAGACCCTCCAATATAACAGGAAAGAACATGTCATAACTACTCTCATATATCCAAGCATTTTGATACACATCACCATCTTAATTGAAAAGCACCCTCTAGGTATTTGTATGGACCTGTAAGACACTGTTTTGATCTCATTTAACTAATCCTATCCCTGTCCTTTAAGCACTTAAGATAAATGACAAAGATAAATATTAAGTGAATAAATTAAAATATGGTCCCACTATGGTCAGGCCTTTGCATAAATTAATGTATGCTCAGTCACTGCACAGAGGTAGAATGGGAGAATTCAGATCACTGAACTTAAAGCTTATGCTTAACTTATGCATAACTTAACTTATGCATAACTAAAGTTATGCTTAAGTTATGCTTATGCTTAACTTATGCTTATGCTTAACTTATGCATAACTAAACTTATGCTTATGCTTAACTTATGCTTATGCTTAACTTATGCATAACTTAACTTATGCATAACTAAAGCTTATGCTTTAGTTCATGCTTACACTGTCACTCACTAGCTAGGTGACCCTGATAGTTAAGTCACAATCTTTCAAGGTCTCAATTTCCTCATAAAAAATGGAAATAAATCTACCTGAATTATCTACTTTTCTGAGTTACTGATAATATCAAATAAGAAAATGCATATTCAAATTGCTTTGGAAACTGCAAAGCATTATAAATATAAGGCATTTGGGTCGCCTAATTTTTCCTACAGTATCTTTTTTTAATAGTATGTTTTAAATAGAGTTGACACTCTATATCTATCTGCTGAATTGAAACAAATCAAAAAATACAAGGAAAGGTAAATTTTTAAAACCATCATAACTAAAAAGAGTTCGTTGGTTGATGTTCTTAAATTCTAGAGCCTTTTCTATTGAATTTTGTGATTTAAAAATATTTGTCCCGGGCTTCCCTGGTGGCGCAGTGGTTGAGAGTCCGCCTGCCGATGCAGGGGACACGGGTTCATGCCCCAGTCCGGGAAGATCCCACATGCTGCGAAGTGGCTGGGCCCGTGAGCCATGGCCGCTGAGCCTGCGCGTCCGGAGCCTGTGCTCCGCAACGGGAGAGGCCACAACAGTGAGAGGCCTGCGTACTGCAAAAAAAAAAAAAAAATTGTCCCATGCCCCCATGAAAGAGTAATTTTAAAAGTAAAAACAAAAAATTGCTAAACTCATATGTAGGTATATGCACATACACACACCCACTCATAAAATTTCATAGAAAAAGATCAGTATTCAGAAAACTTTCAGAGACAACAGCAATACTACTTGAGATAGGTACTCTTATTATCCCCATTCTAGAGATTAAATATGTAAAATGTAAACAACTGGTGCATAGGAGTAAAGAGTATATGAAGATTCCTTATGTTATTATTCCCACTTTGTTTGAAATTATATCAAAATCAAAAGTTACAGAAATTAAAAAAAAAAAGTTACAGAAATTGATTCAAGTAAAAATCATCCATGGATACTAAATTTAAGTGGAGAAAGTTTGATTTGAAATGAACGGTCACAAAGTTTCTGCCCACAATTCCTTTTTAGTTGCAAAAGAAGAAAATAATTATGCAGTTGAAAAAAAAAAGCAACATTTTAATCAAGAGATCAAAATTAACATCACCAAAAAGTAGCAAATGGACAGCAGGTGCCTCTAGAAATGATATCCTGCGAAGACCACAACATCATTTACATAACTTTCTAGCCAAAAATCATAACTAAATTTGATCATGAAGAAACGACAGAAAAAAACAGAGAAGCACATAAAACAAGTGGAAGGTACACTTGAAAAACATCAATGTCCTAAAAGACAAAGAAAAGCTGAAGAAAGAAGGAATTCCTTAAACTGCTTAGAACATATATTATTTTCTGGGTCTATAATAGGCACTGGTAATACAAATATGAATAAAACAAAGGCCCTTTGCCAAGGTGAAAATCTTACAGTATACTATTTAATTATTCCTCTGAGACTCCTAAGAAACAAATATGATAGTCATCAATATTTAATTACATAGGAAACAAAATCTAGCACAGAATTTTGACTTAAGTTAGCTAAACTACATTTGCTTCTACTTAAAAGAAAATTCTGTATAGTGTATATGAGGCATTTGTACATTAAAATACCAGGAACCATTTTAATATAATTTGTTTTGATATCTCATATTCAAATTTAAATCTGAGGGTGTTTATACCTTAACCAACATCTTAAGTTTAAATGTCATCAAAATAACATGAAACACAAGGAAAATGAGCCACTAATATTTTTAATGTTTTCCAACCCATGCCAAAACTGTTTACATGATAGTTCTTAGGCATCTCATTTACATTACTTATTACCTGACAATGTCACTAACATGTCAGTTCAAAATATAAGGACTTCATTCTCCCTCTAACTTCCACATAAAAAAACTCAGCATAAGCTTAAATTCTCGTAATTGCTTTGTAAACCACAGTTCTAAGCATATGCAAAATTAGTCAAAATTACAATAATATTAGCTCTTTTAAAATGAAAAAGAAAATGTAAAGTTAATCACCATACTTTAACTACTGGATCTCTCAAATAGTAGCCTCTGCTTGGATCATATCACATAGTAAGAAACACTTTTTTATGTTGCAAACTGATATACATATACAAAAGTGTCACAAAACAATTTTTACCCAGAGCAGTAATACAGAATCTCTACTATGTTTCACTTTTAAAATACTAATTCAGGGACTCCCCCAGTGGTCCAGTGGCTAAGATTCTGCGCTCCCAATTCAGGGGGCCCGGGTTTGATCCCTGGTCAGGGAACTAGATTCCACATGCTACAACTAAGAGTTCACATGCTGCAAATAAAAGATCTCACATGCCGCAACTAAGACCCAGTGCAGCCAAATAAATACTTTAAAAAATAAAATAAAATAAAAATTTAAACAATTTAAAAATTAAAAAAAATAATAAAATACTAATTCAAAACCCTCCAAATTGATTTCATTACCTACTAAGCCACTAATAGGTCAAGCTATCTATCTATAGTTAGAAAAAATACTGCTCAGAAATACTGAATGAGTTTTAGGAATTATGTGTATGGATATTCATGAAACAATTATTATTTATTATAATGTCATGAAAACACAAAGTAGAACTGTAACTGCTAAAAGAGAAAACAGTACCTATATTTTGTCGCTATAATCCATCATTCATTTTATAACTGGCAAATACTATAAGCAGAAATTCTGTATATATATGGCTTATTACACAAACTATACATTACTATTTACGCCTATGAAATATAAAACTTAGGAAGTTAACTAAACATTTAATACAAGAAGAGCATGAACCTACCTGTTTTTAAGGCTTAGCTAAACACTTGCTCTATAATTTCCTTGACCATTTCTCTTGACTTCAATGATTTCTTCGTATATAATCTACTGATTAATTATAGAAAATTCCCAACTTAAAAAAATTCTAGTTGGCTTATTCTTTGTTTTCTAAAATTATACATATAGAATAAAGCATGATATTAAGAACTTTTTCTAAATATTTCATACAGGGGAGAAGGGCATTTTTCAATTCAATGTAATCTGCTTAATAAGGTTAGCTTTTAGAAGCATTTCTCATTATAACCCTGTATCACCAAGAAAGGAATACCTGCTGGGAAAATCAATTCATGAATGTATAAGAGGTCATACTTATGATCCCTCAATTATGGCATGTGTATATGTATATAATGAAATCTTTAAAATAATAGATTCAGAGTAATTTTACATTTGTCTAAAATAGAGAAGTTTCCACTATTTCCATAATGTATAGAGATCTATTTTCTCAAGTAATATATGTATCTAAGGAGTTTGCCTAAGGACACAAGATGACAGCACCAATTTAGGAGTACATTTCATTGGAAACATTCTATATACCAGTGAACAATAAAGGCACTGATGATTATACCTCAAATTTTCACCTTTTTCCTTTGGAAAGAAAATGCTGTAGAAGAAATGAAGAAGGCATTTATAATCTGCTCAAATAGGTTCATTAATCAAATCAGCAAAAATTTAAACAGGCTGTCATTTGGAGGCCCTCCGGGAGATGCCAAATTTTATTCCCCATTTTTAAGCTGGCAGTGCCCTATTTATAAAATCAGATTCTAAAAAATCTATTTGTTTGGGACTTAGAACAAATCTGCAAATATAATAAAATTATAAATGGTGATTAAATTACCAAGTAATTTAACAGAAGGAATGCAAGTGGTTCCCTACTTTTGTCCTAACTAGAGGAATATCTAAAACTCAAAAAATAATAAATTCCAGTTCTAAATGGCTAAAAACAAATAATACCTTGGCATTAAGAAAAATCTTCAATTTCTGGCATTTTATATACGTGGTTTTCTTAACTATTATATACAATAGATATCAGCCTTAACTTACAAGCATATAATTTGAGAAAAAGCCTGTTGCTTTCAGGACACTAATGATTCCCATCTTTATGTAAATACCACAAATTGTATGCTGATGAAACTTACACTTATCAGTAGAATCAGACTTTCATCCTAGTCTTCTATCCATTTTTAAATAATAATGGCACAATGATATAAAGACTGGCCTATGCAAATGAAAAAACAAACAAACAAAAACAAGTTTACCATTAACTGAGATGAGAAAACTACAGGAACAGTTTCAAGAGGAATGATCCAAAGATCAGTTTAGTTTTTTAATGTTAAGCTTGAGATGCCTATTCTATATCCAATGAAACTATCAAGTAGGCTAGAGAAAAAATGTTTTATTAGAAAATAGTTTTTAAACCCAGAAGCCTAGATGTGATTGCCAGGGAAGTACAAAAGAAAAGAGAAGAGGATCAGGGACTGACTCCTGGCACAATACAAAATTTAGAGGTTGTAGAAATGAGAAGAAAGTAGCAAATATGACTGTCTAAAAGAAGCAGGCAGAAAGGAGAAAAACCAGAAGAGAACAGACCTGACTTTTGTACCGTCATAGATGCTGGGGACATAAAAATCAATAAACTTACAATCTCTGTCCCAAAAGCTCCAAGTCTAGTGATGAAGACAAACATACACAAAAGTAATTTTGATATAACACATACGTAGAAAATCCTAAGTAACTGCAAAAAAGCTACTAAAACTAATGACCAGTTTTAAGAAAGTTATGGCAAAAGGTTAATATGAAACATCAATAGTTTTCAATATACTAGAAAGAAACAATTGGAAAATGTCAAAAATGCAATTCCATTTTTAGTGGCAACCAAAATCATGCAAATACACAGTCTTAGTCTGTTCAGGCCACTAAAACAAAATACCACAGACTGCATAGCTTAGTAATAACAACATTTATCTCTCACAGTTGTGGAGATTGGAAGTCTGAGATAAGGGTGACAGCAAGGTTGAGCGAGGGCCCTCTTCCAGGCTGCAGACTTCTTGTATCCTCACATGGCAGAAGGAGGCAAAGGAGTTCTCTAGGGCCTCTTTATAAGGGTACTAATCCCATTCATTAGGGTTCTTTCCTTATTACCTAATCACCCCCTAAAGGTCCTACCTCCTAATATCATCACCATGGGGGTGAGGTTTCAACATACAAATCTTGAAGAGACACAAACATTCAGTCTATAGCATAAGAATAACAAAATTTGTGCAAATCCTGGTCACTGGAAAAACTACAAACATTACTGGAATAAATTAAAGAAGATATCAATAAATGGAGAGATATACCATGCTCATGAATTTAAAGATTCAATATTATTAAGATGTCAGTTCTTCCAGAAATGATCTATAGAATTTAGGACAATCTAATTAATTCCCCAGCAGGAATTTTTTAATAGAAACTGACAAGCTGATTCTAAAATTTAAATGGAAAGGCAAATGACCTAAAAGTGTCAAACCAATTTTTTTAAAGAGTTGGAGGAGCTATATTACCTAACTTGAAGAATATAAAACTACAGCAATAAAGACAATGTGGCACTGGCAAAGGATAGACATAAAGACCCATCAATTGACTTCTAACGAAGGTACCAAGGTAAATGATGCTGGAACAACTAGATATCTACATGGAAACAAAATAAAAAACAACCTCTACCTAACACCAAACACAAAAATGAACTCAAAATGGATCACAGACCTAAATGTAACTGCTAAAACCATCAAACTTCTAGAAGAAAACATAAAAGGAAATCTTTGTGATCTTAGGATAGGCAAAGATTTTAAAGAGAGCCATAAAAGTATGAACCACAAAAGAAAAAAATTATAAACTAGACTTCATCAAAATAAAAAATTCTGTTCTTCAAAAGTCACCATTAATAAAAAGGCAAGCCACGGACTAATAAAATATTCACAATACATATACCTGACAAAGGACTTGTATCCAAACTATATAAATAATTCTTACCAAAATAAGAAAATGAAATCTACCCCACTGTAAAGCAATTATACTCCAATAAAGATGTTAGAAGAAAAATAAATTAAAAAAAAAGAAATCTATATAAAAAGGGCAAAGATTGGAACAGATAATTCACAAAAGAAGATAAACAAATGGCCAACAAACACATAAAAAGATATTCAAAATCCTTATGTTCAACATCCTTATACCCATTAGAATGGCTAAAACTTTAAAGAATGGCAGCACCAAGTGTTGGCCAGGACATGAAGAAACTGCTGGTTGGAGTGTAAAATAGTACAACCACTTTGGAAAACTGTTTGGCAGCTTCTCATATAGTTAAATATACACTGACCCTACAACCCAGTCAATCCACCCCTAAGAAATTACTCAAGAGAAATAAAAATATATGTCATTAAAAAGATGTGTACATGAATGTTAACAGATTTATTCAAAATAGCCCAAAGCTGGAAAGAGCCCCATTATCCATCAACAAGTGAATGGATAAACTGTGACACATCCGTATGACAGAACACCACCCTGCAATAAAAAAGAATACCAACCCACAATGAAAAGGAGCAAACCATTGATACATTGATACAACATTGATACATTGATACAACCATTGATACATTGATACATTGATACAACAACACAGATGAACCTCAAAATCATACTCAGTGGAAGAAGCCAGAGGAAAGTACATGTGTATAATTCCATTTATATAAAATCCTACTAAACACAATCTATAGTGACACAAAGCAGATCAGTGGTTTCCTGCAGCCAGGGTTTAGGGAGGAAAGAACTGCCAGGGGGCATGAGGAAACTTTTTAGCACGATGAAAATGCTCTGTATTTTAATTATGACCATGATCTCACAGAAATAATGCTATCAAAATTCACCAAATAGTACAATTAAAAGGATACAGATTACACTATGTAAATTATAATTTAATAATGCTATTTTTTAAAAGATACAATATATTAAAGGCCGTAACAGAGGAATGTATAGGTGCGATGAGAGAACATTTTCAATCTCTTTGCCATCCTCTAGTCATGGGCAAGAACAGGAGGCAGTAAGCCTCAAAGGAACAAGCCACACTACTACTTGCCTCCCAGAGAAAGAATTCTATACTGTGACATCTTTAAGTATACGAAGACAAGGTCAGGATCTCAGAGATGACTATTATGCAATACAGTATCCACATTACAAGAGGTATAAATGCTTTATTACAAATATCACAACTTAGGGATACTCTCTAACCTATACCCTCAAGTTTAGATGCCACAAAAGTCAACCTAGTGTCATTGCTAGGGTGGCATGAAACTTAAAATTATACTCCTTGACCCACAGACTTGGCCAAAATACCTAATTGGTCTTCCTATCCAAGTTATAAAGTGATGAGGGAAAACATCAATGAATCATCATTCAGACTGCTTGCCACCTCTGCATACCATGAATATATGAAGACCATAGTACAAGTTTACTGACACCGAAATGTCATTCAGCTAATGCTCTCACAGTTGACAACACTCTGAAAAAGCACATCAATTCTATTTAGCAAGTGCACATCTTTGACTACTATGACATAAGAGTGATTTTGCTAACAGCACAGTTCTTTGGCATTAGTAAAATCTTAATTTAATTTGTTAATGGTCTGGTTTTAGTCAATCATTTATAAAGCAGAGAATACATTTCTACTTCAAATTAGACTGATTAAGGGTCTCTTAGATCTAAAGTTCTTTAAATTGATTGCTGCATCAACAGCTAATGACATCATCTTTTTTCCCCTGGAGAATTTCCATTTCAAGCTAAAGCAATTCTTATTATACATATTCCCACTTTTAAAGAGGAAAAATGTAAATGACTGAATCTAGTATTCCAGCAAAACTCAAGAGTCATGAAATAAATGAACCACAAAAGGCTTAAAGTACAACCAAAATGAAAACACAAAAGAACACTAAGAAATACA
This sequence comes from Delphinus delphis, assembly GCF_949987515.2. Lineage (NCBI taxonomy): Eukaryota > Metazoa > Chordata > Mammalia > Artiodactyla > Delphinidae > Delphinus > Delphinus delphis. Next base: position 78,200,409 of record NC_082685.1, read on the forward strand.
AAATATAATCCATACCCTCCTCTCTTTACTTTTCTAACACCAATAAACACAAATATCCCTCTTTATAAGAAAACCCTATAAACTGAACCTCAAAGTAGCACAATTAGTAAAGCAGGAATATTGTGCATTTATTTAATCAACAACTATTTTTTGAGAACCCACTATCTACCAAGGGCCATTTAAAGTAGTGAAAATACAGTAGTGAACAAAACAGACAAAAATTCCTGCCCTTGTGGAGTTTATAGTTTAGTAGTAGAGACAATTTAAAAAAATGAACACGTAGAATATATAGAAGGTCAGATAAGAATAATGAGTATTATAGAAAAAAACGAAGTAAGAATGTACCATAGAGGTGGAAGCACTTTTCACTATGATGATTACAGCAAGGCTCACTGATAAGTGTGATATTTGCGCAAAGAGCTGAAAAAGATAGGAAGCCAACCACATGAACATCCAAGAGTTTCTGAGGTAAAGAGAATAGAATTCTCCAAAGTGAGCCAGGTGGAGGTCAACAAGATAGTGGACCAAAAGGGGTTACTGATCATGTAGGGTCTTAAAGGCAATTTTAAGAACTTTGACTTCCATTGTAAACAACACGGTAAGACTTGGTGGATCTGGAGCAGAGCAAAGACAGAATAAGACTTACAATTTAAAAGAAGCACTTTTAGAGTTCCTAATCTGATAATGGTAGGAAGGAGTTTATATCACATCAACTTCCCTTGCAAATAAAAAGTATAACTTCTAGGGCTTCCCTGGTGGTGCAGTGGTTGAGAGTCCGCCTGCCAATGCAGGGGACACAGGTTCGTGTCCCGGTCCGGGAAGATCCCACATGCCGTGGAGCAGCTGTGCCCGTGAGCCATGGCCGCTGAGCCTGTGCGTCCGGAGCCTGTGCTCCGCAACGGGAGAGGCCACAGCAGTGAGAGGCCCATGTACCACCAAAAAAAAAAAAAAAAAAAGTATAACTTCTAAAGAAAATATTTTAAAAACAGTGATTTGAAGGCATTGGAGAATGACTAAAAGCAGAAAGAAGTTAAAGTGAAGGGATCCACACAAGGTGACAGATTCACAATTATATGACTCTTTACATTTATATGACTTTTTCCCAATCCGTGCAGCATGGACTGGCTAAAACTCAAATACAAAGCCTCAGATTTGGCTTAAGGGGTCAGCAACCCCATTGCTAGACATTTACTCAAGGGAAATAAAAACATATGTCCACAAAAAGACTTGTACACAAATGTCAAAGAGCAGTCTTATTCCTAATAGCCAGAAACTGGAAACAACCCAAAAGTCTATCAAGAGGACTACAGATAAACAAACTGTGTTATTTTCATACAAGGAAATATTACTCAGCAACAAAAGAACTGCTGATACAAGTAACAACATGAATGCATCCAAAAAAACATTATGTTGAGAGACAGTAGACAGACACTTATTTGAGTTCATTTATATTAACTCTACGAACAGAAAAAAAACAACTTACAGTGATGGAAATTTGAGTATGAAGGTGGAGGGAATTAAAACTGGGCACTTTCCAGGTGATGAAAATTTTCTCTATTTTGTTAAGGAGAATGATTAAAAGGGTATATATAATTTCTGAAATTCATCAAACTGAACACACTTAAAATCTCTGCATTTTCTGCAGGTAGATTATATTTCAATAAAAAAACAGTAAATGAATATAGCAGCATTTAAATCTCACAAACATTTACGTTCAGTCAATTCCAGCATATGGAAAAACCATGGCTTTCACTTCATTCTTAACATGCCAACAACTAACGCAACAAATGAGGCAGAAACTTGACTTGCATATGGATATAATTATAACAAAATACCTTTCCTATAAATGCAGATGATAATGTTAAGAAGCGTTTAAATCTTGAAAAAGCACTCAGATATGTATTCATAGTTACGTATTTAGATTTAGCTATATGAAGTATGTTTTTTCTGTTCTCTTTTTAATAAAGCCATTCATCCATCCTTAGAATTCCAAAAGAAATGAAATAAGAATATAAAAGAAAATAATAAAACAAAAGAATACACTAAGTTTTAAAAATGTCAAATCTAAATTTCTTACATTACATATAAAAGACAGATATTTAACAATTAATGAAGCAAACAATTAGTTGTTACACTTAACAATAAAGTAAATCTTATTATAATGGCTTAAAGAGGATTTTTTTAAAAGACTGTTTAGGAACATTATTATCTTAAGAACGTTAGCCATCCTTTTTTTTTTTTTTTTTTCGGTACACGGGCCTCTCACTGTTGTGGCCTCTCCCGTTGCGGAGCACAGGCTCCAGACATGCAGGCTCAGCGGCCATGGCTCACGGGCGCAGCCGCTCCACGGCATGTGGGATCTTCCCAGACCGGGGCACGAACCCGTGTCCCCTGCATCGGCAGGCGGACTCTCAACCACTGCGACACCAGGGAAGCCCTAGCCATCCATTTTAAATGTAGGTTTCTCAAGAACATATGAGACATGATGAATTTTCACTACATAATGAAATAATAAATTTGCTATGTAACTGGTAAAATTAAGAACACTCTTAACAGGACGAAATCACAATACACACATTTTGAGCATTCAAAACAAATACAACTGTCAAATTTATCCTTAAAATCTTCCTAACAAACATACAAGTACATTTTAAGAAAAGGAATCAGTACAGGAATCAGTAGCCTTTAAAGAGCAGGCTACTCAGAGTGCTAAAAATATGCCTTATGTATATTTCTCATAATCATATCTGTTACTGAGGAATAGGGTGAACTTCAAATGTAAAAATGTCTTAGAAAAAATATCATATAAAAAAACACAATTCTTTTCCTTAAGGTCTCAGAAAAAAAGAGATGTATCAATATGTCAGTAATATTTAACATATAAGTTTTTACATTTTGTATAGCAGGAATATACATAAAGGAACTCTAACCAGAATTTTAGGAGTAAAATTAAACATAGTATTCAAGTTCTGTCTGAAAGGGTATTCATAATTTAATAAATGTTGTAACCACACAGGCATTTTAACAAAAATCAAACAGAAAATCCTGTTAGAAGGACACTGCTAACATAGTCAACACTGATAAAAGAGGGAAGACTACCAATTCTAATAAGCAGTGGTAACATTTCAGTGTCCAAAGAGGTTAAGATAAAAAAAAAAAAAAAAAAGTGAGACAGGATAAAATTTTTAAATCCCTTCAATCATATCCTGTAAAAAGCTATCCAATCAATTTTCAATCTGCCTCTCACTTATTAGATTTAAATAACAGAAGATGAAAAGAGGTGTTTTTAAAAACTGAATTAAAAATAAGTTCCTTTTGATTTTTTAACTTGTTATTTAACTGAATCTGACTCTCTTTAAATTCAGAATTACACAGATGTTCCACTGCAAGCACCACACAGTTTATGTTAACCTCTAAATGACTATAAAACAGTCTTTGCAAATACAACTTTTGTTCATTATATAATAAATCACTGCCATATATTTCTGTTACAATTTAAATGACATGATCTATTTTCATCCACAGCTATTTTAGTCACCATATCTTAACAGTCAACAGGGCAAAAAGGAAGATAACATTATAGTTGTCAGAGGTACCATGACATAAAAGGCTCAATTAAGAGAGAGACCAATCTCGGACTTCCCTGGTGGTGCAGCGGTTGAGAATCCGCCTGCCAATGCAGGGGACACAGGTTTGAGCCCTGGTCTGGGAAGATCCCACATGCCACGGAGCAACTAAAGTCCATGTGCCACAACTACTGAGCCTGCGCTCTAGAGCCTGTGTGCCACAACTACTGAGCCTGCATGCCACAACTACTGAAGCCCATGCACCTAGATCCTGTGCTCTGCAACGAGAAGCCACCGCAATGAGAAGCCCACGCACCGCAACAAAGAGTAGCCCCCGCTCACCACAACTAGAGAAAGCCTGCACGTAGCAACGAAGACCCAATGCAGCCAAAAATAAATAAATAAAATTAAAAAAAAAAAAGAGAGAGAGCCCAATCTGATTCCCACCTCACCTTCACCATGGACCACTTGGGTTAACACGGTAAAGGTACACTTTCGAAAGTTTTATTTCTTTTTCAAAGATATAAAACACACATATACACACACAAACTATGTAAACTACCCTGCATAAAGCCTGACACAGAAAAATTTTGCTGCTAACATTTAGGTGGTAGTAGAGCACAGTGGCTTAGGAGTGTAACTACTTTGTTAAATCCCAACTCTACCACTTATTTAGCTGCGTGACCATGGACCAATTATTTAATCTCTCTAATCCTCAGTTTAATTTTAAATATAAACTAGAACTATTAATGGATCTTACAAGATATAATGCACTGAGTAGAGTTTTTGGTCCACTGTAAACATAAGAAATGTTTGATATTATTATATGATCTTAATTAGCATTTAAGGTATTAAAAAATGTATTAGCTACCCTCTCATATACTCTGTATTGGCAAAAGATAATTTCCTACATTCTCAAGGGACCAGTGTCATAGGGACCAATTAATCATATCCAACTACTTTTTTGCATATTTTATATAACAACTGATCAAACTACTTCTTAAACAGAAGTTAATGTAATACAACATAAGGAAGAAATATTACTTTTTAAAAAAATTTTTTTTATTTATTTTATTTTTGGCTGCGTTGGGTCCTCACCACGACGCGCGGGCTTTCTCTAGTTGTGGCGAGTGGGGACTACTCTTCGTTGTGGTGCATGGGCTTCTCATTGCAGTGGCTTCTCTTGTTGCGGAGCACGGATTCTAGGCACACAGGCTTCAGTAGTTGTGGCATGTAGGCTCAGTAGTTGTGGCTCGCAGGCTCAGTAGTTGTGGTACACGGGCCTAGCTGCTCTGCGGCATGTGGGATCTTCCCAGACCAGGGCTTGAACTCGGGTCCCCTGCATTGGCAGGCAGACTCTTAACCACTGCGCTACCAGGGAAGCCCCAGAAATATTACTTTTAAAAAAGCAACAAACTATCAGCCAGAAAACAATAAAAAATGACTTACTATCAGAGGTGAAAAAAGAAATATTTTTAACTATACAAGTATACTGTACTTATATAAATGCAAGAAAAAAAACAGAAGAAAATTATATAAATATAAAAAATAGGCAAATATTCAAAGACAAGTAGAGATTTTTTTTTTTAATGGCAATGGTTAAAAAAATTTTAGGGATAAAAAATGGAAAACAAAATCTGTACAGGGTACAGGAAAAAGCAGAAATTAAAATGAAAAATGAAACTGTGATGTGGAGGACACTTGAGAGCTCTTAGAATGTACAGTTTAAAAGAAAAAGAGAGAAATGAAAACAATACCAGGGCATTTTCTAAAAACCCATACCTAGCATCTTTTTGTTTCTACTTTATACATTAGATCCCCAGAATTTATTCATCTTATAACTGGAAATTTGTATTCTTTGAACAACATTGCCTCCATTTCCCTACCCCAGCCCCAGTCCCTGGTAACCACCATCCTACTCTCTTTTTAATTTTTTTTGCCGTACCACCCAGCATGCAGGATCTTACTTCCCTGACCAGGGATTGAACCTGTTCCCCTGCCGTGGAAGCGAGGAGTCTTAACCACTGGACTACCAGGGAAGTCCCCAGCATCTTACTTAATGATGAGAGACTGAATGCTTCCTCTCTAAAACTGGGAACAAAGCATGATGTTCAAACTTACCTATCTTATTCAACATCATATTATAAGTCCTAGTCAGTACAGTAAGGCAGGAAAAACAAAAGGTGAACAAACTGAAAAGGAAGAAATAAAACTATCTCTATATGCATGAACAATCTGACTTTCTACAAAGAAAATCACAAGGAAAACCACCAAAAAAACTGCTATAACTAATTTGTGAGTTTACCAAGGTCTTGAATACAATATCAATATATAAAAATCAATTGTGTTTCTATATACTAGCAGTAAACAACTAGAAACCAAAATTTTAAAACCAGTACCATTTACAACAACTACAAAAAAAAAACTTAGGTTAAGATACAAAACCAAAGGCAGTATCAATAAAAGAAAAAAATGATAAATCAAACTTGATCAGATTTTAAAGGTTTTACTTTGCAAAAGACACTGTTAGAAACTAAAAAGGAAAGCTACAGACTAAGAGAAAATATCTGCAAATCATATATCTGACAAAGGACTCAAAAGATTCACAAAACTCAACAGAAAGAAAACAAACACCTTCTACAAATTGTAACAACCAAAAACACAAGAACAAAAACAAAACCCATGCATTTCTGTATGCTGGGATTTACACTTGTAATTGTCCTTTATATTTATATTACTATAATTATCTGTCACAGTGTGGAAATACAGTTAGACAAAAGATCTGAACAGACACTTCACAAAAGGAGACATATGGATGGCAAGTAACTACATAAAAAGATAATCATCATAATCTGTTATTAGGGAAATATAAATTCAAAACACAAGATATCATTACAAAACCTAAAAGAATAGCTTTAATACAGACAACTGACAATACCAAGAGCTGACAAGGATTTGGAACTACTGGGACGCTAATATAATGCTGGTGAAAATGCAAAATAACACCAATCACAAATATTTCCAGAAAATAGAAAGAGGAGAGCGGAACTTTTCAGATATAATAATTTATGCCATACATACACATTGAAAAATATCTTTTGAGTAGTATATACTATACCTTGTGGGGTGCAAGAATCCTCTGCCTGAATTTTTCAATTGTTTCTTGGCCCATAGAAGACCAAGCACTGACAAATGCTTCTGCTTTGTCTTGTCTAAGATGAATGTTCTCTAACTGCTGCTGCAAAGCTGCTGGCTTCACGTTGTAATATACTGCCTATTAAAGAGGAAAAAAAAATTATATATATCCCTACTGTTCATACAGAGACCTTGAACTGTAATCAAATACAACATTATTTTAAATGATTTAAATTTTAAAAATTTCCTATTTCTGCTGCAGAAATTTTTTTATTTTACAAATAATAATATACTCAACCAAGGGCTGGAAGATTCAGAATTAAATGGCCTAAATTATTCAAGCTAAACTGCTTCATTTTTGCCTGTGGTTTAAGTAATACTAAATCCACTTAAGAGAAAAACTTCTTTGCTTTGGCTATGTAAATGGTATCCTAATTAAAAGTTCATTTCCTTATTTCATTTCATTATTTCAAATAAGTACACAGTGGTTTTGTTTCCCAACTATCAAAATTTTTCCAAGAAACACTTTCTCAAAACCACGTTCATCTACCAACTTCCTAGGTAATATATGATAAAAAACTGAAAACTTTTTTACGGTGATACCTGTTGTTTTTTACATTATTCTGAAAAAACTTCCTCATAAACCCCAGGCTGCTCTGCCCTATTCAGTTATCCTTTTCTTCTACTGAAGGTTCACCAAGGATAAGAACCATAATCAACTTTATGATCTGTAACCTGTATAAGGCTGCATGTAGTAGGTGCCTAGCAGCTTGTCCTCCTAACGGTATCTATTCACTAGAATGCCCAGAAAGCTACAGTATTGTTTATTGTGAAATAAACTTTTACTTCACAAGTATTCTACTTAATCAAACAACAGGAATTTATTAAGAATCTATTTTTATAGACACTACGGAGAACAGTATGGCGGTTCCTTAAAAAACTAAAAATAGAACCATATGACCCAGCAATCCCACTACTGGGCATATACCCTAAGAAAACCATAATTCAAAAAGAGTCATGTACCACAATGTTCATTGCAGCACTATTTACAACAGCCAGGACATGGAAGCAACCTAAGTGTCCATTGACCAATGAATGGATAAAGAAGATGTGGCACATATATACAACAGAATATTACTCAGCCATAAAAAGAAACAAAATTGAGTCATTTGTAGTGAGGTGGATGGACCTAGAGTCTGTCATACAGAGTGAAGTAAGTCAAAAAGAGAAAAACAAATACTGTATGCTAACCCATATATATGGAATCTAAAAAAAAAAGGTTCTAATGAACCTAGGGGCAGGACAGGAATAAAGATGCAGACATAGAGAATGGACTTAAGGACACGGGGAGGGGGAAGGGTAAGCTGGGACGAAGTGAGAGAGTAACATTGACATATATACACTACCAAGTGTAAAATAGCTAGTGGGAAGCAGCTGCATAGCACAGGGAGATCAGCTCAGTGCTTTGTGACCACCTAGAGGGGTGGGATAGGGAGGGTGGGAGGGAAACACAAGAGGGAGGGGATATGGGGATGTATGTATACGTATAGCTGATTCACTTTGTTATACAGCAGAAACTAACCCAACATTGTAAAGCAATTACACTCCAATAAAGATGTTAAAAAAAAATTATTTTTAGCCCAGCAATGTGCTACATTTACATAAGATGCACAGAAAATGTGATCCTGGCCCCATACAAATTCAAAACCTAGTGAAGGAGACACAACTGACATACATGAAATAATGAAAAGACTAACAATGTGCTCTACCATGATGAGCCAAGCATAAAAGGAATCCAAATAAGGGGAGGACTGCAAATATAAGGGGTCAAGGCTGCAGTGGGAGGAGATGTGATTTTAACAGAACAATGAACTTGAACAATGAACTGAATTTAGATGTAAAGAAGGGATGCAGAAGAACAGCTCAGTAGGAAGAAATAGTATGACAAAAGGTCCTTTGACAAATATTTCTTTTCTAAATGTTTTATCAACCTAGTCAAATAGATCCTCCAAAATCATTTATTAAATTTCTTAAATAAAATGTGTTCATTTTTCCAAATTTTTTTTCCAAATTATTATACCAAGTAACAATAAATTTGAATCTTTTTTAACTGTCTCAAGTCAACGAAGTCTTGATTCATACTGTCAAATACTTTACTCACGCTGCTCAACACTAAGACTGTTTTAGTAGAACGCAATACCATGGAAAAAAAATCACACATTCAAAATTTTTTTACTACATCAAAATTTTTTGATAAAACATATTCACAGCTTCCATCTGTATACTTGAGAAAAATAAGATAAAATGTTATAGATATCACAGCAATGCAAACATGTAGTAAACAAACCATGGTTAGGAAATTTGGGGCAATAAAAATACCTGTTCTAAAATAAAAGATATTGTTTCAAGAACTAGGTGAAGATCTTGTCTCTCCAGAGAAAATGCAGCTTGAAGTTTTTCTTCCTCTTCTTCACTGAAACTATTCTCAGCCTACAACACAGAAAGCAATCTATTAGCATACACTCGGGTATTCAAAACTCAGATACTCAACAGAAGATTCATTTATTCATATGACAATGAGAACTTGAAAGAAAGAAAGTAAATCCATCCTAGAAAGAAACTGATGTGTCTCTAAATTTCAATATCTTAAAATCATAGTACAGTTCATTACCTGGCTCTTGGCAAATAAATTTCATTTAAAAAACCCAGTATTTTCAATTCTATGATGTATAGGAGGTGGAAAATAATGGTAAATAACATAAACGATGGACATTTAACATATACACTAATATGTATAAAATGGATAACTAAAAAGAACCTGCTGTATAAAAAAATTTTTTTTAAAAATGGATATTTAGAAAAAACAATACTACAAGGTAAAACCCCAAAATGTTAACAATAATTAATAGTAATCTCCATCTTTACTCACAACATTATAATCAACTATATTCCAGTATCAAATAAAAATTGAGACAGAAAATTTAAAAAACATTGGGGGGGGGGACACCTTCTCTGCAATAATACTATCCAATTATAATGGGCCCCAGCAACTCTTCTAAGAGCCCAGAGCAAAATCTCCATTTAAGAGAACAGCATTTTAAGGCAGAAAATACCTGGGGCTCCTTTCCTTTGGTAGCTCTTTCCTCCCCCCAACTCACCCCAAAACCTCTGCCAGTATATGACCTTACCTAGCCCTAAGCCCCTGTAGGCATTTAATAAGAGGGAGCCTACCCTGGAAGCATTAAACAGATAAAAACCGTTAACCTTGGGAACCTTTATCTACATCCTCCATTACCTAGCACCAGGATTCCCATCAGATAGAGAGGTGGCAACTAGTTTAACCCTTAGGATTATTTTATTAAAAGTCAATGGGTTGTGGCATGCAGCAAAAGCAATTCTTAAAGGGAAATTTACAGTGATACAGGCTTTAAGAAACAAAAAAAATCTCAAACAATCTAACCCACCACCTAAAAGAATTAGAAAAAGTAAAACAAAACCTAAATTCAGAAGAAGGAGCTAATAAAGGTCAGAGAGGAAATAAATAAAATAGAGATGAAAAAAACAATAGGAAAAAAAAATCAATAAAACCAAGAGCTGATTCTTTGAAAGGGTAAACAAAATTGACAAACCTCTGGCCAGGCTCACTAAGAAGAAAAGAGAGAAGACCCAAATAAAATAAGAAATGAAAGAGGAGAAATCACAACTGATACTGCAGAAGTACAAAAAAAATATATATATATATATATATAAATATATATATATACACACACACACACACATATATATATATATTTACTGAGTACTTATTATGTGCTACTTATTATAGCTACATATTTACTGAGTACTTATTATGTGCTACATAGATAGTACTTATTATGTGCTACAAAAATATATATATATACACACACACACACACATATATATATATATATTTACTGAGTACTTATTATGTCCTCAGGAGTACTATCGTCTAGTTAGAAAGACAAATTAAAAACAAATAATTGTTCCAATAACTTCCCTTTTTAATGAGTTTTGCAAAAGTATGGATTATTATAAGAGCATATATAAAGCAAGAAATTAAGTCTTTTTGATAATTTTACTATTTTCTAAAACTTACACATTACACACATTACTTTTATAAGCAATATATGAAAGAAAGAAGTTAGCCATCTGAGTATAAGTTCCAGCTACTCTCCTTTCTTTCATTTCCAAAATAATCTCCTTGATCTAAAGACTGGTTTTTCAAGTATGAAAAATATACACTATTAGAACTGCTTTCAAATAAAAATACTTTATCCACACATACCAAAAACAACTTTCCCTGCTGCTGCCTCTCCCCAACAGCTACAAGGAGAAGTTTCAGAAGTCCATGCCTTCCTTAACAGCTTAGGATGAGGTACAACTTTACAATTGCTCAAGTGAAGCAGCATTAGAACTCTTAAGCTGGCATATTTTTGGTTTGGGGAGGCTAGTCACCAGAACTCCCAGTATCTACTACCTGTTTTATGACTGAGAAAAGCATGAACCCTATTTGGCCAAAATGCCAATCACTTACCTCAAGAGCAATGTTTTGATTTTAAAGTTCCAGAATTTCTGTGATTACCATACACCTTCTTGAAATAATGACCTACAGTACCAGACTTTATCAATATGAGGAAGAGAATAACAGTATTACTCATGTACAATCAATGAACCACATGTTGCATTAAATTCAATGGATATGTACAATTTAACTTCCAAGTTTGTCAATCTGATTCCTTTAAATATACACCAAATGAGATATTTTGACAAAATAAAAATAGTGATTGAGCACGTAGAAAAATAAACTTCAGTGTCCTCAATATGTACAAGAAAATGAGACTTTTTTTTAAGATTTTTTTTTTTTGATGTGGACCATTTTTAAAGTCTTTATTGAATTTGTTACAATACTGCTTCTGCTTTATGTTTTGGTTTTTTGGCCACGAGGCATGTGGGATCCTGGCTCCCCGACCAGGGATCAAACCCACTTCCCCTGCATTGGAAGGCAGATTCTTAACCACTGGACCGCCAGGGAAGTCCCGAGACATTTTTAAAAAGAGCAAGAAAAGGGACATTCTCAAGATCTTCAAGGACATCATATTAATAAAGTGCTTTGGAGTGAAGGGGGACAAGGGAACATGTATCGCCCCCCATCCACTGGTACATGAAACGTGCACCCTTAAAATAAGGTGGCGCTTAAAATATGTGAGCAGAACAACAAATGGAGAATAAAATACAGCCATGAAACAAAGTTCCAAATCCATAGTCAATATCTTGCTCCAGCAACGACCCTGGGTAGATCAATATTAAATGTAAGTCACTCTATTTGCTTCCAGACAGAAGCAGGTTAACTTCTTCCTAGGTACCAAAAGTAACCCACACATACTTGGGTGTTGAAGAGAAAGTAAAGGAGATATATTCGTTTTTACCCTCTCAGTGGGAGAAATTTAAGGCCCACGTTTATAAAATTAGAGAGCAAGTGTCCAAGAAACAAATTTTGGGGGTTCTTTTGTGGTACGCAGGCCTCTCACTGTTGTGGCCTCTCCCGTTGCGGAGCACAGGCTCCGGACACGCAGGCTGAGCGGCCATGGCTCACAGGCCCAGCCGCTCCGTGGCATGTGGGATCTTCCCGGACCGGGGCACGAACCTGTGTCCCCTGCATTGGCAGGCGGACCCTCAATCACTGTGCCACCAGGGAAGCCCAAAACTTAAATTTTAAATGGAAAATGGATGTTAATTTTTTCTATATATTTAAAAAGCATATGCCATAGACATATATACACAGGCAGAAAGGAAAAACAGTATTTAAAAAGAATAACTGCTGTATGACTTGACATGGAAAGATCTTTGATACAAGTGATAAGTGAAAAAGGTAAACAGTATAATGCCACTTATGAACGCATTTATATAAAAACCAAAAATTTCTATTTATAGATGTGTGCACATGTTTGCACATCTGTATTTATTAATACTTGAAAAAAAGACCTGGAAAGATGAAAACCAAAGCGACAACAAAGACTCCTTCTAGGGAGGTGTGGTGGTTTTATCATATCTGCAAATTCTTTTAACACTCCTCTGTTCAAAAGATGGAGCCTAATTTCGTCTCCCCTGAATATGAGCCAGACTTACTGACTTACTTCTAACCAGAAGAACATAGTAAAAGGGAAGGTATGTGATATCCAAGCCTAGGTCATGAAAAGGACAGCACCTCCCTCTCTTGGACCACTCATTCTGGAAGAAGACAACTTCCGTGTCAGGAGCAAAGGCCCATGTGACAAGGAACTAACTGGTGCCACCATGTAGCCATGTTAGACGGAAATCCTCTACCCCAGTCAAAGCTTCAGGTACCAGCTGCCCCAACCAACACCTGAGAGCAGTTTCATGAGAACCCCAAGCCAGGACCACCCAGCCAAGCCAAATTCCTGCTTACAGGAAGGGTGAGAGATGATAAATGCTTATTGTTGGTTTAATCGGCTAAATTTGGGGGAAATTTGCAATTCAGCAATAGATAACTCACACAGGAGAGAATCAAGATGGAGGAAGGGGCAAGAGTTAGCCAAGGGGGGCGTTTCAGTTCGTCCATGTTGTTTAAATGTCTTAAAACAAAAACTTCCTCATAAACTATTTGTGAAATTTAAAATGTAACTGAAACACTTCACTTATGCACTCTATTTTGAACTTTAAGGGCACAAAAAAATAACAAATCAAAAATCCATTCTTCCAACTTTTTCTTTTTTTGAAGAATTTATTTTCTTAACATGCACGATGAGTGAACTCATCTTAATTCCACATATAGTTGAAATCAGGTCACATTCCTCAGAAAGTTATACGGATCTTCTATTCTATGAAGACAGTATACTATCTAAATAATTATGAAGGCAATTAGGTTTTAAAAACTCCGAGCACGGCTTTAGAGACAAGAGAGGCCTGTGGTCCAGAATCCAAGCTCTGACTCACATACACAGGCATACACACACACCAACACCACAATGGAAGAACACTTGGTCCTAGTAGTCTGCATATGCCATAATTTAAAATGTATGTATATATCATTTTAACCTAATAAACTAAGTTGTAAGAAGCCCTCCAGCTTATATTAAGTACAAAATAAATGCATTTTCAGAGATAAGCTACTCTTTTCTTTTTTTGTCCACATAGGTGAGGCCAATTCTTCTTTGAACAGGACCGTGCTGCACATCGTTAGGACATTTAAAGTCCCAGGGCATTAAATGCCAGCAACACCCTCCATACACTGTAACAACAACAACAACAAAATCCTCAGGCATTTCTGTATGCTGGGGTTTACATCTGTGACTGTCCTTTATATTAATATAATGAGACTTCTCTATCTGTCATAATGAGGAAATATGGTGGTACCCCCAAGTCAATCTATCAAATAAAAGAACTTTTATTTTAAACTTTTAAAAGCAATCTTTCTGAAATGTATGGCACCGATTCTAGACTTCTGTAAACAAAGTATACTGGATTACACTAGATTCTTGCAATGAGTCAGATCATAATTACGAGCATCCAAGTTCCGTGCTGCAGTTAGTTTCCTAAAGAACTGCTAAGATACACTGATGATTTTTCACATCAGAAAAAACCCTCAGATTTCTTTGCTTTTGTATTTCTTGTGTCTGATTTTCATAATTCTTCCACTTCAATCTATACCCAGCAGTTGATTCTTGAAACTGCCTACATGCCCCATCACAGGAGCGCCTTCACCCCCAGTTTGCTGTTGCTAGTCGGCCATGGCCAGAAATCCAGACACCTCATCTTGCAGAACTAGACATATAACATAGTAACATCAATAGGCTTTGTGGGAGGGCCTAAGAGTCTCTGGAGCAAGGTATATGAGGGTTTTTTTTTTAATTGCATGAGTTGTGACAGCTATTTTAAAAATGTAGAGGCCACAAATGTTTGTTTTTAAGTTCACAGATAAGGAAGTTACTCTGATCTCCTTCAGTGTTTCCCAAGGCAGACTCTATTAGCATGCAGGATGAGACAATTCTTTGTACAGGACTGTCCTACTCACTGCAAGACATTTAAAGGTACACATATACAATGGAATATTACTCAGCCATTAAAAAGAATGAAATAATGCCATTTGCAGCAACATGGATGGATCTAGAGATTGTAAAACTAAGTAAAGTAAGTCAGACAGAAAAAGACAAGTATCAAATGATATCGCTTATATGCAGAATCTAAAAAAAGATATAAATGAACTTATTTACAAAACAGAAACAGACTCACAGACTTAGAAAATGAACTTATGGTTACCAGGGGGGAAGGGATAGTTAGGGAGATTGGGATTGACACGTACACACTCCTATACTTAAAATGGATAACCAACAAGGGCCTACTGTACAGCCAGGGAACTCTGCTCAATATTATGTAACAACCTAAATGGGAAAAGAATTTGAAAAACAATAGATCCGTATATACGTATAACTGAATCACTCTGCTGTACATATGAAACTAACACAATGTTGTTAATCAACTATACTCCAATATAATATAAAAAGTTAGAAAAAACAAAGTTCCTGGGCATTAAATGCCACCAGCACCCTCCACACATTGGTAACAAACCACCCAAAATTCCCAAGTATTCCTATATGCCACGATTGCTCAGGAATAGATGCTCAGACCCATACTTAGGCATGCCCATATTCTATACCTAAGCTTATTTTCCCCATGTTTATTTCTACTAGAGATTTCAAGGAACCAGTCTGGACAAAAATAGATACCCTCTGCCCACAATCCCATTTTACCAAGATCAAACTTGGTAAAATCAAAGTGTCAAGCTGATAACACTAAGAATAGCAACCAAATCCCTAAACCTCTTCACCAACTTACCTGCATGCAGTTTCACCGCTCTCAGGACTCTGCTTGTCCCAAGGCAAAGGCCAACCTGACAGACCAAGAGTACATAAAAGAAAGCTGGCAGATCTGAGACGTTGCTGCCAACTCTTTGGTAAGAGCCCTTATCACAACTGGAGTCCCTCTGGAAGAACATTCCCTAAAACTGTCCAGGGGGGTTGGGGGAATGGGATGGGTTGCCCCTTTCCTGACTTTCTCTCCTGACTTTCTGCAGGCAAGTAATCAAATACAGATGCTTCTGTCCTCAGCTGCTTCAGCTCTTCAACAACCACACCTTCTCACCTCCACGCCCCACCTCTGAAGGCACAGCATTCAAACACCTCTGTGGAATGCTTTGGCCATTCAGTTACTCTAAGATAGATCCTAATGTTTTCTCAACTCCAGAGGGTCAAAGACAAACTCCAGAGGGTCACGAGTTTCCTGCAGATGTTCCATCCTCCCTCAGTACGAAGAACAAAAGATGTATATAAGTGTTCTGTGTCCCGTACCACTTTGTGTGTGTTTAAGAAGGCAGCCACCCACAACACTGTAAATCAACTATACTTCAACTGAAAAATACAATAAAATAAATAAAATAAAAAAGAAGGCAGCCGCCAACTCAGACAATCAAAGAAACTCTGTATCAACTGCCTGCATCATTCACTTTGGGACTGATTTATATACCATTTCACACTCTTTCCTGAGCTTTACTGTAATGGGTCAGAGGGATGGATTCTGGAGCCAGACTGCCTTACTAGCTAGCTGTGTGACCTTGGGCAAATTACTTCACTGGTCTCTATCTCAATTTCTTCATGGATAAAATAAGGATGACAACAGTTCTTACTTCCTAAGGGTGCTGTGAGGATCAGATGAGTTAATACCACAAAGCCATTAGAACAGCACCGGTCACAGAGGGAGTAATGGAACTGTGAATAGCAAACACCACAGAATGTAGCTGCTATTGTGACTGTGGTTGTTCCTCCTGCTTCTCCTTCTACATCACAAATTCCTTATAGGCAGGAATTCAGAGAACCTATATTCATTTTGTGTTTCCCATGGCAAGGAAAAGAATGAACTCCAAGTATAGCTATTGAGTGCCAACTGCATAACTATCAATGTATCAAGTGTGAGAAATATAAAGATGAGTAAGACATGATACTTAAAGTATTCAAGGTCAGAGAAAGACCCTGTAATCATGAAACAAATACTTATGATGTAGTACTAAAGTGAGGTGAGGACGAACCAAGTGTTTTAGAAGCAAAGAAGAGAGGATGAGCTGCTGAGAGTAGGACTGTCAAATCCTTGAAAGATGAATAGTTTATTCACTAAAGAAGGGAAGATATTTCAGGTAAGGGAAAGAGTATATTACACAGACACCAAGTCGAAAAAGTTCACAGTACGTTCCAGTAAAAGAGCATCCAGGGTAGCTGAAACACTTGCAAAGTGGGGAAAACACAGACTGTACCTATATTGTAACGTTAGTATAATACAATGTTAAGGAATATGAACTTTTTCCCATGAGCAATGGAAAGTCATTGATGGCTTTGAACGCTGTAAAGATATGATCAACTTTTTTTTTTTTTTTTTAGGAAAAAAATATTTGGAAAGATAAATGGAACAGCACCATGAAGAAGTGATAAGAAGGTAGAAGACTACAGACAGCAGTACCAGTTTGAAGGTAACTGTTGTAGTCCAAGGGAGAAATAATAAGGCTCTGAACTCAGATTACGAAGAGAACTTGGATTTGAGAGATACTTCAGAGGGAGAAAGGGCAGGGCTTTGGGACTGGTCTCTGGCCAGGAAAAAGAAGAGGTAAGAGTCTGGGTTCTCATTTAATGGTGATACTTTGCACCAGGTAGAGCAGTTAATGGGCACTCCTTAAACACATGTTGAATGGAATTAAATTTTATTAACCTGGTAAAGAAGTTAACTAAGTAATGTTAGCAAATTAACCAAGTAATGAATTACTAAGCAACAATATATCCAAGATAACCACACCCTTAAAATAAAAGTGGAAGAGAAAGATTAAATGAAAAATTACATATTGGTTGATAGCAAAACTACAGAGTTATTTTTAAGACAAAGAATGAAATCATGATATCAGAATTGTCCCAAAGCGTGTTCCACAGAGCCTTGGTTCCAAAATAAATACCATGATAAAACAGTTCCCTGGTCAAACACATTTGGAAAATTTTGCACACAACATTCATGCTTAAATATTTACTATTAACACTACCATAAAATATACTCTGAAAAGTTCCATGATTTAAAAAAATTAATTTGAATGAAGACAGAAGTTCCCAAACTTTTGACCGTGGGATATTATCAAATTTTCTAGAGACCCGGTGTTCCTGAACACCTGCTGGAGAACAATACCTCGCAAAAGGTACTTCAAGTAGAAACCTAGAGTTGCAGTGGAATCACAAGAATATATTATAATCTATAGAAGTGCAAACATACAAACCTTCAGGTGAAGTTTTTGAAGAATTCGGGTGAGCAATCGTGGAAATCTTCCTATATCTATTTCATTTATCAGCGACACTGCTTTTTTCATGCTAAATAAATTCATAAAACAAAGTTTTAAAATGAGTTTTCCCCAAGTGGTACTGTAGTTACTGTAAGTACAGCTGTCTGTAAGTTTTCATTTCGACAACTCTGCTTGCTACAAGGTAAGTCTGAGTAAAATAAAGAAAAACAGATGATGGCCAGCAAAGGCAGGATGTTTCCAAAAGATACCTCCAAAAGTATATCTGTTGAAAAGGTCTATCTGGCAAATTTTCTCTTTCTTCTGGGCAAGGCAAACGACTAGGAGAAGCTTGCACTCTGTGGGGGAATGGTATTAATTTACGAGTGAAAGTTTATGTATCCACTTAACTCAAAACAGAACTTTGAGAAGAGTGGGAGAAGGGAATTGGCAATTACACCAAAATGAGAAAGAAAAGACTGCTGCATGGCAGGTAATGGAATAAAAAAAAAAAAAACTACATACAATATCATTTGGGGTCACTAAGTACACAGCTGTTTTAAAACCCTGTTTCAATTGTAATAATCAACTTAAATTATGTGATAAGAACAATTCTACTGCACCACGTTGAATATGGTTTACTGATGTGATATGTTACCCAGGGCATTGGTGTGAGAAAAGGAACTGGCTGTCAGAACTCAAGTAATCAAAAAAGGAAAAACTTCAAAATGACAACTCTCTTCAAAAAGACTCCTGGTCCAATCTAGACACAAAGTTATTCTCCAGCCTCAATTATTTGCCTGTATACTTCCGCACTTTTCTGCATCCACACACCACCTGCACTATTATTTTTCATTAAATGGAGTCACTTTTACTTAAATAATTTTATTTTAAAACATAACTACCTCACCACCATAGACAGCCGATCTTACTTATCTACCATAAATAGAAATGAACTAAATAAACAAATGAACTCAAAAGAAATCAAATGAAAACAAAAGCAATGTTACTCAATTCTGGCTAGATACTGTTACAAGCCAAAACTCCTGGCCTGAGGCCTAGTCTATCTCGATTGAAAAGGTATATTAACGCGTGTTAAGTATTAAAAACCATCCGGGACCAATAGGAGACTTTCTCATAATCAGGAGGTCTGAAAGAGAACTGAAAACGGAAACGGAATACCTTTCCACGCGATTTCAGTGTTACTCCAGGCTGGCTTGGGTACCTGCGATACAGACTCGGGGAACGGTGACACTGACCACACACTGTCGTACGAACCTCAGCTGCCCAGGCCCACTGTAAGTCCACGCAGGTGAACTACCACGCAGGTGGAGGCACCCGCAGACTCGCGCAATCCCGCGGGGCCCGCACTGCGACTCCGCCAGCCCCTCCGGACACGCGCGGCCCCGCACCTGCCCCTCCGCCCCGGCCCCCCACCCGCGCCTCGGCGACAGACAGCAGCAGCATCCTTACGCCTGCCCTGTCCGCGCTGCCCCCGTGCTCAGCCGGGGCTACCTGGGGCTCTCCCGCAGAATCAGCGCCGCGGACGCCGCCATCCTCGAAGCTCCCTAGCCCCGCCGCCAGGATCAGCTATCTGGAGTCCAACCAATGGCGGCGGCAGCGGCGGACGGCAAGCCGGAAGGCTCAAGCCACGCAGGGGCCGCGCCGCTCCGGTCCTGCGATCCTGGAGGGGCGAAGGGGCGTTCCCGTCGTCCTCCCCGCCACTCCCGCCGTTCCGAGTTAAGGCTGTACATATATTAATTTATTTATATGTACAATTTGCCTATTTTATATATATACGCATACCTGGATATGGTGTGGCTATTTTTATGTATTATGTAGGTAGCGTGTGTGTATAAACATATACATTTACGCGTACGTACATATACACATACTTTTTTTTTGGAAGAAAAAGTTTAAGCAGTGTCCGCGGTGTCTGGCCTGCGCTGCAAATGGGCAGGCGGTGGAACGCGCTCCCCGAAGGAGCCCAGGGCCAGCTCCACCCTGTGCCCTGCGCCACCAGCCCTTCCTGTATCTACACCCCTGGAGCTCTGCAGTGCCCCCACTCGGAGCCTGGGCTCTTTGTACTCTTATTCGTTCAGTAGTGTTCTTTGAGCACCTACTGTGTGCCAGGCACTGTGCTAGACACTCGGGATACAAAAGACCAAAATTCCTGCTCTTGAGGTTTGCCAGCAGGTAAATGGGCAAATGTTCGTTGTGCCTTTCTTTGTGGTCGGGCACTGAGCTAGGTACTGCGGAGTAGAGAAGATGAATCGCCGCAGAAACTGCGATTAAGGACATCTCAGGAGAATAGAGAGACAACGCGGGTTCAGGAATACCTTTGTCTCACTTAGAGAAAAACATGTAGTGCATTAAGGGGATTCAGAGCTGGGAACAGTGATAAGGCATCCGAGGTTGGATCAGAAAAACTTCCTGGGACAGGTGGCATGAAGAAGCCTTGAATGATAGGCTGTGGCATGTACATTTAGTCTGGTGAGAAATGGGGAGCCATTAAATGTTTTCAAGCAAAGAAATTTTTGTGAGAACTGTGTTTGTTTGTTTGTTGAAGATTACTGTAAGCAGAATGATTATTGGATGGGAAAGAGGTAAGCAGGAAAGCCAGATAGGGAGCTATTGCAATAATCTATGGAAAGCAATAAAATCCTTGGTAGTAAAATGGCATTGGAGAATGAAAAGATAGTGGATGAATTAGAGTTACATTTCAGCTGTAGAATCTTCAGGAGCTGAGAAAAGATTGGATTTAATTTTCGTACCCAATTATGTTTTACTTAAATTATTATTTACATTAGTTGGCATTCCTAGAGCAGCCCTGAAACATCCTAACTGAAAGAAGCCAGATTGCAAATTAAAAGTGAATAATCCCCACATGGATAATTGAGTCAATTATACAGTGTATTGAACACATACAAATACATATGGTTC
The DNA here is from genome assembly GCF_949987515.2 of Delphinus delphis. Classification (NCBI taxonomy): domain Eukaryota; kingdom Metazoa; phylum Chordata; class Mammalia; order Artiodactyla; family Delphinidae; genus Delphinus; species Delphinus delphis. The sequence continues at coordinate 78,221,394 of NC_082685.1, forward strand.
GACAACACACATTTCCCAATTTGTGCAGCATCTGAAAAAAATGTGTGTGGATCTACATAAATTATAGGTGTCCGATACAAACACAGATTACCTTACCTGGCACATTAATAGAGTCCCAGTTCGCTCAACTTTTGAATCATTTCCCTTTTGTCTTGATTCATTGCCTGAAGTAGAGCCACTAACCAGGTAAAACTATTTTGAATCTCTAGGAGGAGGAGGTGAAGTTTACCTCCTCTTCAGTTCCCTTCAAAACTATAGCTGGGATTTTGAGCCAAAGAACCTCAGGGTGGTTTGAGCCCTGAATCTGTGTAACCTGGAACAAAGCACTCTACCTCACCAAGTTTCCTCTTACTGATCTGCAAAATGGAGGTGAGAGTAACGTCTGCTCCCCTGGGCTGTGGTGAGAATTAAACAGCCTGATGTGTATGTGCAAGAATCACTCTACCTTCCCTTATCTTTATAAGCACAGACTTCCAAGATTTTAGCAAAACTGTGTCCAGTGGACACAGAGGGCCTCTCACTATATTTCTCTTCATTTTCACTGACAGGGTGATCACTTTTTTTAATATAGAAATTTATTTATTTATTTTTGGCTGTGTAGCGGTCTTCGTTGCTGCGCACTGGCTTTCTCTAGTTGCGGCGAGCCGGGGCTACTCTTCCTTGCGATGCACAGGCTTCTCATTGCGGTGGTTTCTTTCATTGTGGAGCACGGGCTCTAGGCGCGTGGGCCTCAGTAGTTGCGGCACGCGGGCTCAGTAGCTGTGGCTCACAGACTCTAGAGCACAGGCTCAGTAGTTGTGGTGCACAGTCTTCGTTGCTCCGCGGCATGTGGGATCTTCCCGGACCTGGGCTCGAACCCGTGTCCCCTGCATTGGCAGACGGATTTTCAACCACTGCACCACCAGGGAAGCCCCGGGTGATCACTTCTTATTACTACTTTTTCCTATAAAGGCTTGATGCAGTGAATAATTTCAACCCCTAAATGAGACTATTACCCCAAATATTTCTGTAGTCTCTGGAGTATACCTATCCAAAGCTACAAGTCATCGTAGTTGTCTTCCTGTTGCCACCTGCTGGAGGGCAGGAAATGTACCTCCTGGAGGCATAATTCCATAACCACACTTTACTCCTACCCCCAACTTGTCAACCCATCTTTATGATAGATCTGGAGCCCAGATCTGTTGCCCCTGATCTATTAGGGCTACTAAACATGCTCAGTGCGCTGAAATTTCTTCCATACCGTTGCCTTTATTGCAAACTTCTGCCAAATTCACCTTTTTTTATATTCTGTGTTAGCCTGGGTTCTCTAGAAAACAACCTGAGTTGCATGCTGGTGTTTCATTGGGGGCTGTAATTGTAGGGAAGTAGGAGTGAGGGCAAAGGGAAGGAAAGGAGGAATGAAGGGAGGAGGAAAGCAAATAAAAGGTGGCATGTTATCCCAATTGTTACAGCTTCAAAACCCAGCTTATTTCTCAGAGAGACTATTTCAAGTTGCTGTATCTTGCAACAGCAAAGAGATAGCAATGGGGGGAAATTTTTGTCTGCAAACTCTTTCCAATCTGCTGTCTTTTTTTGGTCCAAATTTGTCCTATGGTTCACACCTCCCCTGAACTCCTGGGCTATGTCACCTGGCACCTCTAGGCAGCCACTGGAAAATCCAGAGCTTCCATGAGTCGGGTAGAGTAGGAACTGAGTCTGGAGCTGTTAAAAAGAGCCCTTGGCTCAATCCCTGCCAACACCCACCTCAGATGTCTCCTCCCCAACCCCTGCCCCACCAAGGCTGGCAGCAAGTGACAGGAGATTTAAGACCACGGGAATAATTCAGCATTCCCAGGGCTCACTTTACTGGGAAAGTCAAGCAACGGGCTGAAGCCTGGGATGCAGTGGGGTGAGCGTATCTGGGGAGGTACATAGCCTGAAGACAGTTTTACTCCTCAAGTGGAATCTCAACACAAGAATTGCTTGGGCCATGAGTGCTTCAGCTCTTAACTGATGGACCTTTTTCAATTCACGTGTGCCTAGTTGTTCTACCAAAGTCTATCAGAACACAGGTTGGAGTGAGGTTGGTGACCACCCTCCCCTCTGTCTTTAGAGCTAGGTATGAACTTTGTCCCATTTGGAGCACCTCCTTTTTGTGTTTTTTTTTAAGTTTGTTGTTGTTGTTTTTTGATATGGACCACTTTTAAAGTCTTTATTGAATTCCTTACAATATTGTTTCTGTTTTATGTTTTGGTTTTTTGGCCGCGAGGTATGTGGGATCTTACCTCCCCAACCAGGGATCGAACCCACACCCCCTGCATTGGAAGGCGGAGTCTTATCCACTGGACCGCCAGGGAAGTCCCTGGAGCCCCTCCTTTTTGATGGGTTCCTTCCCAAGGGCCCCATGGCAGTATCCAGCAATGTGGCCTCAGTCTGCACCCGCCTTCTCCCTACTAGGCATGATTTATATCTTTAACACTCAATGAAGTAGAGCGAAAGTCTGGGAATATTTTTTCCAGAAGTCTCCTCCAACGCTTAAGAAAACCCTGGGTACATCAAGGAACCCAGCCCAAATCCATTCCTCAACATTCCAGCCACAAATGTAAATGATTATCTTTGGAGGAAAGGTAACACCTACTCAGCCATCAGAATGGTATCTGAGCCCCAGGAACCTAGTCCAGCTGAAATGACCTTTTAAGTAAGCTCTTGATATATACTGTCAAACTGGGGGGTTGGGGAGGCCAGGTGTAAAGGGTTTTATTACATACCCAGATTATTCTGGCAATGGGTTAGCTAAGTGTCTGGCCCAGGACCCTAACACTATGAAAGTCTGCAGTCCTACAACTCACCTTGAGTTTCCCAGGTGAGCTATCAAAGGTAGTTTAGAGTCACATCAGGGCAGAGGCCTAGAACTGCCTGCCACTCATGGCCTATACCCAGATGACTGGCAAATACAAAAGTCACATTCAGCTGCTTTGTCACACTCACTTGCAGAAGCCATTGGCCCAGTTTTCCTCCTTCCCTCCACCTCCCGGTCTCCACACCAGCATCAGTCACACTCTCCAGCCCTGTTTTTAGCTCTGTTGTCAGCACTTACCTCATAAGTGTGAGTGAATCAGTTGGGATGTAACTGAAGAACAGCCTTCTACGTGGTAAACGTGTCATTGTTCCACATTTTCTCCCCAGATTCTCAGGGGAATGAAGTTTTAAAATCACATATTCTAATTTAAGAGTTGGTTATGTGAATGTTCCTGTTTAATGTGAGACACATTAGGAATCAAGAAAGCATAAACATAAAGTCTTCTCTGAGTATTTGCATACCAGGCTGTGATGTGGAAAGGAAGCAAGAAGCTTAGAAAAAAAGAAAAGAAGGAATGGTATCAAGGGTGCAGGCCACATTTGTCCATACAAACAGTATTTATGTGCACCCACCCTTAACTGAATGGAGGGTGGGGAAGGGAATGGGAGGGAAACTTTTATTAAAATGTAGCAAAAATATACTTTGTGATATATGAACAGATCTCTGTTCTAATCTATTCTCCAACTTCAAGTTGAAAACCATCTCAAATTATCACCCTTCCATATTAATTTGTACCTAATTTCCTTCACTCAACCTCTCAGAGGCCCGTGCCATTAACAGGACTGATATTTACACATAGGATGTGTGAAACATTGAATGGTTTCTTCAGTAATTTTCACCGGTGAGCAGAGTTTGAAAAGAATTAAATGGCGCTTCCCTTATAGACACGTACACAGAGGCACAATTGCAGATTCCCCTTTACCCAATGACTAAGAAAGGAAATAAAAACAGTAAACACCACAAATAGGCAACTGGAAAAAAAAAAAAACTACCTGTTGAGAGCAAACAAAGGAAGAAGCATAGCTTAACAACACACTTGAGAAAGCATCTGCCGAGAAAAAAAAGAACGTCTGCTTTGGCTAAGCTGTATCTTAAAGGTGATCCCCGCACTGCTGAAACAGCACTAGGAAAAGAAGGCGTCCACAAAGCCAGGAGAATTCTCCTTCTACCCCGTACCTTAAAGAGGAGCAGAAGTTGGGGGGGTAAATAGTCAGCCCAAGGGGAGTCATGGGACATCCTTGGAGAATGTATGTCTGTGAAGGCAGGTGCAGGTTGCCACGGAGGGTGGAGGAACCTCCAAGAGTCCATCTTTTGGTGCCCCTGGGGGAGGGGAAAAGTAGAACAAGGCGGAAACAAAACAAAACTATATCTAATATCCCAAGTGATGAATGTGGAGCTGGAAATCTGAAGAGAAAATAAGAAAAGCTATCCTGAGGGAAAAAGCCAGTGGAAAAGGTTACATCAGAGCTGCAGTGAAAATAGCCTTTCTTCCACCCCGACCTCCCCACCTCATTGTTAACACTGGGTGAAACCCACGGGCACCCCAATCCTTCCCCCATACTACGTGGAAATAGGGGCGTGAACAACCAGGGCTGACCCGGGGGGAATCAGAGGCTCTGTGGTGCCACAGTTAGTGAAGGTTTTTCCCCCTTCAGGGACTGGGGACGCCCCTACCAAGTGGAGTGAATCCTGACACAGAACAGTTAAGTGAACCTCAGAGTTGAGACAGCGAAAATTAAATCCACCACCAAGTGCTCAGTCCCAGCTTCCCTCACTTAAGCTTTTGTAGGAAGAAGAAGGAGGAGGGGGAGGGGGAGAAGGAGAAGAAAAGTAGATAGAATGCAATTCTGAGCCACCGGGATGGAAAAACAGATCTCACGCAAACAGGCAAAGGAAGTAAGGTGATTAGGCACTACACCAGAGACAACAGAGGTCTGGGCAGAACTGTCCACGCTAAACATAAATAGGATGAGAAGAAAGGGCATAACAACTATGCAATCATCCTACAGAAAAAGAGGGGTATTCAGTATATAAGAAACAGGTGAAAAGTTCAACCTGGAATAAAACATAACCTAAGAGACAGAAGAAAATGCCACGTGATTGCTCAAGATAAAATTTAAGACGAAAATAAATTCAGTGGAACAAGAGCTAAAAGACAACTTGATGAAACAACAAAATTAGATGTAAAAGGCATGGCAAAACCAAAGAAAGAAATGGAGGGCTAAAAGCACACCATCTCCTAATTAACAGGTAAATAAGAAACAGAAGGAAACAGACTAGGTACAATTGCAAATTGAATTACTGACAGAAAGAAAGGGCTATTCATGTTAAACGAAAAGGAGAGAGACAAACACAAAGTAGATACTGAGAACAAAGAAAAGCCAACCTGAGGATAACTGTGTCCCCAAGACAAGAACACAACAAAAAGACACAAAAATACATTCAATTACTGTAATAGTCTGACTCCATTTCGATGTGACTGCTGACAGCTTTCAAGCCCCCATCCCTCCCTCTCCCTTCTGCCCCACATCTGGGCAAACTGATGAGGAAGCCCGGTTGCTCCCTCCTTAGGCACTGGCAGGATGTTCAAACCACACAAGCCCCTGCCTGCATGGGAGAACCCTAATCCTGGCCCCACTCCCTGAGCACGATAAAACCCCAAGCAAGTCAGACTTCCTGCTCTCCCCAGATGTTTTTTGACCTGCTGGGAGCCTGTCCTGCTCACCCCAGAAAGCCTCATGATATGAGTAATAAACATTTTCATAGCTTCTTGGAGTGTGTGTGTGGTGCCACCAGTCTTTTTTTTTTTTCTTAACATCTTTATTGGAGTATAATTGCTTTACATTGGTGTGTTAGTTTCTGCTTTATAACAAAGTGAATCAACTATACATATATCCCCATATCTCCTCCCTCTTGCATCTCCCTCCTAGTCTTCCTATCCCACCCCTCTAGGTGGTCACAGAGCACCAAGCTGATCCCCCTGTGCCATGCAGCTGCTTCCCACTAGCTATCTATTTTACATTTGGTAGTGTATGTATGTCCATGCCACGCTCTCACTTTGTCACAGCTTCCCTTCCCCCTCCCCATGTCCTCAAGTCTATTCTCTAGTAGGACTGTGTCTCTATTCCTGTCCTGCCCCTAGGTTCATCAGAACCTTTTTTTTTTTTTTTTTAGATTTCATATATACATGTTAGCATACAGTATTTGTTTTTCTCTTTCTGACTTACTTCACTCTGTATGACAGACTCTAGGTCCATCCACCTCACTACAAATAACTCAATTTTGTTTCTTTTTATGGCTGAGTAATATTCCATTGTATATATGCAACACATCTTCTTTATCCATTCATCTGTCGATGGACACATATGTTGCTTCCATGTCCTGGCTATTGTAAATAGTGCTGCAATGAACACTGTGACTCTTTTTTTTTTTTTTTTTTTTTGCGGTACGCGGGCCTCTCACTGTTGTGGCCTCTCCCGCTGCGGAGCACAGGCTCCGTACGCACAGGCTCAGCGGCCATGGCTCACGGGCCCAGCCGCTCCACAGGCTCAGCGGCCATGGCTCACGGGCCCAGCCGCTCCGCGGCATGTGGGATCTTCCCGGACCGGGGCACAAACCCGTGTCCCCTGCATCGGCAGGTGGACTCTCAACCACTGCACCACCAGGGAAGCCCCTGTGACTCTTTTTGAATTATGGTTTTCTCAGAGTACATGCCCAGTAGTGGGATTGCTGGGTTGTATGGTTGTTCTATTTTTAGTTTTTTTAAGGAACCTCCATACTGTTCTCCATAGTGGCTGTATCAATTTACATTCCCACCAACGGTGCAAGAGGGTTCCCTTTTCTCCACACCCTCTCCAGCATTTATTGTTTGTAGGTTTTTTGGTGATGGCCATTCTGACTGGTGTGAGGGGATACCTCATTGTAGTTTTGATTTGCCTTTCTCTAACATTAATCATGTTGAGCATTCTTTCATGTGTCTGTCGGCAGTCTGTATATCTTCTTTGGAGAAATGTCTATTTAGGTCTTCTGCCTATTTTTGGATTGGGTTGTTTGTTTTTTTGTTATTGAGCTGCATGAGCTGCTTGTAAAGTTTGGAAATTAATCCTTTGTCAGTTGCTTCGTTTGCAAATATTTTCTCCCATTCTGAGGGTTGCCTTTTGGTCTTGTTTATGGTTTCCTTTGCTGTGCGAAAGCTTTGAAGTTTCATTAGGTCCCATTTGTTTATTTTTTAATAAAATTATTTATTTATTTTTGGCTCTGTTGGGTCTTCATTGCTGTGCACAGGCTTTCTCTAGTTGCGGTGAGTGGGGGCTACTCTTGTTGGGGTGCACCGGATTCTCATTGCGGTGGCTTCTCTTGTGGAGCACGGGCTCTAGGCACATGAGCTTCAGTAGTTGTGGCTCGCGGGCTCTAGAGCGCATGGGCTTAGTTGCTCTGCGGCATGTGGGATCTTCCCGGACCACGGCTCGAACCCATGTCCCCTACACTGGCAGGCAGACTCTTAACCACTGCGCCACCAGGGAAGTCCCTATTTTTGTTTTTATTTCCATTTCTCTAGGAGGTGGGTCACAAAGGATCTTGCTGTGATTTATGTCAAATAGTGTTCTTCCTATGTTTTCCTCTGAGAGTTTTATAGTGTCTGGCATTACATTTAAGTCTTTAATCCATTTTGAGTTTATTTCTGTGTATGGTGTTAGGAAGTGTTCTAATTTCATTCTTTTACATGTAGCACCACTTATTGAAGAGGCTGTCTTTTCTCCATTGTATATTCTTGCCTCCTTTATCAAAGATAAGGTGACCATGTGTGCGTGGGTTTATCTCTGGGCTTTCTATCCTGTTCCATTGATGTATATTTCTATTTTTGTGCCAGTATCATACTGTCTTCATTACTGTAGATTTGTAGTATTGTCTGAAGTCAGGGAGCCTGATTGCTCCAGCTCCATTTTTCTTTCTCCAGATTGCTTTGGCTATTCGGGGTCTTCTGTGTTTGCATACAAATTGTGACAGTTTTTGTTCTAGTTCTTTGAAAAATGCCATTGGTAGTTTGATAGGGACTGCATTGAATATGTAGATTGCTTTGGGTAGTGTAGTCTTTTCACAGTGTTCATACTTCCGATCCAAGAACATGGTATATCTCTCCATCTGTTTGTATCATCTTTAATTTCTTTCATCAGTGTCTTATACTGTTCTGCATACAGATCTTTTGTCTCCTTAGGTAGGTTTATTCCAAGGTATTTTATTCTTTTTCTTGCAATGGTAAACGGGAGCATTTCCTTAATTTCTTTTTCAGATTTTTCATTATTAGTGCATAGGAATGAAATCTATACACAGAGATTTCTGGCATTAATTTTGTATCCTGCTACTTTACCAAATTCATTGATTAGCTCTACTAGTTTTCTGGTAGCATCTCTAGGGTTATCTATGTATAGTATCATGTCATCTGGAAACAGTGACAGTTTTACTTCTTCTTTTCTGATTTGGATTCCTTTTTTTTCTTTTTCTTCTCTGATTGCTGTGGCTAAAACTTCCAAAACTATGTTGAATAACAGTGATGAGAGTGGGCAACCTTGTCTTGTTCCTGATCTTAGAGGAAATGGTTTCAGTTTTTCACCACTGAGAACGATGTTGGCTGTGGGTTTGTCATATATGGCCTTTATTATGTTGAGGTAAGTTCCCTCTATGCCTACTTTCTGGAGAGTTTTTATAATCAATGAGCGTTGAATTTTGTCAGAAGCTTTTTCTGCATCTATTGAGATTATCTTATGGTTTTTATTCTTCAGTTTGTTAATATGGTGTATCACATTGATTGATTTGCATATATTGAAGAATCCTTGCATTCCTGGGATAAATCCCACTTGATCATGATGTACGATCCTTTTAATGTGCTGTTGAATTCTGTTTGCTAGTATTTTGTTGAGGATTTTTGCATCTATGTTCATCAGTGATATTGGCCTGTAGCTTTCTTTTTTTGTGACATATTTGGTTTTGGTATCACGGTGATAGTGGTCTTGTAGAGTGACTTGGGAGTATTCCTCCCTCTGCTATATTTTGGAAGAGTTTGTGAAGGATAGGTGTTAGCTCTTCTCTAAGTGTTTGATAGAATTTGCCTGTGCATCCATCTGGTCCTGGGCTTTAGTTTGTTGGAAGATTTTTAATCACAGTTTCAACTTCAGTGCTTGTGATTGTTCTGTTTATATTTTCTATTTCTCCCTGGTTCAGTCTCAGAAGGTTGTGCTTTTCTAAGGATTTGTCCATTTCTTCCAGGTTGTCCATTTTATTGACATATAGTTGCTTGTAGTAGTAATCCTTCATGATCCTTTGTATTTCTGCAGTTGTTACTTCTTTTTCATTTCTAATTCTGTTGATTTGAGTCTTCTTGTTTTTTTCTTGATGAGTCTGGCTAGTGGTTTATCAATTTTGTTTATCTTCTCAAAGAACCAGCCTGTAGTTTTATTGATCTTTGCTATTGTTTCCTTCATTTCTTTTTCATTTATTTCTGCTCTGATCTTTATGATTTCTTTCCTTCTACTAACTTTGGGGTTTTCTTGTTCTTATTTCTCTAACTGCTTTAGGTGTAAAGTTAGGTTCTTTATTTGAGATGTTTCTTGTTTCTTGAGTTAGGATTGTATTGCTATAAACTTCCCTCTTAGAACTGCTTTTGCTCCATCCCATAGGTTTTGGGTTGTCATGCTTTCATTGTCATTTGTTTCTAGGTATTTTTTTGATTTCCTCTTTGATTTCTTCAGTGACCTCTTGGTTATTTAATAGCATATTGTTTAGCCTCCATGTGTTTGTATTTTTTACAGTATTTTTCCTGTAACTGATATCTAGTCTCATAGCGTTGTGGTCAGAAAAGATACTTGATACGATTTCAATTTCCTTAAATTTGCCAAGCCTTGATTTGTGACCCAAGACATGATCTATCCTGGAGAATGTTTCATGAGCACTTGAGAAGAAAGTATATTCTGTTGTTTTTGGATGGAATGTCCTATAAATATCAATTAAGTCCATCTTGTTTAATGTGTCATTTAAAGCTTGTGTTTCCATATTTATTTTCATTTTCAATGATCTGTCCTTTGGTGAAAGTGGGGTGTTAAAGTTCCCTACTATGATTGTGTTACTGTCGATTTCCCCTTTTATGACTGTTAGCATCTGCCTTATGTATTGAGGTGCTCCTATGTTGGGTGCATAAATATTTACAACTGTTATATCTTCTTGGATTGTTTCCTTGATCATTACATAGTGTCCTTCCTTTTCTTTTTTAATAGTTTTTATTTTAAAGTCTATTTTGTCTGATACAAGAATTGCTACTCCAGCTCTCTTTTGATTTCCATTTGCATGGAATATCTTTTTCCATCCCTTCATTTTCAGTCTGTATGTGTCCCTAGGTCTGAAGTCGGTCTCTTGTAGACAGCATATATTCGGGTCTTATTTTGTATCCAGTCAGTCTATGTCTTTTGGTTGCAGCATTTAATCCATTTACATTTAAGGTAATTATCGACATGTATGTTCTTATTACCGTTTTCTTAATTGTCTTGGGTTTGTTTTTTTAAGGTCTTTTCCTTCTCTTGCATTTCCTGCCTAGAGAAGTTCCTTTAGCACTTGTTGTAAAGCTGGTTTTGGTGGTGCTGAATTCTCTTAGCTTTTCCTTCCCTGTAAAGGTTTTAATTTCTCCATTGAATCTGAATGTGATCCTTGCTGGGTAGAGTAATATTGGTTGTAGGTTTTTCCCTTTCATCACTTTAAATATGTCCTGCCACTCCCTCTGGCTTGCAGAGTTTCTGCTGAAAGATCAGCTGTTTACCTTATGGGGATTCCCTTGTATGTTGTTTGTTGCTTTTCCCTTGCTGCTTTTAATATTTTTTCTTTGTATTTAATTCTTGATAGTTTGATTAATATGTTCTTGGTGTGTTTTTCCTTGGATTTATCCTGTATGGGACTCTCTGCACTTCCTGGACTTGATTGACTATTTCCTTTCCCATGTTAGGGAAGTTTTCAACTATAATCTCTTCAAATATTTTCTCAGACCCTTTCTTTTTTCTCTTCTTCTTCTGGGACCCCTATAATTTGAATGTTTGTGTGTTTAATGTTGTCCCAGAGGTCTCTGAGACTGTCCTCAATTCTTTTCATGCTTTTTTCTTTATCCTGCTCTGTGGTAGTCATTTCCGCTATTTTATCTTCCAGGTCACTTGTCCGTTCTTCTGCATCAGTTATTCTGCTATTGATTCCTTCTAGAGAATTTTTAATTTCATTGATTGTGTTGTTCACCATTGTTTGTTTGCTCTTTAGTTCTTCTAGTTCCTTGTTAAATGTCTCTTGTATTTTCTCCCTTCTATTTCCAAGATTTTGGATCATCAGTCTTAACAGCAAACTAAATTTGGGGTGGGGAGTCCATCTCCGCTCTATGAGATGATCACAACAAATATACACTAGAAGACAATTTGCCTACAATGTTGGAAAAACTGAATCTGTACTTTGATGAAAGAGTAAATTGTTTTCTGGAAGAACCTGATATAGAATGATGATGCTAGGACAAATTCTTGTAAAATTATTAAACTCCTAGGATAAAGAAGAATTTCTTCAAGCATCCAGGTGAAAAAAGTAAGTCACTTACAAGAGGAAAGAAATTAACAATTCTCAGACTCCTCCATAGCAATGTCTACAAAGTTTTGAGAAAAGTACATTCTGTCCAGCCATGATGTAATTCAGTTATTAAAGCAAAAGTCAGATATACTCATATATGATTGTAGTTATAGTTTTCATGAGTTCTTTTTGGGAAAACTGATAGTTAAAAACAAGCCAACCAAGAGATTAATAAAAACAAAGAACACAGGAGCGGAGGTGCTACGGCATGTAGTGAACATTAAATCCATTTAGAACCAAGATTTAGTAAAAATGGGAATTATGCTTATGAGATTAAATATAAACATTATAATATTTGAAAATGTAAAATTAGTATATAGCTAAGAAGCCTAATTTAAAATGCACAAAATAAGTGGAATAAAGTTTTAGGAGTACTGATTTCTTAAACTTTCATGGCATAGTATCAATAAATGCTATCTTAAATGAAATACATCACTTAAAAAATAAACTGACTGTAACTTCTTAATCTTTTCTTGATCTTTCCAAGGGTAACAATGTAGAGAGCTGTAGTCTGAATATGGCTAATGGACTATGGAAATATTTTGCTTCCTCATTTTCTTTGACCTACTCAGTGATGACATAGGCAATGTAATCAGAGAGATTTTTTTCTTTGAAAACAATAGCAGCAACTTGAAATCTATAGCATGCTTCACGAATCGTGTTGTCACTGCTCGTAAAGGCACTTGGGTTTGTGACCCCCTGCCTTAGAGGAATATTTTAGGAACACACATAACTTTGTTAAAGAAACCACTTATTTTTTTAAAAGCAATTTCTTCACTTTCTTTTCTCTTATCCACTTTGATAAAACTATTTCTATATAGCCATATATAGGTGTCATAGACTGCATACAGTTTGAGATCTAGAAAAATATCAATATAGAGATTACTGGAATTTGGTTTGGCTAGTGTTTACAGTATTACTTCTGGTGGCTAAGATTTTCTATAATTTTTTACCTTCTACTTTTACTTCTCTGTACTGCTTGAATTTCCAATAATGAGAATGTATTATTTTAATAAAAACAATAAAATCATTATTCAAAATATAATGAAAACAAAGTGAATTAGTTACATGTTCAAGTTAGTTTTTCTATATGTATTAGGTACTAAAGGAGGTTACATATCAATAAAAATACTTTGGTGACCCAAATATTAACATCATTCTCAAGGTAATTTGTAAATAATATTAATTTATTAATCATTATCAAAATTTACTTAAGTTTTTTGTGTGTGTTCAAGGAAAGCCCAAAATAAATTATTAATATCCCTGCATTTGAAAAGAATGCAATCATATATCTCTTCAGTGTAACTGCCCCTCTTTTATTTACACAGGATCTTTAAAGGTTTTTTCTTTATCGTTTGCTTCCATTAGCAAATTGATGAGACGACATAGTTACTATCCCCCAGAAAGTGTCAGCATAGCATCAGTAAAGACAAAGCAGTGCTTGTAAAGCCAAAGAGGCAGAGAGGCCCCAGTCTGCTTCATTAGAGCCACAGGTAACAACATAGGGTTTGTTTGACCCTTCTCCCCGTTTCCTCATTGTTCCAAACACATGCCTGCCCATTCTCAGTTCTAAATCCGGAGTCGAGGAGGTTCTCCTTTGTGATTTGAATAAATTGTGGATTTTAGTTAACAATAATTTGTTGGTATTGGTTCATTAATTGTAACAAATATGCTGTACTAATCTAAGATGTTAATAATAGGGGAAATTGAGTGTGGGGTACATGGGAACCTTTTGTACTGTCTTTGCAAGTTTTCTGTTTTCGAAAACTGTTCTAAAAGAGAAAGTTTAGTTTTTTTAAAAAAAAAACCTATTAACTATTTGCAACTTTTTAAATTATAAAGGAAATACTGCTGTCAAAATGACACATATAAAACTTAAAAATATCATCACCTCCATGGTTTCTCATAGCAGCACGACTAGATCACAGGGACCGTTGCGGATGCTGTGCTGTGCAGCCCATATCCTCCTCCAGGAAGGAGGGCTATATTCCCCCAGCTGCTGGGAAGGTTGCTGGCTGACAGCTCTAAGCTGTCAAGTGTTCTTCAGGGATCTCCTCACCTAAAGAACCCCACCCAGCTCAAGGTCACATACACTTCTCAGGGCAGCCTGTCTCCAATATCTATAACGTAAACGCTCTCACCATAACCTGTTTCGAGCTACCAATGTTTTGTCAATGAATGCACACTTGGGAAGAGATGTATGCAATCTCTCCTCTCCAGAGCTAGTAGGAGCCAACTCCAGCACACCACTGTGTCACCCTGAAGTCAAACTGGGACAATGTCAAAGAACCATTTCAGCTCCAGAGCTTCCTGGGGCTAGATGAGTGCCCCAGGGAGCTGACTGGTCTGACTCCATCACAGCCCACCCTCCCCCTCCATCGAATCCTGCTTTCTTCCCACCCCTTTCCAGGTGTTGAACTCAAGAGCCCTCCTTAACCAACTTCCTGCATGCTAATTTCAGCTCAGATTCCACTTACTGGGGAACCCAAGTTGCAACAGGGATTCTTACTGGACAAACTGATCAAGATTATTACTCAATGACTGCCTCAGGTACTTGAAGACAATTATGATGGTGATGATGATGGTAGAGGTGGTCATGGTGATGGGAAGAAGAAGGAAAGGAAAAGTTTTTGTCTGATAGACTCTTGAATTTTACTTGAACAAGGATTCAGGATATTTGTCAGGTGGGATTGAAAAAATAAAAATGATAACCAAACATCTTAATGAAAAGAATTTATGTTACTATCTAGGAAACCCAGAGGACCTTTCATAACCATGCCCACTTTACTTTCACATTCCCCTCAACATGTGATCCATGATGTCACTCACCTTCAACCAATGTGCTTTTATCCAGCATCTTCTTTGTGCCAAGCTCTGTGCTAAGGATCTGGTGTCCAAAAAACACAGTCCTCCCCAAAAGGAAGTTACTAACTAATGTGAGGTCTGAAAAAGGACAATACAAAGCAAAAAAGTGCCATGATTGATGTGAGCACAAGGCAGGGTAGATGCTCTGAATACACAATGATAGCCACCATTTATCAAGCTATGCTTACTGTGTGCCCGGCATTGTTTTAAATGCTTTGCAAGCATTGTTTCATTAAATCCCACAACAATCCTGTCGGGAGGTCCACTCTCACAGAAAAGAAAACTCACAATGAGAGTCTGGGTGGCTTTCCCACGGTGACTCAATGAGTGGTGGGTAGAGCCATGATTTGGACCCCATGTGCTAACTCAAGACCTAGAACTCCTAACCACCGTCCTGCTGAGGGATGGAGAATGACTGAATCTAACAAGGAGTGTGTGATTGGGCTGAAGACAGAAACTCTGTAATGAAAGAATGGCAAAGAGACCACAAAAGAGATTGGGAAAAAACACTCAGAGAGGAAGGAGGGGAAAGAAACAAGGGTAGAAATGATTTCAAAAAGCAGAGCATGGTCAGCAGAGTCAAAAAGCAAGAGAAGGTCAACCAAAATAAAGATGTAAAGGTCCTTGGGCTTTAATCACAGTGCGGTCCTTGGGGATCTTGGCAAGGGAAGTTTTGGTTGACTAGGGGGTAGGTGGAGCTGATCACAGTGAGTTGAGAAATAAGTAAATAAGTGACAGAAATGGACACAGTGAGTGTTGAATATTATTTCTAGAAGCTCGGCTGTTCGGAAAAGAGGAGGGGGTCAGTAGACACAGGTTTAAAGAGAGATCTTTCTACAATAGGCTTTGCTTTGGTTTTTCTAAGAAGGGAGCATGGGTAGTTCATGGCTGTTGAGTTGACTTGCCTCGCTTCTCTTCCACCTTCTTTGTAGCAGCCCCTGATTTTATTTGGGCTAATCCCCTTCTCCCACTCTATGCTCTCTTGGTGGGACTGCTAATCTGGGAGGGTTTTGACCTACTGTAGGACCGTTCAGTACTTTCCCAGGGACTGATTGACACCAGGACAAAAAATGGTTAGAGTTGATTCACCCCCACAGTGATGAGGAGTCCGGCTCCTGGTTAAAAAACCTACATATGACTTTTCAGGCCTGACCATGGGCCATTACAAGAGCTCTCCCTGGACACCTCATGGAAAGGCTGCCCTCCCCACACTGGTGCACAGCCAGGACACTGTAATCTCTGAGGGGTGTTGCAGTCAAGGATTCGGGCCTCTCAGACCTGCGCTTTGCACATTTGCATTCATCAATCCTTGGTGTCTTTATCTGAGGCCTTGGGCAGACCTCTGCTGAGCCCTTCTTATCGGGAAGAGGAGGGAATTCTGAAGACATCTTTCCCCTCTCTGACTCAATACCCAGTACTCATCCATTCCTAGCCCTCACCCCCTGGCCTCACCATCCCAGGGTCCATAAAACTGCAGGAGCATTTTGTTCAGGGCTTGTCAACAGTAAGATGCCCGCCATGACGGCACTGATCTACCTGACCCTCCACCATGGGAAAAAAGGAACGGGGTTGGGGGTGGTGGTGCATCGTTTGGTTTTAGCCTCTTACTTATACAATCACAGTAAGTGATTAAAGACTTAACTCTTTCCTTTTTGGCTCTTTGCTTTAATCGGCTGCCGTGACACCTGACAACTCAGCTGTTTCTCCCAGCTCAGCTAAGCTCCCGACAACTGGTCCTGAGGACACTGTCCACCGTGCATTGCTCCCCGCTCCACAGCTGTCCTGGCACCTGCTTTTCCCGAGGCGAGCTCTTGTACATTTCCTTACATGGGGTGAGCCCTTTTTTGGCTTAAATTAGCCAGAACTGTTCGCAGTTGAAAAACCTTAGCTGACATAAGCATGTCTGTATGCTGATCATGAAAAGCCAACAACAACTAAGAGCGCAGAGATATAGAAAAGAAAGAGGAGAAATAACAACGGTGAATAGAGTGGGGCTCCTGAAGAATCAGGGGAAAAGGGATCCCGTGGTCATTCCAACCGACTGGTCCTTGACAGGAGAGAAACTTGTTTCACTGAACCTAGAGACACGGAGGCAAGAAAAGGATAGAGATTTGTCTGAAGACTTGGGGCAGGGGAGATAATCAGGATGTCAAAGTTATTTGTGTTGGATAACCTCTATCATTTCTAAGAAAGAGGAAACGTTGCTGAGAGGATGAAGAGGTGGTGAGTTTAAAAGGCTAAAGGTGGGGAAAGTGGGGGGGTGGTTGTGGGATGAACTGGGAGATTGGGATTGACATATATACACTAATATGTATAAAATAGATGACTAATAAGAACCTGCTGTATAAAAAATAAGTAAAATTCAAAACTTCAAAATAAATAAAAGGCTAAAGGTTACAAGGTTGCTGTGGCGAACAGCTGAGGAGCTCATTTGACCAAAGGAGGCATTGCCATGGGAACAGGCAACAGCATCAGTCTGCTTAACTAGTACCTTCATCACAGAAAGCTTGAGAAAGAGACATAAAGGAATTACACATTTTATCTGAAATATTTTCTAAACTTGATGTTTTGGCTAAAATGTAGCCTTTTTTTTCAGTTATAACTCTAAAGAAAAAAAAACACCAGAATAAAAATGTACTTATGAAACTTGAAAGATTGTCAAGCATTTGGAAGCATTAAATTTACAATAAACTTTGGTGGGAAAACCAAAATCTATTTCAATAGGGGTGTCTCGGTTTTGTTGTCTAAAACTTGAAGTACATATGAATGGCCAGCTGAGGGAGCCAAAACCATGCATATAATTTTTCTATAAAGCTTTTAGGAAAGTGGATTATTAAAAACTGCCAATGCAAATGAAACTCATCTTCTAAGAATGTATGCAAAAATTACAGAAATCATATAATTTAATGCTACTCTGATGCCAAGTACATTAGAGAAAATTTCAAAGCTACAAGGGGATTCTGAATCTCAAGTAGTTCAAAAAAGAAGCGTTCCTCCCACCCTCCCTCTCTGTTTCTCTCTCCTCTCTCTGGGACTGGTTTGTAGTGACTCCCCAAAGCTAGGTCATTTGTATTCTATTTCAGCGGAAACCTTCTGTGAGTTGTATCAACACTTGTTCAGCTCCTGCTGCAGGGAGCATACTTGTTACAGGTGTGTTGACAAGAAACAGGACAAGAAGCTCTGGCTCAGACCTCTTAAGTCAGGCTTCAGGTATAACTTAGGAAAGAGAAGGGACGGATTTCTCATGGAAGTCTGCTAAAAAAAATTGCTGCCACTACATAGAAGTGTCTTTCCATTTTCTGCATGATACCTGTGTTAGGGTATCTTGTTTATGAGCAAAAAAATCCAATTCTGACTAACTTAGTGGGGAAAGGAATGTATTGAAAGGATGCTGGTTTGTACTATCCTTTGAATAGTTTATAACTAAAATTTGGGGAAATATTTTATAATGAAAAATGATAAGAGTTTATTTTGAACAAACTTATGTTCACAAATTTGAAAATTTAGATTAAATGGATAATTCCTAAAAAAAATAGAACTCTCCAAAATTGACATTAGGATGGAACAAAATAGAATATAACTGTTTTTACAAATGCATGTATTATTAAACAATTGTATTATTAAACACTTTCTTATAAAAACCAACCAACCAACCAACCTCAGACCCAAATGGCTTCACTGGCAAGTTCCAGCAAATATTTAAGGAATATCTGGAAACCAAAGTCATCTGAAACAAAGCCTTCCAGAGAAGAAAAAAGAGATAGTAATCCACAACTCCTTTTGTGAGACAAGTATTACCTCGATATCAAAGACCACAAGGGATTCCACTTCCGGAAAGATGGGGTAGATGTGATAGGGACAGAGTAAAGGGACAAATTAGGTAATTAAGTAGTTAATCCCCCTAGGGAATTGTAAGTAAAGAAACAAGTATGGGAAACCCCTGTAAGTTAATGATCACTCAGGAAAGCAGATTTGCTTAACCACAAAACCAAGCAGGTCTGCTTAGCAACAAAACCATCCAACAGAAGCATCAGACATGCTCCCAAACAATAAAACAATGATGGCATGAGAATCACATCCTGCCCAGTGAGCTCAGTAAGTTAATAACCCCTAGGACATGCTCTCTGCACACATAAAAAACAATAATTTATTGAAAGGTGATATTTCAAAGTGAAAGACTCTCATTGTACTGAAACCTAAAATAATTTTTCCATAGTGCCATGGCAGTCCTGGCTTGACGATGTAAGGAGAAGAAAACTCCCCTGCCCAACCTGGAGGAGGACTTGATGGTGGAAGCATGACATCTACTCAAGAATGAGGAAGATGGCCTTTTCCCTCTCCCTACTGTTCCTTTGATTATAAAACTGTAGCCCACTAAGTTCTCGGGGTGCGGCACCCTCGCACCCACCCACTTTTGAGCCTCACAAGTGTCCCTATTCTAATAAATCAGTTCTTATTTACCACTTTGCCTCTTGCTGAATTCTTTCTGCCCTGAGACTGGAGCTCCTTGGAGCGCCCCCCAGAATGCCACCTAGTGGTATCAGACGTATTTTTTTCCATTTCTTTCGGTAAGTATAGGTTAAAAGGCTAGACATGATTAATAAAACATACACAAGATGACTCTGAAAAATAAAGAGAGGAAGGCGGACAGGATAGGGACCTTGGATACGAGGAATGACACAGTTTAAGTAGCCTGGGTTTTCTTTCTACTTTATGTATCCTAGGTTTAAAAAAATTTTTTTTCTTACCCATTGTATCCTTGGCACCTAGTAAAGTAGCTGGCAGATAGGAGGTGCTTGATGAATGGATGAACGAATGAATGGTCACTAAGTAGTATATCTGTTAAGCATTCAGGGCCATTGAATTCACTATCAAAGGAAAAACAAAGGCAGTCTCTGATCTCTTTGAATTTATTATGTCTGACATAAGCATCGGCCAATTTTAAAAGAACCATACAAAGTGAGGAGGGAAATTCTTCTGAAACTACAAACTATAAACACAAAATAAACTACCTGTTAGACATGAATAGTGATGATAAGAGAGTCATATCCCTTGCACAGAGTGAAAAACAATTATTATGGTAAAAGCAGAATTTCAGGAAATCTGTGAATATGAAAAAGAATATTCCAAATCTAGGATTAAAATATAGATTATGAAAAAGAAACAAAGTATGAAAACTGTTTTGGCTCGATAATATATTTGGAGTACTATTCGAACTAACCTGAAAATTGTAGTCTGCGGTTATAGACACCACAGAGAATGAAGGAAAAAGAAACAGTAGAAGGGGAAAAAGCAAGATGTAGGGATATTCTTTTAATCATTTTATACCAGATATAAGCTAGTGTAAAGCACTCAATGCCTAGCATATACTGAGTGTCCATAAATACTAGACAATCAAGAAATCCACACATCAATGGCACCTGCTAGCAGAGCCACTTTGCTGTGGGGGCACTGGTGGCAGTGTAGCCCATGTGAAAGGCACCCCTGGACATGTGCAGCCAATAGCCTGCATAGCCAAACACTGCAGTCCTGCTCACGTAAGTGTTTACGTTGCCGAGGCATTATAGAACTGCGATCCATGATAGCCACAAAATATCCAAGTTGTCAGTGTTCACTTTCCAGGAAAAGCAAATAAATATATAAAGGAGAGCTTAAATGATTTTTTTATGAGTTAGCATCCCAAGGTTCATACCTGTAATGGATCCAGGATACTGTATTGGGGGGTGGGCGGGAGGTGCCTAAGGATTGTCTCAGACGCTGTATGGATTCTTTCTCTTACAAATTAGACTTAGATAAAGTATTCTGCAAATTGATGTGAAACGGCATTCCACTTGTAAATCCTTGTGTAAAGGATTACTGAGTGACTTGTTTAAATCCTTCAGTAAATAACAGTTTATATTTAAACAACCTTCTGTGAAATAGCTTTCCTTGCAATTTCTATACATATTCATGAAGACACACTGTCAACACTGAAAGAAAGATAGCCACACAGAAAGAGAAAAAAAATCTGATTACACTAAGACAATTTCCTTAATGTAATCAGATAGTACAACTATATTCCTTGTTAATCTGAATTTAGTTCAAATAACTAAAGAGCTTTGTTCACTTTGTGATAGAACTAGACACTTACAAAATAAGTTTCTGAAAATTCACATAAACTTATTTTTGCAAGAATCATTTTAGTGCAGGAGGCTTTTTAAAAATGCATTGAATTGGCAGTAGATCAAGATGAAATACACGGATTTATAAAAAAAGGACTTCATCAAAGGTTTTACTAGGCTTCCATAAAAGCAGTATGAGGTGTCTGCTTAATAAATATGTGAATTTATTTTATTTTTTGCTTTACTTGGAAAACTTACCAACGTAATTTGCCAACACGTGTTTTAAATGAGATCATTTTAAATCAGATCCTCTCATCTAATGTTTAAGACTGTAGGAGGAGACAAAAGGGAAATACACTTTAATATCAATTTGCCTGATTATTTTTTAATATGAAAATAAGACAGCTATGATAAGGCAGTGTTTCTCAAACTTACCTGATCATGAGACCTACTTGGGGGTGCTTGTTTTAAAGTATGGATCACCAGGCCTCATCCCTAGAGGTTCTGACTCCTGAAGTTTGGGATGCGGTTCAGGAATGCATAGTATTAAAAGCACCTGGATGAGCCTTACAATCAGGCCAATTAGGGACATACTTGGTGTCATGGAAAGAACACTGACCTAGTCTTAGGGTTCAAAACACCGAGGTTGCCAGGGCTTCTGCTTGTCCTTAACCGAGTCATTTTAATCTCACTGGGTCATTTTAATCTCACTGGGTCCAAATTTCCTCAGTTGTAGAAAAAACAAACAAAACAACAACAACAAGACTGTTTTTAGTTCTATAAACCCCATGAAGACCAGGACCAGCTGAGTTTTACTCACAGCTCCATCCCCGAGCCTGGCACAGAACAGCCTCTTGGTTATTATTTGTTGACAAGTCACTAGTTAGACAACCTGGAAGATTCCTTTTCAACTTTAAAATTATATGATTCTAAAATAAATAAGTGAAGAAACAATTCACTTGGTCAGTCATTTACAAAACAACAATTATTCTCAAAACAAAACATAATATAAACCAAAAAAGGACCCTACTCCTTTGGACGGGTCTCAGGGCTGCGCACTCCTCATGAGCACTTCAAAGGATCTGACTTGGGTATTTGATTTCTTCCTCCCAGGGCTGTGATGGTTAAAGGTAGTGAATTGGAAACATGTAGCACAAAGTTGAGTCTGGAAAACTCAGTAAATTCTGTGAAAAACAGAGTCAGTTCTCCTGCTGCACATACAGGAATAGTGCCATCACAGCATGCCTTGCAGGATTTTTGCTACTTTAGTCCCAAAACATACGGTCAAGTAACAAGTCTAGAATTATCAGGAACCTTTCCCGGCATGCGGACTGTGCAGTAATAAGTGCTTTTGAAACTGATTGGGCAGGAAAAATAAACTCTGAAAACTAACATTTCAAGTCCCCACAGCAGTGGCATCAACATCACCTGGGAAATAAAATTCTTGACCCCTGCCCCAGACCTAATCAGAAACTCTGTGGGTGGGGCAGAAAAATCTACCATACAACCAGTCTTCCAGGTGATTCTGATGTACACTGAAGGATGAGAACCACTGAGTTAGGGTAAACAGGACTCATAAAGACAAATTCAAAGAAGGCTGAGTGGAAGTTTCTATAAACCTCCTACAATGTATCAGAATTGAAAAAGACCACATCATGTATCTAGTCAACTAGGTATCAAGGCTCTCAATTAGCCAACACACAACAATGTGCTTTCATATAATAACTTAAGTTTCCTCCTTTTGAAAAAATATTCTGAAATACTGATCCTGAAATAAAAAACAATGTAAACCACTGGCTTTTAGGATATTCAAGTCCTAATGTTTCCATTTCATAAATAAAATATAAGTTTTTAATAAAAATATTGCCAAGTATTACATTGCCTTTTAATATTATTAAAATATCAATAATAAAAAAATGAGACTGTGGGTATGCAATAAAAAAATGAGACTTGGTATGCTAAGTCACAAGGTTTTGTTTTTTTCAAGCCAAATAACAATTCTGATTTAGAACTAGTGATGTGTAAGATTCTAAGGGTAACTAGCTATTATAAATGTATGATTCTATGTTCTATGTCAAGACAAGCTCCCAGCTACAGAATTCTGAAGATCTTCAGACTCCATTTCCTAAGATACCAGCAAAGAGGAAAGGGATTTTTAATCTGAGAGCAAAGTAGTGATGGAGGTGTCGGTGCTGATATCCATCTATGGGCACTCTCTTGGGTTACAAGGAGAGGAATTTGAGAGGAGGTCACAGCAGGAAGGTTAGAGAAGGATGGCCCATTCCCTACTGTTCTATGGCTTCGCAGAACATGAGTCTTAAGTAAATTTTTTAAAACATTTTCCCCCAGCCCTAAAATTCACCCAAGAGAAAGAGGTTGCCTTAAAGGTAAAGAAGAAACCGATCAGACCACGAGGGCAGCTCCTAGTCGGGAACGTTGAAGGGCAGCGCGCTGATGACCTCCCCAGACTCAGTGACGATGGCATCGTACACCCAGCGGCGGTTGCAGCGGCATTCAGGGCCACACTTGTTGGAGTTACACTTGGGGCAGGGGTAGAAGCAGCCCAGGCAGTTCTTCTCCAGGCAATCGCACAGGTCAGCATCGTTGCAGATGAGCCTGCCGCTTTTGTCATACTTCTTCATAACTCTGCAAAGGAAAAGAATGACACTAACAGGACAGTGCAGTTTTCCTCAGCATTGAGAATAGATTCTTGTGTAGCAATCTTCCCAGGTAGGCTCCCTTTACTCTGAGGAAGCAGCACCCTAAAGATGGTCCAGCAACACTTCAGAATGCTATAAGGCAACATGTCCTGGGAAATTCAGTCAATATGCACCAATCACCAAGGCAGTCAGGGCTGTCACCTAGAGTAAGGCTTCGTTTTTTCCAGCATGCTGGGGAATGTAATATCCCACCTAAGCAAATTTTGAGGAATAGCTGATTAAAGGCTATTAAAATTTCCTTCTACAAGTTTTTACTTAAAAATATAACCATCCTTGATGGAATTTCCCCCGATAAATTACATCCATTTTTCCTTTCTTAAGAAAAAGCACTATATACAGCTGAAACTAACACAACATTGTAAATCAACTATACTTCAATTAAAAAAAAAGAGAGAAAAGAAGAAGCACTACAGTGAATACAGTCACATTTTGAATGACTCAAGAGAAGCATTGGAATTGTCCGTTACTATACCAACATCATTAAAAACAAAAACAAGCAAACTGAAAATTCCTCTGCTAACAGTCTTCTCATACCACTGCTTCTGTCCCTTTCTGATTCTGTTTTTTTTACCCAGTGTGGGGGGCAGAAGGTGTCATAAACTCTGAGTGACAGCAGGAAGTTCTGTACCAGTGAGTACACCGTGCTTTGTGCCCCGACACTGCCCCTGTCGGCCTCTACAAGTCCAGGAAGCGAAAGGATTCTGCCACCTTCTCAAAATCAAACCATCTCGAAATAAATCCTTTAGTACTGAGCTGCTTGAAACCCTGAGAATGACAAAAGTACCTGTGTAGAGCCTGTATCCATTAGGACCAGTTGAAGTCAGAAAAGGCTGTGAAGTTATGACCTTCTGCACCCTTGGCCCCCAAGCAGGCATAACACCTCCTTCCCTTCCTGTTAGGTAATGCTATTCCATCCTCTTCCCTCTCCCAATAAAGCGGGGAAGGTTAAGGATCATTATGCAGACTTGCCTGATTATCTTACTGTAGCAGGACAGCCTTTCCGATGAGGATTGACATTTGAAGCACTTCATCTGAAGCATGAGAGCTCCTTCACCCACCAGGAAATGCAGGTGTCAACAGACAAGGAGGTGTGAAATCTATTATGGGAATGGGGAGTCATGCAGCCAACAGAGAGCCTAGGTCAGACTCTGTCCTTCTCCCTGTGCCTTCACCCAAATACTCCCTGCCTTTACTCAGACATCAAGACACAAATCTTACAGTTTCCTGCCCATCTGATGCTATACTCTATATAGTTCTGAGCTATCATAGGTACACAAAGTGTACAAAACATACATGCAGAGATAAAGAATAAAACACACTTCCACATATCCCAGCTTAATAAAGAGGTTTCACGCCTTTGACAACCTCTTCACGCTCCATCCGTTGTATCCCTCCACTCGGCCAAAAGGAACCACACCTTGATATCATAAAAGTCATCTCCTTGTTTTACTTTTCATTATGCCATAGGTGTATGTATCTCCAAGCGCACCGCATTTTCCCTTCTGTAATTTGCTTTTTTAATTTGACATCATGATTTGAGATTCATCCATGGTGGCACATGTAGCTGTTTTCAGATATTTTCACATCTATATGTACTCCACAGTACAAATATACCAGCTACTTAATTTTTCCATTATGGGTGGGCATTTGGATTATTACTACTTTATTTTCTTTGCTATTGCAGGGATGCTATGAATTTCTTGAACATGTCTCCTATTGTACATGTATGAGTTTTTGCAGGATATACACCCAGGAGTGAATATGTTAGGTCATAAGGTACATAGGTAATGCCAAGCTGTTTTAAAACAGGGCTTCCCTGGTGGCGCAGTGGTTGAGTGTCCGCCTGCCGATTCAGGGGACACGGGTTTGTGCCCCAGTCCGGGAAGATCCCACATGCCGCGGAGCGGCTGGGCCCATGAGCCATGGCCACTGAGCCTGCGCCTCCGGAGCCTGTGCTCCACAACGGGAGAGGCCACAACAGTGAGAGGCCCGCGTACTGGAAAAAAAAGAAAAAAAAAAGAGGCTGTACTATTTTACACCTAATTCATGTCCCATAGCTTCATGAACAGTGATATCATAAGACTGAACTCTTTGCCCATCTGGTCGGGGGGGCACTTCCCCATACTGTACCAATGACTAAGGTTTAGCATCCTGAGTGTTCACTAGCCTTTTCTTCTATGAAATGCCTGTTCATTGTTGGGTTCGTTTTTCTCTTAGGATGTTTATCTTTTTCTTATTGATTCATATATCTTTTAGATAATAAATAACTTCTCCCACTTTGTGATTTGTCTCTCATTATTTTTAGAATGTCTTTTAAAGGGCATAAAGTCTTAATTTTAATGTAGTCAAATATATCAACCTTTTCCTTGATGGTCTGCTTAATTTATGCCTCTGGTGTGCTAGCAATAATTGAATTTATGATACTTCTGTGCCCATCTGATACTGGAATTCATTCCCATGGTTATATTATTTCTCCTTCTAATGCACATCTTTCTTATTTTTAATCATCTCTCCTACTACAGCCATTACTCTAGTGCAAGGACTTCTGAAGCCTGTTTTTAAAAAACTGACGCCTATGGCTGGGCTTCCCTGGTGGCGCAGTGGTTGAGAGTCCGCCTGCCGATGCAGGGGACACGGGTTCGTGCCCCGGTCCGGGAAGATCCCACATGCCGCAGAGCGGCTGGGCCCGTGAGCCATGGCCGCTGAGCCTGCGCATCCAGAGCCTGTGCTCCGCGACGGGAGAGGCCACAACAGTGAGAGGCCCGCCTACCGCAAAAAAAAAAAAAAAAAACACACACAAAAAAAACTGATGCCTAGTTGGAGATTATAGTCTATTTCTTGAAATTGCTAACTTCCAGACATAAGGGGTGATACTGTACTTTAGAAAATACATTTTTAAGTAATAAAAAAGTGGCAACATTTAATTGCTTTGTCAAGGAGAATTCATGCATTTTGTAATCCCACGGATTAAATATAATAAATCATGATCTTACTTGTACTTTACAGAAAAATACTCATTCATCTTTGACATTCGTGCTTTCTTTTTCTGCTGCCTTGTTTCAGGATTAAAGTCTGCTACCTGTGGTCCGGGATTTTGAAATGCCAAGCATTTTAACTGTCGCTCTATCTGTTGCTATGAAACAAATAAACAAATAAAATATATTAGTAGTAAGAACCAGGTAATTTTATCTGCTTTACACAGAATCAAAATGAAGTTTCTGTAACTTTTACCATAATGGCATGAAAGCTTAGTTGTTTTAGCTAGAGTAATAAACAATTTAATCAGATTAAGTTTCAAAAGATGATGTAAAACTTTTCAAATTAGGTCATTCTTTCTGAATAAACAAATACATAGTGTAAAACTATGTATAATAAAAAAATAAAAAACAATCAAGGGGGAACAGAAGAATTCCCTTTATACCTGCAAAACACCCCTTGGCTTCTCAAATCTGCTGGGGATGAAAGTCAGAATTACCATTTTACGGTGGATAATGACAAGGGAGTAAAAGCCCTTCCGCCCAGGTAAAGTATCTCAAAACACAGTGAGAACACACAGTACACACAACCCTCCCCTTCAGCGCTCTAGGGCATCTCAGCACTCACTGCCCTGGGAGTGTGGACCCCATCAGGGCTCTGATGCAGAATGCAGCCACCTGAAGGATCCCCTCTCAGTCAAAGCCAGACTGCAAGAAGAAAATCTGGCTTGAATGACAAAATAGCATGTTAGTGGACATTTTCACAAGTCTCTGTTTGGGGATATTTATAATTCGAAATTAAATGGGGCCTAATTGGAAAGACAAGCAATAAAGATACTTCAGTCAGTCCTGATAATTAATTTTGAACATACAGCACATATGTCAGGAGTGAAGGGAATGCTCCTCTGAAGGATTTTAGAAGAAAATAATCTGAGTGGCCCCCAAACACTTAGGCTAACACATATATGAAATACTACATTTTGAAACCAAAGGGAAACTTTCAATGTATGAATTTCAAGGTAACAAATTAGTAACAGAATCTCGGGCTTTTCTGCAGTTTCTTTAGCTTAATAATAGTCTAGTCAGTCTAAAATAATATAGGTATGTTTCTTTAAAATTTCATTTTGGTTTGTGTGTATGGGTTTGTTTTACAAACAACCTTATGAAATGATTCTGTATTTAGGTATAGCTGCTCAATAAACACAACTTAGCACGATCTACTATTATTCTCAGTAGCAAAGCAAGAGTTTAGATGCCTCTGTTCAGATCTTGGCTCTGCCACTTGTTACTGGAGTGCTTTGAGCAAGTTCCTCCTTCTTCTAAGCCGTGGTTTCTTCTTTTGCAAAATGGGTTAACAACGGTATCTTGTGATAAGGGTTAGGTGAATTAACATATACCAAGCTTTAGAACAGGTACTAGCATATCATGGGAAAAAAAACCCCAAGGATTTGTTAAATAAAAATATTTGACCATATTCTCTACAAATTTCCTACTCCAAGGGTAGGATTTTATTGCACAGGATGCTGGGGACTGAGAGGCACAGAGGAGACAGGTAAGATGAGACCAGCTTCATGAAAGCAGGGTGAAGACGAGGAGAAGCACTAAGGAGCAGAGATCCTTCCTGTGGATTCCTGATGGGGCCTACCTTCCCACCCAAATCTGGGGCATCTCAGAGATCCCCAAGTTGCGAACTCCCCAAATACCACGGAATCATAGTATTCACGAGCCATACCAGTTGCTTCTGTCCGATTTGACAGTTTTTCTCAGAAGAACTTTGACCTGCATGTCTCTCTTGCGTGGAATTGTTTTTTTCTGATTGTTCACTCATTTCTGATCACAAAAAAAAGTAACTGGAAAAAAGTAAAACACATTAATATCACATATCCCAAGTAACTTAATCCTGTGACTTTCCTGCTCTCTCCCTACATCTTACTTTCTTTAAAAACCAGACTTACTAGAAAAGCCATTTGCTCCCCTGGCTTCTTTTTTTTTTACCACTCACTCTTAAATCCTGCATCTGACTCCCCCAGAACACTGTACTGATGCTCTTCTCAGCCTGGTGTTCCATGAGCAAATCAACTTCCATGAGCAAATCAACCGTACCTTTTACAGTTCTTAGCATCAGAGACCTCACTGGAGCAGGCAACCCTGGGACCAGCCACTCCTGCCCAAGAGGACTAGGAATTCTTAGATCTCCGTTCTTCCTCCTTTACACTTATTCCCTTGAAAGAGAAGAAGATACGTTAATGTCGTAGTACATCCCCAGTAACTTTGTGAAAATCTTCTCCGCTCCCATGGTTTCATTATAACCTTTTCAGAAATCATTGCCCAGGATGTCTCTAAAAGCTCCAACCTCCTCAACCAAGTTTTCTGACAAATTTCAAACACAACGTGTGCTAAATGGAAGTCATCAGTTTTCCATAAAACTCAGCTGCTTAAATGCCTGTAATTTAGTTTTTTTTTACATCTTTATTAGCGTATAATTGCTTTACAATGGTGTGTCAGTTTCTGCCTTATAACAAAGTGAATCAGTCACACATACACATATGTTCCCATATCTCCTCCCTCTTGCGTCTCCCTCCCTATCCCACCCCTTTAGGTGGTCACAAAGCACCGAGCTGATCTCCCTGTGCTATGCGGCTGCTTCCCACTAGCTATCTACCTTACGTTTGGTAGTGTATATATGTCCATGCCTCTCTCTCGCTTTGTCACAGCTTACCCTTCTGTAATTTACTTTTAAATACTTCTATATGTGTATACATACACACACACACACATACAAGATGCATACGTGTGTGTGTGTGTCAGGTGAAGCTAACACAGGTTGACAATCA
Organism: Delphinus delphis; assembly: GCF_949987515.2. Lineage (NCBI taxonomy): Eukaryota > Metazoa > Chordata > Mammalia > Artiodactyla > Delphinidae > Delphinus > Delphinus delphis. The sequence continues at coordinate 78,250,371 of NC_082685.1, forward strand.
CAAATGCACAGTCCAGCCTGCTCTGCAGTGTTCTGTCAGAAAGGACCACGAGCCAGAGGAGGCTTCCGCAGCCCTGCTGCCTCTCCCGTCTCTTGTCAACTACCTGTGCTGAGTGCAGGGCGCTGTTTCTACCAAAGGACCAGAGCGTTACGCTTGACCAGTTCATCTGGCACCGCCACTCTGCCTGCCAACTGGAAATTCCAATTCCACCAATTCCAATTCCAACTGAGAATTCCAATTCTCCATTTTCCCTATGTCTAGGGCCGCTAGACACGGATTGTTCACTCTTCTGTATCCTCCGCTCCAGTTCCCAACATTAGGTTAGGAAGACGTGTTGATTTTTCTTTCCTACCATTCCTAGCATTGATTCTTCCTTTCCATTCTGTATCAGGGAGAAGCCACCCTAAAGATAGCAGTAGTAGTAGTCATAGTAGTAAGAGTAGCAGTAGTACCTTACCCTTGACCAAGATGGGCTTATCGTTCCCCTCAGTTTGACTAAACTTCAGCCTTCTCCTGACTCTTTGCCTTGACCTCCCTTTGCTTAGATCCTTTACTTCAGAAGACGTGTCATCGTAAATTCTTTCTCTGCTCCACTGAGATGTAAATCTTCTCCCAGCCTCAGCCAGTTTTATAACCCCAGAAGGTCTTTCTCAAGGGCTAGGAACCATCCCTTTGAAATATAATCAGCCAGAAAGGCTGGGCTCCTATTTGCCAGTCTCTGTGGGAAGGTAGAAACCTAACTCGCTAATTGGTGGAATGGTGAGTGCCAATTAGCAAACACAGGTGACCTAATCACAGAGAAAAACATTTGCAAGCTCAGGAATTACTCAATGTGCCCAACACATCCCAGGGATCAATCTCTCCCCTGAAGTCCTCTAGTATTTTATTCCCACCTTTTATTTCAGTGGAGTTGAGCTCAGACTGAGTTCTGGCTTTCCTTCCCTATGATAGCCTTGAATAAAATCTACTTTGCCTGTTTCACTTGATCTGGCGCGGTTTTTGCTTTGACACTGTCACATGCAATTTCACATCTGATCAGCCACACATTCCCAGGGAGCATTTTCCAAGTTGTCTGGAGATGAAATCACATGGAGCTATTTTAAAAATGATAAATTCCCTGTCAAATGCCAGCCCTACTGGGGTTATCATTTGCAGAGGAAAATCGTGGTGATCTGTATAATTAATAAGTTCTCCAGGTGAATCCTATCCTTAGGCAATTATGGGAGATATTAGGATAGGTATAATTTTCTTCATCCAGTTTTGCCATCTGATCCTAAAACTATTGCCCATAATTTCTTCCTACCCCAAATTTGTCCAAAACATTGTGGTCATGTTGATATTCCTAAACCAGAAATGTCTTTATCTTATTCCTATGCAAGGACTTCCGTGACTCCCCTCTGTCAGTAACATCCCACATCCCTGGTGTATCAGTGAAGGTCCATCAAAACCGACTCCAGCAACGTGTCTAGGCTCACCTCCCTGCATTCCTTACCTTGGGCCAAAGCTACTGACCGCCCCACTCCTGTTACCATCCCTCCCATCTCTTACCTAACTCGTTCCTTCCCCTTTGAACTCTGGTTTATCTCTCTGCTCCAAGAAGCCTCCCCATCATCTGATTCTTGAAGATTCCTTTCACTCTTGGGCTCTGTTTGAAGCTTCCTCAAGAAAATTGCCCCCAACGGGGCCCTAAACCTTCTAGCTTCTTCATGTAACAAATTTTCTTCCACATGGGAATAGATATGACTTTATGATCATCTTTGCAAGCAAGAAAATCTTCTGAAAGAGCAACCATTTAACTGCATTAGGAGAAATGAATATTTTATGCAAATCCTCCACCCAAGATGCCTTTGGTTAAGTCCTTCATGAAATGTAGGTCTCCAAATATAGATTTGGGGGGAAACTTACTCGTATTTATTCATATTCTGAATAAAGCAAATGGAAATTATAATAGAATTTCACCAGGGCCTGAAATTGTAATTGGATTTTACTAGGAACCCAAAATATCTGTCCCAGGAAAAGTAATAAAATGGTTCAGAACGCCCTTTTTTCCCTGCTTGGCATTTCCCAGGCAGGGGTTCTTAACCAGAGAAGGAAAGCAGGGGGCTCTTGAACTTGGATGAATAGAGAACACGTATTTATTTGCACTAACCTCTAACTGAAATTCTGGCTTTGCCTTTTATTATAAGGCAAACAGCAAACCACAATAGTCTGAGTAGCACTTTTGACCGATTTTTTTTTTTTTTTTTTTTTTTTTGCGGTACGTGGGCCTCTCACTGTTGTGGCCTCTCCTGTTGCGGAGCACAGGCTCCGGACGCGCAGGCTCAGCGGCCATGGCTCACGGCCCAGCCGCTCCGCGGCACGTGGGATCTTCTCGGCCCGGGGCACGAACCCGTGTCCCCTGCATTGGCAGGCGGACTCTCAACCACTGCGCCACCAAGGAAGCCCCTTGATTGATGTTTTTTTAACCCATTACAGCTGTTGTAGATATGTCAAAACGTTATTGACACTCATCTTCAAAATGATGGTAGATCTTAGACCTGCCGCTAGATCTTATTTGATATGTTGATAATAAAACATATATCACCATCATAAATTCTTTTTAACATTTTGGTAAGTGTATTTCAATATAATTGGTTTCCCTTGTAACCTTACAGATTTTATTTTATATGATTAAAACCGTCATTCTGAAAAAAAATATCATCCTGAGAAATGGTCCATAGATATAACAGCTGACCAAAGGAGTCCACGACACACAAAAATAAGATTAAGAACCCTTGCAAAGAGGCAGGGAGAACCCACTGCTGCCACCTCATTGATCGTGGTGAGGAGAAACAACAGCTCCTGGCTGTAGAAGATGCTCATTTTCAAGGATAGGGCTGGAAGCAGTATGGTATATCCTGGGGAATTGCATTTAATGAAACACAAAGTGTATGACATCAAATTAACCAGCCCTCTGTTTTGTCCTAACATATGTCAGATTGCCTGTAAAAATCCACAATCTAGTCTAGCCCAAAGAGAAGCAGCGCCCCCAGGTGGCAGACATAACACAGACTCCAAGAGCAGCCATCCTTAAAGTATGGCCCAAGGATGGGGCAACAGTTTAGCACTAGGCTTGGGCCAGAATGGATGTCAGACACTTCACTGGGTACATTGGATAGTTTAGCTGATGTTTTTCTCCAGAGCAAGACTATCTATCTGGAGGAGGCAGTTCACTGATTTCCGATCTGGCCCAACCTTGATTCACCACGAACAGGAACTTTGAGTAGCACTGGAGTGCATTTTGGCTGCGACACTCATCTTCCTTCTGTGGTTAGTTCAACTCTCACGTGCAAGTTCCTCCCTCTATTAGAAATTTAGCTCTGGAAGCAGTCTTATACCTTTATCTCCCCCTAGAACTACCACTTTGTTAGTACTCAATTCATATTTCATAAATATTATGCTAATAATGCTAATTATTAGCCACCTACTATGTGCCAAGCACTTTGCTAACCGTTCTACATATATTATTTCATTTAATTCCACTGCAACGCTCTGAACTAGGTACTGTTATTTCTATTGAATATTTTACAGATGAGGCCCAGAAAGACCATTTAGGCCACAGGGGTTTAAAATCCAGACTCGTCTGACCTCCCAAACTAAGCTGTCTTGGGGATGTTACACTGCTTCAAGACTGATTTTAATGATGACCTCCATCTCTACATAGGCTGTTGCTAAGTGACCCCACAGAGCTTGTTCAAAATGAAGCCTGGACTAGGAACAGGGGAAGATGCATTTAGATGATCCTCTCCAGTTTGCCTCGTCCAGTTCCTCTGTCATAGCACACACCTCCAAAGTGTGCTGGGAAGAAGCTTCCCATCTCAGACACATGAGCCACATCTGACCTCAGGATTGGATTTGGAAGTCAGCCAGAAAGAAGAGAGTCACATGTAGACAAAGTCACCCTGGAAAATGCCTTCAGAAAATGCTGCCTGGGAAAGGCCCTATACAGCCAGGCCTTTCTCCAGTTTCTCAGGTTAGGAATCGGATGAAGTAGTTGACTTACTTACACACATATAGGAGCCAGCATGGTTGAATTATGTTTACCTTTAAACCTCAGATCTGGAACCCTGGCAAGTTCCACACTCTATGAGGCCTCAGGAACTAGGTCACCCTAGAAACAGCACTGGGTCCAGAGCCCCACCTTCCTGCTCACTCTGAGGCACAGGTCATCCAGGGAAATGCAGTAAAATGACTCACACCGTAAGCACTTACCCTTATCTTCAGGAGGCCTCCAGCACCGTAAGGTTGAATTTATGTAAGCAGATGGTGTCTTGCACAAGGTGGAGTATTTTTTCTACTTTGATCCCTAAGGACACTAGCAAATTATCAAAAGAGGAAAAGCATTCAGTTTAAACGCTTGCTCAGAAGTTGGTCTCCACTTTTACTCAGTAGCAGATAAAGGGGTTTATTCAGAGACACTACCTGTCAGATAGCCCTCAGAAAATATTTAGAAGTAAAACACACACGCATATTTTCATTCAAAGCCCTTGCAGGAGAGAGTCAAGCTATTTCAATCTCATTCTGTCTCTAGCCTCAGTTCCCATCCCTGGTAAAAATGACAGATCACTGAGATAATTGGCAGGTGAGCCAAATCCCACCAGGGACATATTTGGAAGAGAAACAACTGCTGTGCTGGTGATCAATTAAATCATTCCCTTGCTGCTCCCTCCCAGATGAGTCAACTGTTTTCGAAGCCACAAAACTTGTAACCTCCAACAAAATCTCCACTGGCATTTGTCTGTAAGAATTAAAAGTAATTTTGACCCAAGCCTTTGAGAGTGTTTTTAGATAAACAATGTTAATGCTTTAGAAACAACTTTATTTGCAGTGTGTAAAGATTCCTAGGAATACTTTTATTGCTGGATTTGCCAAAACACACACACACACACACACACACACACACACACACACACACCCTTCTGTGGCTCAATGTAAAATAATGTGAAAACACTATCATAGATTTAAAATAATTTGAAATGCACTCAGCAGAGAATCTGATAAGCTATGCAACCATATCATTGCTTTTTTTTTTTTTTTTTTTTTTTGCTAACGCCAGGAAGGCTACAGTCTGGGGTAGCTCTGAAACCAAAGCCCCTGCAGGGCTCTTCTGGGTCAGTTACAGATCAGCATCCCCGAGGGCCTCTCTACTCACACCTCACTTATAATCTGGATCTCTTGAATTATGCATTTAAATTCTTCCTTGCAACTTTAAGGATTATAAAAAACAGAAACCTGTCTGCTTACTCTGCCCCATCGATGGAAAGCAGAGAAGGAAGAAAATTCTTTTATGAGACAGCAGCCTGAGCCATTTCAGCCTTATGCTGATAAATATACATTCAGCATTGTCCTGATAAATATACTTCAAAACCACTCATCCCATATTTCAAGTGTGGAGGTCCTTTTTTCTAGATCCCTAATGTCTTTTTATGCTCATTTCTTAGTTTTCAGTTTCATGCCTGCAACAAAAAGAACCCCAACTCTCTTCTGCTCTTAACTACAACTCATTAATATGGCAATTATCATTCAGAGTCAACATTCCGTGACCTGCTTTTGCCTCTTCTCTCTCTACCAGCCTCGGAGGAAATCAAGTTTAAGTGCATCATTTGAAAAGGAGCGTCTTTCCAATGATGATTTTCACAGTTTCGTTAGTGCCTACTTCTTAATGAGAGTTGCCTTGCCAAGCTGAAGCGGTGGGCTGTAAAGAGAAACACACATACCTTTAAGTCGGTTGACAAAGAAGGGAAGAATACTGGACAAAAAGAGAAACTGTAGAGCCTTGTTTCCTTTGTTTTGCTGAGAAACTATAGAACCCTCCGGAGGAAAAGTCAGAAGGCCCCTAAGGTGCTCCTTAACTCTTGTAATAGTGGCTGAGAGGAGGAGAGGTAGAAAAACGGAGCGGGTGGGAGGTGAGTGTAATTGCTAACTCTCTCTTCCACCATGAGTCTATCTAAAATCATATGAAATCAGGGAATGATCATTCGTCTGCTCATCCATCTTGCATCTGCAATAAGCAATGAATCTAGAGTTTACAATTTGACTGTACTGCTCGGTGTCGTATCTCGACTTCAGATATTCAACTAATGTTAACAGTCAATTGCTGCCCGGCTATTTTTATACTTCAGTGTAAATAGCCCAGTATATATACACCCACACACACATTATAGGTACATATATGTAGTATTCTTGCAAAGAACAAGAAAAGGAAACAAAATCGTCAGTTACAAGAGCTTCCAACCCATCAGGCAATGATATAAAGCCTGAAGGTGGTGCCGGAATTCAATATATTTGACCTGAACTTTACATCCGTTAAGTAACTGCTATGTTTTTGAGATTACACTGTAAGTACTGCATATAAAAAATATACACGATATTGCATATACATGATATTGCATCTATATATTTAAACTAAAAACCATTTAGGAAAAAACTTGGTTGTCCCAGGAGAAAACTAAAGCACGTTTATAAGCTGTGACTAAGACATATTAATCTCTAAATTACAGCCCTCTAATCACTGTCCTCTGCCACCAGGACTCAGCTATTGTGCTGTGAGTCATTAAAACCACTTCCCAGGCAGGTTAATACCCACCTCATTCATTTGTGAATTATAGGGTAAAAACCACCATTTCATTCCTAATTACTTTTGCAGCAAAAACAAGGAAAGGAAACAAAAACTTCAGTTTTAAGAGCTTGCAATCCATCTGGCAGTGATGCAAAACCTTAAGGGGGTACCAGAATTAAGTATGTTTGACCTGAACTTTAAAACCATTAGGCAAAGGCTATATTTTTGAGATTACGCGATAAATTCTGCCCATCAAAAATGTGTCATCTTGCCATTTAAGAACTGCCAATTCCATCTTGCCAAGTAAGGATTGATAAACCTCGAATCAGGTAAAAATCCTACCAGACTTTTTCCACAGTCAATCACACCTTACAAAAATACACGCTTTGGCCAACGTTTAGCTTTATTCTTGTTCTTTTTTAAAAAAATTAATTTATTTTTTTATATAGCAGGTTCTTATTAGTCATCCATTTTTTACATATTTGTGTATATATGTCAATCCCAATCTCTCAATTCATCCCACCACCACACCCCGACCGCCCACTTTCCCCGCTTGGTGTCCATACATTTGTTCTCTACATCTGTCTCTATTTCTGCCTTGCATACTGGTTCATCTGTACCAGTTTTCTAGATTCCACATATATGCGATATATATGATATTTTTTCTCTTTCTGACTTACATTACTCTGTATGACAGTCTCTAGGTCCATCCACGTCTCTACAAATGACCCAATTTTGTTCCTTTTTATGGCTGAATAATATTCTTACACACTTAACAGGAGAAGGTACTTTTCACGGATCTTACCACACAAGATGCTACAGAAAGAACAAACATATCAAGGGCCAAATACAAGGCAGTAATCCTCTTAAAACTGGAGGAAAATCTTCTAAAGGGTAAGGATTGTGACCAACCAAGAAATGTTCCAAGTGAAAACCTTTTTAAAAAATTTAAGTGCTAAGAAATAAATGTGCCACAAGTTCGAAAGTTATTATTCCTCTTATTTCTTCAATTTAGAAAAGAATATAGGGGATTTCCCTGGCGGTCCAGCGGTTAAGACTCTGTGCTCCCAATGCAGGGGACACAGGTTCGATCCCTGGCTGTGGAACTAAGATCCCACATGCCACCCAGCACAGCCAAAAAAAGAATATAAATTATGCAAAATAATTTCCTGTGTTATTTCCAAGTGTCTCAAGTAAAATCTAATGGCCTTTTTTTTTATAGCACAGGGAACTATATTCAATATCTTATAATAACCTGTAACGGAAAAGAATCTGAAAAACTATATATATATATATATATATATATATATATATATATATATATATATATACACATATGCATCACTGAATCACTTTGCTGTACACTTGAAACTAACGCAACATTGTAAGTTAATTATACCTCAATTTAAAAGAAATAAAGGAGAGACCTGACTAAAAAAAAATAAAATCTAATAGCTTTTCAAACTAATGATTTAAGTAGCAAATCTTCAGAGGAACTTTACATCATTTTTAAAAAAGATAACAGTATAATTTTAAAAGATGGAAGAGTATTTTTTAAAGTTAATAATACCTTGTTAAATTTGCTAGTCCTGAATTTATTGCACTTTGACGTGACTTTGACTAAGAAAAAATTTTTTTTTCCTCTTCAGATGTTCTCAGGTTTTCTAGACCTTAAGTTGATGTAATTTAAAATTGGTTGCTTTTTAAAAATTAAGGATTCACATACTAAAACATTCCTCAGTTACCTGTTAATTCCTGGAGAGTAAAATTCTTTATGCTCACGAGTTATATAATTTAATTTGTCAGTTTGTAGCTATCTGTATATGAATTTGTAACATACACTGTATGGTTGACCCTTGAACAACATGGGTTTGAACTGCACAGGTCCACTTATACATGGAATTTTTTTTTCAATATTAAATACTACAGTACTACACCAGCCACGGATGGTTAAATCTGCTGATGGTTGAATCTGTGGATTGTGAAAAACCTCAGACACAGAGGAACTCTGGATATGGAGGGCTGACTACAGGTTATACTTGGATTTTGCCATCATAGTGGGCCAGCACCCCAAACCCCACATTGTTCAAGGGTCAACTGTTACTTTAAAAATAACACCACTCATAAGCTTATTTATTGTAGTATTTTTTAAACTGTGAAATACTGGAATACCCAGACACAGGGGAGTGGTTGAATAAAGTATGGTACATCCACATGTACCATAAACATAGAGTACTATACGGCTGTGAAAAAAGAGTAAAGAAGATCTCTACAAAGTGATATAGAGTGATTTCCAGAGTATACTATTAAATGAAAATAACATAGTAAAAAGAGTATTTAACCTTCATGTAAGAAAGTATATACTACCCTCATGTAAGAAAGAAGGGGATATAAGAAAATTTGTTACTTGTAGCCAAATAATCTTAATAAACTTAATGTGATGTAGGGTGTGGCTTATAAAATAATTAAAAAGTCACTGACTTTGAGAGTCATGAAAATCTAGGGAGGGGCTGTGGTAGGAAACTCTCTAGTTTAACTTCTTAAATGCATTAGCAGCCTTCTAAGCAGCTACTGAACAGGCTCTCACTGGGCTTGTCCAACCCTCTACCGGAAAGATGTCAAAGAGACAAATCCTTACTCTCTGGTGAATTACAGGTTCACTGGGGTTTTTGTTTGATTAAGGTACTGTTACATTGTGAAGCTCTAGTGAGTTGTACTTTTGAAAGGACAAACTTCCTAGTGGGAAACACCGTGAAGGGTCAGAAGTGAATGAAGCTGGTAATCTGAACTTGGACCAGTGGCTCCATCACTGGAGGTGCTCACTGGGATCTATTACGACTACTCTTCAAATCATTCACTTAGCAAGCACTGATTAAATACCTCTATTGGTAGGCACTAATAAAATGACAAATAAGACATGGTTCTTCTCCTTAAAGAGCTCAAGTCTAGTAGAAGGAGATAGGTAAGCACATAAATACAAGATGTGCATCACACGTGCTCAGGACACTGCCAGGGCCAGTGGAGGCAGTGGAGGAACAGCTGGTTTTCCCTGGGAAGAGACGTATCAAGAAGGGCTCCCAAGGAGAGGTGGCAATTGAGTTAATCTTAAAAAATGGACAGGGAAAACTCAGGTAGAGAGGGAGTGGGGTGTGTATTCTAGGAGGATGGAGCTGCTCCAAGCAAAAGCTGTATGTAGGAGGAGAATAGACTAGTGGGAGGTGGGAGGGGTTGTCCTGGCTACGGTAAGGCTGAACTCCAAGTGCACTGCAATAGCATCTGTGTATTTAGATAGACTCTGATGAATGTCATTCACAATGACAAAAATAGGGCGGTTGGTGGGCAGTTGAAATAAGGCAAGGGAGAGGAGAATTAGCAGAGTTATGCAACTTCAGGACCCCCAGCAGCTCCGTTTTGGAAAACCATTAAGCTGGTTTTACACAATTTCTTACCTGAACAGAGATCAGTATAAGTGCACATGTTGTACAGGTGAACAATTTTCTTTTTAAAAATATTAAGTTGTTTTACCATATTACTATTATATTTACTACTATTATTATATATTTACTATTATTTGTTATTAGCATTTTATTTGTTATTACTAGAACATAATTAATATTATGCTAATATTGCTCTACTAAATTGATTTACTAACATCATAGGGCACTTCGTGAACTCTTTCATTCTCAGAACACATTTCGTATTTGCTGCACCTAAATTCGTTCCTGTTACTCTTTCTTCCAGGAATGCCTTCCCATCACACCTTAAAAAAATTATAGACATTTGTTGTGTAACAAAAGCTTTAAAACAGGCATCTTTGACCCAGCAATTCCTCTTTGGGGAATTTCTTCTAAGAAAAGACAAAGCTCATTGCAAAAATTCACATCTTGTATAACTGCTAGGTTATAGAGCTCCTAGGTTGGGAGAGTAAAAATTTAATGACTTAATTATCAAACAAAATTATATAATACAATGTAGCCATTAAAATGATATTATGGAACTGTATTTGTTAATAAGACAAAAGATATACATACTTTACTGTTAAAGAAGTAGATTCCAAATGAGAATCTAGAGGGATTTTTTTTTCCCCTTCTTGAGACAGTTTTAGTAGGTCATATATTTCTAGGACCTTAACTTTAACCATTTCTCCAAAGTTTTCAAACTTATTGTCATAAATTTTTTCATAATAGCATCAAGTTTTCTTTTATGTCTGCAGCATCTGTAGTTATCTCTCCCTTTTTATTCCTAGTACTAGTGTTTTACTACTTCTCCAACGTTTCTCATCTTGTCAAAGAAAAGCTCTCTCTTCCCTTTCTTTCTTTCTGTCTGTCTTCCTTTCTCTCTTTCTTTCTTTTCTATCTCATGTCCTTCTATTTTGGGTATATTTTAATTTTATTTTTCCATTGTCTTAAGGTGTATGCTTAGCTCATTTATTTTGATTCCTTATTTTTCTAATATAAGCATTTGGGGACATAAATCTCAGTAGGTTTGTCTCAGCCAGCTCAGTTTACTTTTTCTCTTCTTCTCTCCTTTTATCATCTCTCTTCTGAATCCTATCTCTGATTTGATTTCTTGTTTCAAAGAGGAAATGTTTCCTAATTTTTTTTATTCCATGGAGAACTTTGTTCATATTTTCTTCCGCTTTATGGTGTATTTGTCCTGCTATGTATTTTTTATCAGTTATTTGGTTTTGCTTTCTTCCTAGTGCCTTTGCAGAGGTTCCATTCTGATCCTTCCTGATAATCTCTGGTCTTTGCATGGAGGCCATTCTTTCTGGCTTCACATGTGCTCCTGACTTGCAATTCAGCTTGGAATGTCCCTGGTTCTTTTACTGATCAATACTAGTACCTGCAGGGCTGATTGCCACCCACCCTGTCTCCCCCATCCTACCACTCCAACAGCAAGTGTAGCTTGTCTGTGTGCCACCAAACTCTGCCCCATTTTCTCTGTCACTCAGGCCCCAGGGACGTGCTGGAAGCCTGTCTGAGGCTTTCAGTTCCAAGGAAAGTGTTTCTAGTTTCCCTCAGGGTCTGCTACTTCATTTTGGAAGGCTCTGCCTATTGTCAGTGTTCCACAGAAACATACGTTTGCTCTCAGATTGCTTTCACAATTGGGTCCACATTTTACTTTATTTAGCAGTAATTATTCATGGGATGTGGTTTTCTGACTGTACTCTGTCTCCCAAGTACACTGAATAAGGAATTTTTATCTCTGTTTCAGACCCCCACAGTTAGCAGGTCACCTTGGGATCCTAACCTGGTTTCTCTGCCTTCTGTCCTTCATATCTCCAGATGTCGCTACCACGGTTGTCCTCCTAAAATCCTCTTACACCATGTCACTTTCCTCCTCCAACAACTTGGTGGTGCTTTGTGATCCTCAGCCTTTGATGACATGACCTATGTCTACTTTCCCAGCCTCATTGTCACTGCACCCTTCATTAACCTGACCCTAAATGACAGGAATGTTCCCACCACCAGGACCCACTTAATGCTTTCCTCCCAGTCTCCCTGCCCAATGAGGTTAAGCACCCCTGCTTCTATGTCTCCAAGCTTGTGTTGTAGTTAATTATCTACATACTTATCTCTTATGATAGACTTCTCTCACTTCAAAGCAGCATCTATAAGACTTCTTCATTCTATAGCATGTGTCACAGCAACTAGCACACCGGTGTTCAATACACGGACAGTAACAGAAAGGAGCAATGCCACATTTACTGCTGGAAATAGTAATCTGGGGATCTGTTTCCTGGGAATCTGAGCAATATAATGCACTTTTCCTAGGGTCTAACCCACTCCCTCGACCCTATGTCTATCCCACCCTGCCCAGTTAAGTTGGACGGTAAGATCCCTGCCTTGTATAATTGGCAAAGCAAACCTTAAGGTTCACACACAACAGGGCCTGAGAGCACACCCTCCCAAAGAATCTCATATCTGTAATGTGTCCTCTCTTTTTACTACTGCTGTAACCTAAATTAGCATAGTGTTGATCTCAAACTTTTGTTTTTCTTATTTAAAAAACAGAAACAGACTCACTGACATAGAAAACAAACTTATGGTTACCAAAGGGGAAACTGGGGGGGAGGGATAAGTTGGGAGTTTGGGATTAACAGATACACACTACACATACACACTGTACATAAAATAGATAAACAACAAGGAACTACTGTATAGCACAGGGAACTATATTCAATATCTTACAATAAACTATAATGGAAAAGAGTCTGAAAAAGAATATATATATATATATATATCTCACATGGATAACTGAATCACTTTGCTGTACACCTGAAACTACCACAACATTGTAAGCCAACTATACTTCAACAAAAAAACCCACAAAACGCAAACCAAACCTCATGATAACATATTCTTGTATGTATAAAGAAAAAACGCTAGCTATTGACAGTAGATATCTCCGGATTTTTGTATTACATTCTATTATTTTATACACTTATCCATTTCCTGTAATAAACATGTACTTTACAATTTTTTAAAGTATTAATAAATATTTTTAAAGATACTTCTGAGAATAAATGTACAGTTCTCCCATAGTATTGCAAAAATAAATACTTCCAGCAGATGGCGCAAAACCTTAATCTAGAATTAAAATAGATTTAAAAAATAATAACCCTTACTACTGCAAGAATGCCATGTAGAGGGGATGTTTCTTAGTGACCAAGGATCAGTCAAAATGCACACTGGCTCTAGAATTTTTGTGTTCATCGAATGTAATTTGTTTTACTTCTACAGTCAAAGGTGAGTCATTTCAGAGGTAAATAAGGGGACTCTGAAGAGGGGACGTGTGGAGGCTGCAGCCCAGGATGATTTATGTAGTGTCAACGTGATGTCGCACCTGCAAAGGGCTTTGCAGATCATACAGTCGATCAGTTTTCACACACTGCTTTTTAGATTTTTCTCTAAATAAACTCTAATATATGAAGCCAACAAAACTGGAGCTATCCTAATTGAAGTGGGGACTGGGGACAAGAGCCATCCCAAGCATTCTCTTTGTCCAAGCTTCTCCAACCCTCACCCACCCCCTCACCCGTGGCTGACATAATCAAGAATTGGCTATACTTAATCAACAGCTATGCAATCCATAATATACTTCTAAGAAGCCCTAGAGAAAACCACTAATGCAGTGCAATACTTTCACTTTGCTGCTGAGAAAAGGGATGCTCGGAGGAGAGTTTCCAATATGAAATGAGAACATATATAAAACCAACTAAAAAAAGTCATTAATTGCTTTTAAAAGAAAAACATCAATAAGGACATTCAAAATGCATCAATAAATTCAACACTAATAGATTCCACACATTTGACATCTGCAATTAGAATTTATGTTGAATTAAATTTCTGATATATTTAACTTAGGATTCACTTAAATCCTTTTTATGATTTAAAAATCCTTTTCAATCCTTTTTATGGTTTATGCAAACTATGGGAACTCAGCATTTCAGCTAAAGCTAGCTTTCATGAGTAATACAGCATATTCTTGGGTAATATAAGCATATTCATTTGTATCAATAAAGTTTACTTATGTCAATAAAATATCCTTAAGCTGTACTTCCTGTACAGTCTATATTTCAAAATGCAATTATAAACCATAACAAATAGTGATTTGACTGCATGAAGCCAGTTTTTTTAGAACATTTGCAATTCCATAAAAATCTGTCTAAATAATGTTTGCAAAGTAGAAGCAACAACTTATTTAAGTGCATTCACCTAAAGTTTCTTTTCAGTACAAGACCAAATTTAACTTTCTTTAAAAAGTCATTTTCAGAGTTATCCTTTGTGTTGAACAACCATATCCACGTGAAGCACTGCCTGTTATTTCTAAGAGCTGCCTGCTGTCTGGTTTACCATAGGTGTGTGTGGAGTAAAAATGTTCACCTGTGCCTTCTCAGCATATTAACCATGTCCGAAGCTGACAGTTAGAAAAACCCAAAGTAAATGGGGTTTGGCAGTAAACGAGTTGATCTTAAATTCTGACTTCTGCCTCTCCCAGCACAGTGGCCTTAAGCCTCTGTTTCCCCATGTGTTAAAATCAGAATAATTATACTGACCTGAGTAGGTTATTAAGCCATTATCTGTCAGTTCCAAATCCACCTTTTTATTCTCAGCCATGTAATGTTAGGGACCCTGCAAACCACACTTTGATTTTGCAAGCTCTGCCAACGGGGGGCGCTGAGGGACAAGAGAAGGCTGGAGGAGCAAAAGGGCTTGCTCCTTCCTGCTTGCTTCTTGCTTCTGCCAGCAACACCTCAGCAACGATTCTTGCTCCTGACAGTGGCTGCTGGATTCCAGTTCTCAGGATCCCACCCCCATCCCTTAGACTCAGCCTAACGTGTCCCCTCAGAGATATCAGCACCAGCTGCCCAGAGTCCCCAGCCCCATAGGTGACCCACAAACCGGAGGATAATCACAACTGCAGAGGTTCTCCCCAAGGAGTGAGGAGTCCAAGCGTCACAATGGACTTCCTGGCCCAGGGGTTCTGCACTGGGAAGATGAGCCCCCAGGACATCTGGCTTTGAAGGCCAGTGGGGCTTCCTTTCGGAAGAGCCAGAAGGCTGTGGGAAAGAGACTCCACACTTAAAGGGCGTGCACAAAATCTCACACTTTCCGGGACCCAGGGCAGAAGCAGTAATTTGAAAGGAGGCTGGATTAGACCCACTTGCTTATCCCGGAGAAGCAGGAGGCAGTTAGGACTCACCCTGGGGACACAGACGCTGGCAGCAGCCATTTGTGGGAGCTCATCCAGCCACGAGGACACGGGTGGTGGTAAACGCCATTTCAGAATCCTCCTTTTAGCTTATTAGTGCCGGGACCAGGCCCCACCCACCAGCCAGTCTGCACTAGACTTGGATTGCTCCGGGCCAAGCAGCTAGCTGGGAAGGGACACAGCACCACCGATTAGCAGGCAGCCTGCTGAAGGACCCCCTGAACTCCAGCCAGGTCAGGACACGGCCCCACCCACCAGAGGGCTGGCACTAACACCTGGGACTCCTGGGTCCCCACAGCCAGAGACCCCAGGACCCAAATGCACCCATCAGTGGGCTGGCACTAGCTCTAGCTTATCCCACCTGTGTGCCAACACCAACTTTGGGGCCACTGGGGCCCCACAGCTAGAGACCCCAGGACCTGGATCTGCCAGTAGGCCGGCATTAGCCCTGGGACTTGACCTCAACCACCAGTGGGTGGAAACCAGCCCAGGGAGCTTCTGGGCCCACGACCCCACACACAAGCAGGCATACACAAGCCCTGGGACAACTGAGGCCCCAAAGCAGGCTGTGTCAAGACCTGGTCCACTCACTAGCAGGCTGGTAGCATCCCATGATGTCTTGGGCCCCAGCCCTGCCCAATAGCAGAAGGACCCCAGTTCTGGAACACCCCAGACTCTGCAACCACAGCCCCACCCACCAGCAGGCTGAACTGCCTCCAGGAACCCTGGCCCAGCAGCCAGCCACCCTGGGACCTGGATCCACCCACCAGTGGGCCAGCACTAGCCCTGGGATCCCCTGGGCTTTGTAGCCAGCAGCCTCATGACCCAACCTTGCCCACCACTGAGCTGGCACCAGCACTGGGACTCCCCTGGCCATGTAGCCAGCCATGTCAGGATCCAGCCCTACCCACCAGTGCCTGGCAGCCTCCACACCAGGCAGGGCCTGGCAACCAACCAGACTAGGGTCCAGCCACGCCGACTGCACCCACAGTAGTCAGCCCACCACACCAGAAGGATCCATGCAGCCCACATAGAGGGCACATCTAGAGCATACAGCACCAGTGAGCAGAGGTGAGTGAGCTGCTGGGCCCCATGGGATGTTTCTTATATAAGGGCACTTCTCCAAGATCAGCATACATAATCAACCTTCCGAATATATAAAAATGAAAACAGTGAATTAGGCAAAATGAGGCAACAGTAGAATGTGTTCCAGCAATGCTAGCATTCAGATTTGAAGGAGAGCTCCAAAGTTTACCAGACAAGCAAAAGCTAAGAGACAGCACCATGGAACCAGCTTTACAAGAAATGTTAAAGGGACTTCTCTAAGCAGAAAAGGCCACAACTAGAAATATGAAAATTACAAAAGGAAAAATCTCATTGGTAAAGGCAAATATATAGTAAACGTAGGAGATCAACCACTTAAGAAGATAGTAGGAAGGTTAAGACAAAGTAGTAAAATCATCTATATCCACAGTAAGTAGTTAAGGGATACACAAAACAAAAAAATATAAAATATGATGTCAAAAACAGTAAATGTGAGAGGGAGGGGGAGTGCAAGGTTGTTAAAATGGGTTCCAATTTAAGAGATCAGCAACTTAAAATAATCACATATTTATATGAATTGCTATATGCAAACTTCATGGTAATCACAAACCCAAAACCTATAATAGATAAACACACACAAAAGAGAAAGGAATTTAAGCATAACACTAAAGATAGTCATCAAATCACAAGGGAATAGAGCAAAAGAAGAAAAAAGGAACAAAAAAGAACCACAAAACAACCCTCAAACAATGATAAAAATGGCAATAAGTATGTACCTATCAATAATTACTTTAAATGTAAATGGACTAAATGCTTCAATCAAAAGGCACAAAGTCACTGAATGGATACAAAGCCAAGACCTATCTATATGCTGTATACAAGAGATTCACTTTAGATCTAAAGACACACAGAGACTGAAAGGGAGGGCATGCAAAAAGGTACTCAATGCAAATGGAAATAACAAGAAAGGCAGGGTAGTAATACTTATATTAGATAAAATTGACTTTAAAGCAAAGACTGTAACAAAAGACAAAGAAGGACATTACATAATAAATGATCAATCCAAGAAGAAGATTTAGCAATTATAAATATATATGCACCCAACGTAGAAGCACCTAAATACATAAAGCAAATATTAATAGACATAAAAGGAGAAGTTGACAGTAACACAACAATAGTAAGACACTGTAACAGACCATTTACATCATTGGACAGATCATCCAGACAGAAAATCAATAAGGAAACACTGGCCTTAAATGACACATTAGACCAGATAGACTTAATATATGGATATAGAACATTTCTCCAAAAGGAGCAGAATACATATTCTTTTCAAGTGTATATGGAACATCCTCTAGGATAGCTCACATGCTAGGCCACAAAACAAGTCTGAGTAAATTTTAAAAAACTGAAATAGTAGCAAGCATCTTTTCTATGCTTTCTACAAAGCTGTGAGACTAGAAATCAACTACAAGAAAAAAACTGCAAAGACACAAATACATGGAGGCTAAACTATATGCTACTAAACAACCAATGGGTCATTGAAGAAATCAAAGAGAAAATAAAAAATACCTGGAGACAAATGAAGACAAAGCGTAATGACTCAAAATCTATGGGATGCAGCAAAGGCATTTCTAAGAGGAAAGTTTATAGTGATACAAGCTTACCTCAGAAAACAAAAAAAGACTCAGATATACAACTTAACCTTACAACTAAAGGAAATAGAAAAAGAACAAACAAACCCAAAGTTAGAGAAGGAAAGAAGTAATAAAGATCAGAGCAGAAATACATTAAATAGAGACTAAAAAAAAATAGAAAAGATCAATGAAACTAAAGCTGGTTCATTGAAAAGATAAACATAATTGATAAACGTTTAGCCAGACTCGTCAAGAAAAAAAGAGAGAGAACCTAAATTGATAAAATCAAATAAAAAAGGAGACGTTACAACCAATACCACAGAAATACAAAGGGTCATAAGAGATTTCTACAAACAATTATACTCTAATAAGATGGACAACCTAGAAGAAATGGACACATTCTTAGAAATGTACAATCTTCCAAGACTGAATCAGGAAGAAATACCAAATATGAATAGACCAATTACCAGTAGGGAAATTGAATCAGTAATTCAAAAACTCCCAACAAACAAAAGGCAGATGGCTTCACAGGTGAATTCTATGCAACATTTAAAGAAAAGTTAACACCTAACCTTTCCAAATTCTTCCAAAAAATTGCAGAGGTAACAATTCTCCCAAACTCATTCTACAAGGGCAGCATCACCCTGATAGCAAAATCAGTCAAAGATATCACAAAAAAAGAAAATTACAGGCAAATATCACTGATGAACACAGAAGCAAAAGCCCTCAACAAAATATTAGCAAACCAAATCCAGCAATACATTAAAAGTATTATACATCATGATCAGGTAGGATTTATCCCAGTGATGGAAGAAAGTTTCAGTATCTGCAAATCAATAAATGTAATACACCACATTGATAACTTGAAGAATAAAAATCCTACAATCATCTCAATAAATGTAGAACACTTTTGACAAAATTCAACATCCATTTATGATAAAAACAGTTAACAAAGTGGGTATACAGGAAACAGCCCTCAACATAATAAAGGCCATATATGACAAGCCCACAGATAACATCCCATTCAATGGTGAAAAGCTGAACGCATTTCCTCTAAGATCAGGAACAAGACTCTTGCCATGTGTATTTAACATAGTATTGGAAGTCCTGACCACTGCAATTAGGAAGAAGTAAAACTGGCACTGTTTGCAGATGACATGATACTACATATAGAAAATGCTACAAGACACCACCAAAAGACTACTAGAACTCATATAAGAATTCAGTAAAGTTGCAGGACACAAAATTAATATACAGAAATCTGTTGTGTTTCTATACACTAACAGTGAACTACCAGAAAGAGAAATTTTAAAAAAGAATCCCATTTATATTGTATCAATGATAATAAAATACCTGGAAAGAAATCTAACTAAGGAGGTTAAAGACCTATATTCGGAAAACTATAAGACATTGATTAAAGAAATTGAAGATGACACAAACAAATGGAAAGATATACTGTGTTCTTGGATTGGAAAATTAATATTGTTAAAATGACCATACTGGGGCTTCCCTGGTGGCGCAGTGGTTGAGAATCTGCCTGCTAATGCAGGGGACACGGGTTTGAGCCCTGGTCTGGGAAGATCCCACATGCCGCGGAGCAACTAGGCCCATGAGCCACAACTACTGAGCCTGCGCGTCTGGAGCCTGTGCTCCGCAACAAGAGAGGCCGCGATAGTGAGAGGCCCATGCATCAGGATGAAGAGTGGCCCCCGCTTGCCACAACTAGAGAAAGCCCTTGCACAGAAACGAAGATCCAACACAGTCCAAAATAAATAAATAAATTTAAAAAATATATACAGTGAAAAAAAAAATGACCATACTACCCAAGGAAATCTACAAATTCAATGCAATTCCTATCAAAATATCAAGGACATTTTTCACAGAACTATAATAGATAATTCTAAAATTTGTACGGAAACACAAAAGACCCTGAAGAGCCAAAACAATCTTGAGAAATAAGAACAATCCTGGAGGTATCAAACTCTCTGACTTCAGACTATACTACAAACCTACAGTAATTGAAACAGTAGGGTATTGGCACAAAAACAGACACATAGATCGATGGAACAGAATAGAGAGCCCAGAAATGAACCCACACTTATTCAGGCAATTATTCTATGACAAAGGAGGCAAAACTGGACAATGGGGGAACAACAGCTTCTTAAATAAATTGTGTTGGTAAAACTGGACAGCTACATGTAAAAGAATCAAACTGGACTACTTTCTCATACCATATACAAAAATAAACTCAAAATAGATTAAAAAATTAAACTAAGACGTGAAACCATAAAACTCCTAGAAGAAAAGTTGGCAGTACACTCTTGACATCAGTCTTAGCAATCTTTATTTGGATCTCTCTCCTCAGGTAAGGGAAACAAGATAAAAAATAAACAAATGGGACTGCATCAAACTAAAAAGCTTTTGCACAGTGAAGGAAACTATCAACAAAAGGAAAAGGCCTCCTACTGAATGGGAGAAGATATTTGCAAATGACAGATCTGATAAGGGGATAATGTACAAAATATATAAAGAATTCATAAAACTCAACATCAAAAAAACCCATTTAAAAAGCAGGCAGAGGACCTGAATAGACATTTTTTCCAAAGAAGACATACAGATGACCAACAGGCACATGAAAATATTCAACATCACCAATCATCAGGAAAATGCAAATCAAAAGCACAACGAGATACCACCTCACACCTGTCAGAATGGCTATTATCAAAAAGACAACAAATAACAATGGCTGGTAAGGATCTGGAGAAAAGGAAACAAGGGAACTCTTGTGCACCATATGACTGAGGAATTCCACTTTCAGGTATATATCCAAAGAAAATGAAAACACTAATTAGAAAAGATATATGCACCCCTATGTTTATTACAGCATTATTTACAATAGCTAAGATATGGAAGCAACCTAAGTGCCCATTATTGGATGAATGGATAAAGAATATTATATGGATAAATACAATGGAATATTACTCAGCCACAAAAAAATTAAATCTTGCATTTTGCAACAACATGGATGGACCTAGAGAGTATTATGCTAAGTGAAATAAGTCAGGCAGAGGAAGACAAATACGATATGATTTCACTTATATGGGGAATCTAAAAAACAAGACAAATGAACAAACATCAGAAACAGAGTCATAGATACAGAGAAGAAAATAGGTGTTTGCCAGAGGTGAGGGAATTCTGGAGAGGAGAATAATAGGTAAGGGAGATTAAGAGGTACAAACTACCAGCTACAAAATAAATGTCACAGGTATGAAATGTACAGCATGGGGAATATAGTCAGTAATTTTGTAATATCTTCGTATGGTGATGGATGGTAACTAGACTTATTGTAGTGACTATTTTGTAATGCATAGAAATACTGAATCACTGTGTTCTGCACCAGCAACTCTCATAGGGTTGTAAGTCAATTATACTTCAAAAACAAACAAACAAACAAACCCATATAAAGAGATCAGCTTTGTAATTACCAAAGGTGTGGGGTGGGGGGATGGGATGGGGGGTTACCTGAAGGTAATCAGAAGATATCAACTTCCGGAGACAAGCTAATAAATACTAGGGATGTAATGTACAACATGATAAATATAATTAACACTGCTGCATATTATATATGAAAGTTGTTAAGAGAGTAAATCCTTAGAATTCTCATCACAAGAAAAAAATTTTTTTTTCTATTTCTTTAATTTTGTATCTATGGGAGACCATGGATGTTCACTAATCTTATTGTGGTAATCATTTCTGAAAGAAATAATACTTACTCTCTATTATGGAGCATTTTTAGGACAGTCTCCTAAAATGAGACCTAAGACCCCTGGCCTCAATAAGGACTGTTCTGGCTCATAGAAACTGATGGGACTAATAGACTGTGTTGATGCCAGGTAAGATATGCTAAGATTGAGGGGCCATTGTAAATGATAGGGTGATCACTGCATGAGGATAAATAAAAAGAAACTTTTGCAAACTCCATGCTTAGTACTCATTTACTCCTCTGATATGTATCTATCAACACCCAGGGTCCAAGACTCTTCAAGTCATCAAACTAGCCCACTTTCAGCAGAAGCCTGAAAGCAGAGAAGGTGATATTTTCATTTTATTCTTCTTGGCATTATTTGTGAGGGGAAGTAAAGCGAGAGGAAGCCTTTGACCTGTCTTACTTAGTATCCTGCTACTTTTGTGGTTGGCTTTTGTACCCTTTGATATGTACCCATCATTATTTGAGTACTTTCTTATCTTTTAGTACAAAGAGATGTTCTATCTCAAGCTGTCCCTTTCCTGCCCCATCCCTGAAATCAGCCATTTCCCCAAGAAGCCCTGGTTCTTTTAGCAGAGCATGGCATTTAGAAGCCAAGATCTGGGTACTGGATGTGCTCATTGTCATTGAGGTGTTGTTGCTCCCAGGCCTTCTCAGTTAGAAAGTTAAAGTCTATATCTATATCTGTATCTACATCTATTTCTATATCTATATTTGTATTTCCATCTATGTCTATATATATCTAGAGAGAAAGTGTAAGATACGTTTACAAACACACATTTACATCTATATGTATAAATCTATCCATGTATTGAGAACAGTGAGAACTGCTAACATCAATACCTCTAATTCCAATCCAACAAAAAAGGGTTCATTCTAGTTTTTCCTTTTGAATATCTGCAACTCCCTTCTCCAGCAGTGAGAAACCTGAATCTTATTATCATTTGTAAATTTTCTTATTTGAACCATACCCCCTGTGGTAACCAAGTTCCCATATCTGCCTCTCCCCCACCCCATGTGGATGGCGTCCTCTCCTGCCTCAGGCTCTGATACCTTATGTTGAACCCTCATCCAGTCTGAGCCTCCTCTCCGCCCCACTATGGGACTCCCCATTCTCACCCTGTTTGGGCTCTGACTGTCCATGTCGTAAGCTCCCTCCTTGCACTGTAGGGCCACTCTACTCACCCTTCATGGGCTCTGACATCCTGTGCCAAGCTGCTCCCTGGTGTGTGGACTCCCTCTTCACCCACTCAAGCTCTTACACCTCGTTCCAGGTCCTGGGCCTCCTCAGCTGCCCCTCAGCTCCCACTGGTGTAGACGCTTACCTTGCTCTGCCTCACCTTTAGGACTGACCTGTTTATAAAAGGAAGGGAAGAGGAAGAGTCCAAATAACTCTTAAATAAGAGTTGTGCTGTGAAGAACGTATTTGCTGAATGTTGTTGAATTGGTGAGAAGATTGAGCTGGAGGCAATATACGTGTAGTTTCAAATGCTTCTGACTATGCTACGTAATTCTTTGTATCCGGGGAAGCAGTTACATTCACTTGTAAACCTCCCTTAAGGCTTGGGATTGGACATATTAATCCTGCTAGAGTATGGATGGAAAAAAAGCATTCACTGGAGTAAACAGGAAAAGTAGTCAAGTAGAAATCCTTTTTAAAGCTCATTTTGCTTCTTCATTCATTCTTCAGAATAAACTGCTGTACAGATTGGTCCCAGAGCTCTGAATTACAAAGCATCTAGAGTGTTCAAGACTAAGTCATTTGTTCTCTCACTTAAGGTCAACAATGAAAAGTCACTGAATAGGTCTGAGGAGGAAAAAAGCATAAGATTATAAGGAAAACTTTAATTTCTGATGCTCAAATTAAAAAAATCATGAATACATTGTATATCTTGTTAACCTGCTTTAGGATGAACAGTATAAACTAGATGGGTCGAAAATATTGTGTTACAGTTGGCGTGCTAATAAATAAGCTGGTTTATTGGTTAATAAAGTATTTATACCATTTAGACAAATCTGACTCAGTATCACTCCCTGACTTATTGCTATCACAGTAATCAATCAATAATTACTTCTTTTTATACTAAGTATAAGGTACAATATAATAAAATAGAATGCTTATCTGGAGTAATTGGCTTCATCCAAGTAAGAAAATTTGTACATTATTCAAAATTCTTGTTCGTATTTGGAGGAAGGACTATTAACCAAATATTTGGGCATTTGATTTTGGATAAACATTTTTGGTGCTGTTTAATTACTACAGAAGCTAAGATATAATGGAATTTTAATTGTCAACAAATGGTCTGAAGAGCCCAGTGTGCTCCTTTGGTAGGATCAGGGCTTGGCATCACCAATAACAGGCATCAGAGCCCGCTCAGCATCTCGAGCGCCAGCCTCCAAGCACACTTGGTCGAATGAGAGCACAGGAGGGGAGGAAGATCAAGGAGAGGGGACATGGACAACCAGGCAGAAGGAAGGCAGAGGTTACTGGAAAGGGAGAAGGAAGACAGGGGAACACAAGGGAGGGGGAGGGAGTGGAAGTGGAGGAGAGAAAGAAAGGAGGAGAAAGCAGTTGAGAGGACACGTGACATGGTTATCAAAAGATGAGATGGATGATTGGAGGAGATACGGGAAACAGAGAACGCACGTTTAAGAAAACACAGGAAGATACTGCACACGTAACAATTTGAAGACGTGGAGACGTTTTATTGCTTATATTTTAAATTGCTAAATTTAAAGAAAAATCTCTCTGACCTATGACCCATGGTCAAGTCTGTGCAGGCTGTGCTTTGGTCTGTTCTCATGGCCAAGTCCCATAACCTCCCATTCCCTCTCAGGGAGTATATTCTTGTGAAATGACTATGAAAGTGAACTTTTGTCTTGCATATTAATTTGTGGGTACATTAACTTACAGAAGAAATAGGAAAAAACCCTCAGATCACATTGCCTTGAGTTTATATGACATATTTAAAGGCTTTTCATTGACATAATCCTTAATTGTTACAGTATCACTTTGAGGTAGATAGAAGATCTGTAGTTTTACCCCCATTCTGTAAAAACAAAATTAAAGTGAAAACAAGAATTAAATGGTATACACACAAAATCTAGAGTAGGATGATTTGCCTTAGCTGTCCTGATTAAATCAGGGGTAACAAAAATAAGCTAATTCCATACTTTGTGATTGATGAAAATGTTTAAAGTTGTCCAAACTACAAGCAGGTTCAATTTGGCCAAATGAAACCACATTTCAAACTTAATCTGCTGAGTGCAAAGCTATAAAGATTATGCTCTGGTTAATCTTTTAGTTCTATTACTCTTTATCTGACCATTGTCCTTTGCGATGGAGATTAGCCCATAATTGCTATTGTCTGTTGACATCATCATTTTTGCTGCTAAATTTTGGCTGAAAGAGTGTCTGTCCCACAGGTGAATTACAGTCAAGAGCTTCAGGGCAGAGCCTTGCTTTCCATTTGCTCTCCACAACAGCAATCCTAAGGGTACTTCATAGATCCTACGAGTCCAGGTCTCTTTGTGACACCATAAAGTTAGTAGCCAGTAAAGTGTGGCGTGATGCAGCAGGCACTGGGGAGAGAGAAATGGGCAGGAGGAGACACATTTCTTGCCTTTGGGGCACTTAATGTGGCTCACAAAATTGTCTATTTCTTCTTTTTAAAACTTGCATTTCTTTGGCTTGTCTGTCTTCTAGTGAATATTATTTTTCTGGTTTCTATTTCTTTACACTGTTGTGTCATTTGCTCATTACTCTTTTAAGTATTGAACTAAATAAACCCTAGAGTATTGCAAATCTGTATGTCCCTCAGAAAAGAATGTGCTCATTACCCAATGATGTAATATTCCACTGGCCTTCACAACTGAACAAGCAAAACTTTCTACGGTAAATTTGTTTTTCCAAGGCATTTAAAGTAAATCATGTGGTTTATAGCCCAACATGAAGCAAAATCTTCCCCAGAAATACAGCATTATTGGCAAAATCCTCAACAATCACTGAGCCTCAGGGCCAAACGTGACAATAGGGGAAGAACAGGACTCTGAGTAGTAAATGTGACTGAAATACGAATAACAAAACGTGTGGTTTTCCAGACTCACAGAATATTGGAAGACAAAACCGTGAGCACATTATAATATGCAAGAGAAGGGCCGAAAGTTGCCACTAAATTATGTGTTTTTCTGTAGCCACGCAGCTATCCTGGCACTTCGCTCCTTGTTTTTCAGATTTTCATTCTTTATTGTCTGTAATTTGGCCTGAACTGTGAGTCTCTGGTGCTCCTCCAACATGTTACTGCAAAACTGCTGCAGCTGAAAGGACAAAGAGACGGTTGGTCCATCAGTGCAATTGAACTTCTCATGTAGGCACAGTAAGACAAAGTTCATGTTAAGTAGCGACATGATCTTGTGAATGGATGATGACAGTTGGAATGAGTAGAAATGTCTGTCCCTATATGGTGTGTCCCTGAGGAGACTGTGACTGAGAAAATGTGATGAAGACCACACCAGTCCTGAAGAATCCGATGCAGACTGGAAGCTCCAGGAAGTAGGAACTTTGTCTATTCTACTCACTGCTCTATTCCCCAAGCACATAGTAGGTGCTCAATAAAGATTTCCAGAATGCATATTGGATATTATACAAGATTTGTAGACAGAGACACAATGAGACCTTTCCTTATTTCAAAAGAAACTTTGCAACTTCCAAAGTTCAAAACTGGTACACAACATCTATGTCTTTACAAATGTTACCCTTTATTTAAGAATATTTATAGTGGATTCATCCACTGGTTAAATTCCTTCATTGAGTCAGGTCAAGCATTCAGTTATGGGAATGTTTGTTGCAATATTACATTCAAGCCAGACGGATCCCGATTGAATAATTGGGATAATAATAATTGAACTGAATAAATCATATTCCAAAAGTCTATTTCTGTGTCATTGGATTATAACTCAGAACACACATTACCATAAAATGACAGTGTACCCTACCAGCTCACAAAAGGTCACATAAACCCTAATGTACTTGAAATTAGGTAGTAATAGGGTTGTCAAGCCTAACTACAATGCAAAAGACAAATAAGGTTCTAGGAAAAAGTAGATTAAGGGGCCAGGAGCAAACCTCCCATTCTCTCCCACACCTGGGCATTCCTGCCAGGCAGTGGGAGCCACACACCAGCAGCACTGCCCACGATCGAGCACCTTCAGTGGGTGGGAGGGGAATGTGGGTCTGTGGGACTGTGTGTGTGGGGCTTCACGGGTGCTTGAGAGCATGAGTGAGGACAGGCTCCAGCAGGGTGGAGTAGAAAGACCAGAGCAAGAGATAAGGAGAGTGTATAAAAACTGTGCTGGTGTGGAGGGAAAAGGAATTCATATGACTTTCTTTTCATTTACCATTTTTAGTAATTGTTTTCAATATTATCACGTGAACCAATACATTGCAGTAGGACTGTTGGTCATTAACAGCTTTTTGACAAAGATATTCACGGCAGCTAACTCACTTGTTTTCAAAATTACAATAATTTAACTACTGCTAAATCCATTTTTGCATTTTTTTAATGAACTATCAGTGATTATAGAATTTTGGAACTTTGGGGATTGCTAAAGTTATGCAAACTTCATTCATTCGTTCAACAACAACAAAACTACTGGGTTTTGTAGAGATAAAGATGAACAGAGGCACTTTTGAAGATATCAACACAAACTCAGTTGATTCTAGGAGCTTTTGTTCCAGGATTTTTGGGTGTGCCCCTCACTCTCTTGTCTGGGGAATCCTTGATAAATCAGGTCCTGACAGCTCAGCCTCAGGCGGGCCAAAACCCAAACAAAGATCGTTCCTTCAGGAATTACCAGTTCTTCCTCTCTCTCTCATAGTAACAACTATATAGGATGATTTGGGAGCACAGAGGAGGAGAGGGTGTAAATTAGTTAGTTAAAAATTTCCTAGAGGGCTTCCCTGGTGGCGCAGTGGTTAAGCATCCGCCTGCCAATGCAGGGGACCACGGGTTCAATCCCTGGTCCAGGAAGATCCTACATGCAGCGGAGCAACTGGGCCCCTGCATCACAGCTACTGAGCCTGCACTCTAGAGCCCGTGAGCCACAACTGCTGAAGCCAGCGAGGCACAACTACTGAAGCCCGTGTGCCTAGAGCCCATGCTCTGCAACAAGAGAAGCCACTGCAATGAGAAGCCCGCATGCAGCAACGAAGACCCAATGCAGCCAAAAATAAATAAATTTATTAAAAAAAAAATTTCCTAGAATATGTGGTTGAAGCAGGGTCTTAAAGGAGGATTAGGAATTACCCAGCCAAGGACAGGCATGAGGAGGGCACCCCAGACAGAAGGTAGTGTTTCTGAAATCTGGGAAATGTACAACAACATGATAATTTAAGAAATTCTGTTAAGTGGTACAGTGTAACTAGAGGAAAAGTGTTCGGGGGTACCTATGCCTCTTATTCTCTGACACTGGTTGGTGAAGTGGGCAAAAGTGAAGCTAGGGAGTAACACAGGGGCCAGATTATGAAGGGCTTCATGTGCTAATGACAAGATTTTAAAATTTCTTCTAAAAATTATGATGAGATACTGAAACTTTGGGAGCAGGGCAATGACCGGCAGTGATGTGATGGATGGGATGGAGGGAAGAACAGCCTACGCCAGGGAGCCCGGGCCATAGTCTACTGCAATAATTCAGGTGAAGTACAACCCTCCATGAACAAGAATGGTCTCTATTTCAAGAGCAAGACAGAATTAAAAGACATTTCCTGGGCTTCCCTGGTGGCACAGTGGTTGGGAGTCCACCTGCCGATGCAGGGGACACGGGTTCAAGCCCTGGTCTGGGAGGATCCCACATGCCGCGGAGCGGCTGGGCCCATGTGCCACAACTGCCGAGGCCCGCGTGCCTGGAGCCCGTGCTCTGCAACGGGAGAGGCCACGGCAGTGAGAAGCCCGCGCACCACAACGAAGACCCAACGCAGCCAAAAATAAATAAATAAATAATAATTAATAAAAGACATTTCCTGCACAGTGATAATACCATGAATGGAGCATAGAATGTAACAATTCAGAAAAGCATATTATTTTTAATTTTAGCAACTCCAAACTACACAAAAAATGGCTTCCAAATTGTCTTTATAATGCACAATATCTATAGTACTTACCTCTAAGATCTGTAAATCCGTACTTATGGTTCTCCCTATTACGTATAACAGAGTAACCAATGATTGTGTTCCATACCTACAAAGCAACGAGATGCTAATCACGAGTGGAAAATGTTTGGCAAGACAAAGCTACAGAGCAGATAAATGCTAAGTATACAGCCCTTATTAATTCCTAACTCCCACATCTAAGCAAAGCCATATATGAACTTGTTTAGCTTCATCTTTTCATAGAAAATCCATGCTATAGGAAAGTCTATTAGCACAAAGAATTATAGTTTAATATTGATTTGTGTAACAGATAGCTTTAAAAGTTTCATTTAAATATAAAAAGCTGTTCCTAAAAACAGTAACAACAACTGTTTTTATCTTTCAAAATGAAGTGGTTAGAACAGATGTCACATACCCAAATTAAGAAATTTTAAAAGAGAATAGGTAGGGCTTCCCTGGTGGCGCAGTGGTTGAGAGTCCGCCTGCCATGCAGGGGACACGGGTTCGTGCCCCGGTCCAGGAAGATCCCACATGCCGCGGAGCGGCTGCGCCCATGAGCCACGGCCGCTGAGCCTGCGCGCCCGGAGCCTGTGCTCCGCAACGGGAGAGGCCACAACAGTGAGAGGCCCGCGTACCGCAAAAAAAAAAAAAAAAAAAAAAAAAAGAGAGAATAGGTAAATACTCAAAGTATACCCCTTAAAAAGTGTAGTTAATATAGAATCAGTTTCAGAAACGCTGACTAAAATACCCTGAAAGCTTATTGAAACTTCTGCATTTGTATATGCTTTTTGGAAAGAGATTCTCAAAATGTTGGTGATCCCTGAGGGCTAAGTACTCTGGCTTTCCTTAAGCTCCCTCAAACAGGTATGGTAACTGAAACTTCCCCTTTAGTTTAGTGACCTTGAGTAACTGACAAGAATTGTCTGAAAAACAGCCATGAAATGTTGCTATGGAAAAACAGCAGATACATACCTGCTCAAAGTGTTGCTGTAGTTAAAAAAGTAAAGAAAGACTTTTGGATGCATTAAAAAGGAAAGAAAATTTAAAAGGTTAATATAATGGCCTGGACAAGAAAGGGTTGAATCAGGATTCTGTCTTGATAGTTGATAGTTAACACATACAATTGGTTTACTTCAAAAATGTATACTTGAAATTAAAAATTGTAAGAGTTAACATCGGCATGATATGCAGACAAAGGTGAGAGAAACACAGTGCTTTTGTCCTTTTTAAGTTCCCAGCTATAACTTAAGCTGAGTCTACTTCAGCAAAGTGGAGGATAAAAGACTGTCTACATATAATTCAGGCAACCAAATCTGTTTCTATGGGGAAAGAAGAAATATTTCTTAGTTCTTCATTTTGGTTGGCCAGGTTTAAAAAGCCTGTGAAAGGACTCAAGAAATTTGACAAAATTTGCAAAGAAACTGAGTTCCAGACTTAAAAAAAAGTAGGAAACAAAAGAAAACTATCTACGTTGCTAAATGTGTAATTTTTCTACCAAATACAGGAGAAAGGTTACCCCAGAGGCAGGGCTGGGTTTGAAGTTACCTTGTGGCAACTTATAAATTGTAAAAATGGGGAATAACATATAGTTAGAAGCATTGGGATGGAGATTAAATGAGATAATGTACACTGAAGCACCTATCAGGGTGCCTGGCACACTTCATTCCTTCCTGTTCTTGAAAGTTTCAAGAGGAGATATTTTTGAGACAGATGATTTATCCTTCTGGTTGAGAGAGCAATCTCTTTGAAACAGTACTCAACAAAAATATATACATTACAGATAGCTTAGCCCACCAGTAGTCAAAGGTATTAACATGAAGACAGGAGGCAACGTTTGTCAGGATAGTTGCCCTTTCAAGAAATTGATAACATTCAGTGCTAGTCAGCGTGATTTGGGACTCTAGTCCATCTCACCTTCCGCTTCTCTCCTTTCTCACATTTGCCCTCCCCTCCCATCCCTTCCCCTGCCATGTCTGATTTCCTGCAGCAAGCTTGGCCACTTAGGCAAGCATGGAGGCAGCCAGGTTATCTCGCCTGACCCAGTGATAGGCAGTGAAAATGGGCCCTCCAGTGCTTGGACACAGCACTCCGATAACATCTTAATTCTCTCAGTTTGTTCCAATTTAACCCTTTCAACTCTATGTTCCCCATCATGAAATACAACAGAGTAGAAGTAAAAATGAGTGTAAGTTTCTGCTATATTTAAAAAGGATAACCAACAAGGACCTACTGTATAGCACAGGGAACTCTGCCCAATGTTATGTGGCAGCCTGGATGGGAGGGGAACCTGGAGGAGAATGGATACATGTATATGTATGGCTGAGTTGCTTTGCTGTGCACCTGAAACTATCAGAGCATTGCTAATCGGCGAGACTCCAATTTAAAATAAAAAGTTAAAGAAAAAAGAGTGTAAGTTTTTCAAGCATAGGACTTTAGCCAGTATCACATATTTGGAGAAGAAATAAGGGGTTTGGTGAAGAAGAGGGTAAGATTCGTTTTGGATCAGTTGAGTCTGAAAGTGATGATACCTTGTATTCTATATTCAAATAAAGCTAGGGTATTGCTGTAGGCGGTGAAGCCTGAATCGTTTTATGAAAGCCAAAAGCAACATAACAAGCATGAAGCAAACATCATTTCTACCACATCCAATAAGAAGTCACAAAAATCCTATTGTTTCGTGTCTATTCACACATTTCTTCATAGGAGCTATGCACAAGTGCAGGTTCATACTGATTTCTCTGTAACCTGAAAGATGTCTTTATGGTTAGTGGAAGCTCCCTCACTGGGATCAGTATCCAAAAGATCAGCCCTCATCTAACAATTAACTAAATACCCCACAGCCACCAGTGCAGTGCCCTGCACGTGGGACTGAGAAGCAGTATCAAACCAAAGTTGTTTTACTCAAGCAAGTGTTCCAAAATATATATTCAGATTAGGCTCCCTGGGAAGAATTTGGGGCCTGGCTAAGGGGAGCAGATGTTCCTGGACTGCTATTGGCAGTGTCTCAACTCTAACGCTTGACCAGCTCTATTGCCTCCTTTCCAGGGCCCTAAGCTCCAGCCAGTTATGACGATCAGTCCCAAGTCGGACTCTCAGCCTTGCCCCCAGGCAATTACTGGTGTCCTCCCTTCCATGTAGAAGGTGAGTTTTTCCACCTGCTTGTTCAAATCCCCCTTCTTCTCTTTGAATCCCTAGAGCACTCTCCATCTGTCCTCTGTAACATTTATCGGAGACCGTGTCTTAATCACTTTATAACCCCCAACAACAGCTTGAACTAACTGTGCCTTGGCATAGAAAAACCAGAACTTCTTATTACCAGAAAGAACTTTACAGCTGATCACATACGACATCTTTCATTTTATGCAAGAGGAAACCAAGGCCTAAATGTTAACTAATAGGCCATCAATAAATAAATGTTGTTCTAGTTACAGTTCCAGATGAGAGGGTTAGAGAATTTAGTTTCTCATCTGTCTTTCGCTTGGAACAACTGATCTACTGGCAGAATGACACTTTGTTTACATTAGCATAGATGGTACATAGCAGGATTACAGTGACAAGACGCTGGGCTAGATGCTAGATTTCCTTCTGACGGGCTTCTTGAAGCTTTATGATGCTAACATATACTGTGAATTTGTGGAGGTTAAAATAGGCAGTTTCCAAACCGATGGGCTACTGTCTCCTTTGTTCACAGAAGGCTTGTCAGTGTCTCCATGAATAACGCTCAGTGAAACACACTGGAGAAATACCAGTTTCAAAGCTAATTTGCGAGTGATCGGTCACATTATAGCAAATTTAAAATAAATCCTTTTCACTTAAATAACATAAAATTTAATTTGTCATCGCATTTGTTTACTTATACTTTTATACTAACTTTATCATTTTATGAAGACTGGTGACATACAAATATTCATGTCAAATATAATTGTTTAATAAGTGCTGAGTAAATATTCTGATGTACAAAGAACAAGGTAAGCATTCCTGTGCCATTTTAATGTATATAACATTTTAATTATTAATTTGAACTTTTATTTCCTCTTAACAATCCATATATAATATTACTGTCTATTCAAAATCATTTGCAAAATTCAGCAAGACTGGTGACTATAAATCGAATCCTAAAAATAAATGTTTTAGATGTAGAAGGCAAATTTATTTGAGTCTCAAAGACTTTTTGTAGCAGAATGTGTAAGAGGAGTAACTGAGCTTAATGTATCATAAACAGAAAAGGAAAGGCATCTATTTTATGAGCATGGCATTTTGTTGATAAAAGATAAAAACATTTAAGCCATGGTTAAAAGTGAATGCATTTAGAATTCTAAGACCTTCGTAGGGATAATGAAATACCTGTTTAGAGTTTTTTTTTTTTTTTAAAGGAAGTCCTTCTATACTAGTATTTAATACAGTTAAATCATTTAAATTGCCAGACAATGGACTTTTTAGAGAGCGCTGCAAACATGTTTCTGTTCTCCAAATGCAGAAAAAAGTTCTTCTGAGGAATAAAAATTAGCACATACTTAAATTAAGAGCAATCTTTCCCATGGGTTGCTCAAAGCCATTTGGGGGGCTTAACGTTACATGTGCTGTGTATGGTATAGAAAGAGAGGAGAAATAAATTGAGAGGTTGTTTTACCCCTTAGAGCAGTGTTGTCCAGTTGAATTCTCTCTATCTGAGCTGTCCAGTACGGTAGCTACTGGCCACACTGAGCACTTAAAACAAGGCTAGTACAACTGAGGAACTGAATTTTTGTTTGTTTGTTTTGGCTGTGCCACAAGGCCTATGGGATCTTAGTTCCCCAACCAGGGGTCGAGGATTGAACCTGTGCCCCCTGCAGTGGAAGCGTGGAGTCCTAACCATTGGACCACCAGGGAATTCCCTGAGGAGTTGAAGTTTAAATTTTATTTAATTGTACTTAATTTATATTTAAATAGCCATATGTTGGCTAGTAGTTATCATATTGAGCAATGCAGGCTTAGATATTTTTTTAATCCAGTGTCAATTGGTTCCATGTTAAACTACACCGGGGTCACCTGGGGTGCTAGAAAAAGGTATAGATTTTGCACCCTATTCTGGCAGATTCTGATTTTCAAGGGGTAGAGTGGGCTTGGGAGTCTTTAGGTGTAGGAACCACCTAAAGCTGCATCTTTCTCAGGGCCCGGCAGGGCATCTGAAGGCATGGAGACTGTGATAGGCTGCGGTGATTACAATCTGGGTCCTCAGGAAAATCATCACTTATTTTTTAAAGGAGCTGTTCTCTCAGCAGTTTAATTCCAAAATTGCTGCTAGATTGTTCCGCAGGATGCTCTGGAAGAAAACAGTCAGGGACTGTAGCTGAAGTGAATGATCTTGAGCAAAATGATCACGGCAGCAAGAGGGCAGATGGCTTCCAGTCCAGGCAAAGCTAGGCATGTCAGCCCAAGAGGGAGCATGATGGGGGTCAGAGCCTTCGATACAAGCTTCAGGGAGAGAGAACAGAATGTAACAGACAGCCCTAGGAGGCTGGAACCTCTGAAACCTCATGGAACAAGGCGACCTGAGTAAATACTTCTGATTTATACCCAACTCCCAAATTCCCACTGGGAAGTAGGACCTGGGAAGGAAGGCATTACCTTTAATGACTTAAACAAAAATGGAAGACATAGTTTACCCCCAAGGTCATAAGGCTCTCTGAACAATGAACCTAGAATGATAATTTAAAACAAGAGATAAGGCCAATTTTCTCAATATTGTGAGTATGCTATGCATGTCCCCCTGATGAGCCAGAAAAACGGTACTGTACAAAAGAGCTTTTATCTACATGTTTAAAATTTCTGATTTAAAAATACATTTTTGGTGTATTGTGAAGGTGTTCAATACATGTCCATAAAAGAAAAACATTCCATTATTTTGCTGTATAAGAGAACCATATTCAGATTCTTAAACATTTATATTCTAAATATATCTTCTGTTCCAAAGACCTAAATTTATTTGCAAAAAGTATCTTCCAACTTTACAGCTGTGTATGTACCTGAACTGTTGTCTACTCTGATCTGCTAACTCTTCAGTATATGAATAGTTGTAGGACATATTATTCGAGGCTTTTAAGAATGCATGGTTCAGGCTTTCAGAGACTGTGAAGCTGGGGAGATCCTGGCCTGGAGAAGGATGCTGTCAGATCTCCTTGTCTTCCCAGCCCTTCAACCCTCCCCTGAAGCCCCTCAATAAAATGGCTTGATCCACCCTCCCACCCCTCGCAAAACGAACGTAT
This sequence comes from Delphinus delphis, assembly GCF_949987515.2. Lineage (NCBI taxonomy): Eukaryota > Metazoa > Chordata > Mammalia > Artiodactyla > Delphinidae > Delphinus > Delphinus delphis. Next base: position 78,285,526 of record NC_082685.1, read on the forward strand.
GGTTAAGTCATGTTCTAGAAAGAGCAGCTATCGAGGGTATGCTGCCTGACTTGTGCATTTCAACGTCTATTTTACCTGGCAGGCTAAGTAGCAAGCAGATTTAATCTTAAAAGGTGAGAAACATAAAAAGTTCAAGAACATGGAAGCCAGATACAGAAAGGGAATCTGACAAAAGGCACAAGCAATATCCAAGCGTATGTAGTAATGAACATTGCTGTTTCTTAAAGATATGGTGATGTACTTCACAAAAGAAATGAATGGAATGATGTACACTCACACCAAAAAACATGACTTGCTCTAATCTGTGTCTCTGAAGACAAGATTCTTAGTGGGCACAGTGGGAAATTGAGGTAGATAAGTACCCCATGCAAATCTACATTCACAAAAAAAGCCAAAACTGAGGGTAAGTGACCTTATCTTTCACACAGCTAGTTTGTGGTGAGACTAAACGCAGGAAAATGCATCAGTTTTCTAGTCAATGCAAAGGACTTTAGTGACCTGGCCAGACTAAAGTTGAGCCACTAGCACCAAACCAATGAACTAAATGAAAGAGAGGTCTCCCATTTCCTCCTCACCTTTCACTCACAGCTTGCCAATTGTTGATTAAAAAGTCCTTTGCAACGTATCGGCCAACTTCAGAGGCTGCCACAGCTTCGATTATATTTGTTTCATTAAAAGTGGATGGAGATGTAGTGATGGCATACTCCATATATCTGTAAAAGCGCATGTGGCAGAAAATAAATACGTAAACGTTATCCAATGGAAAGAGTAAATTTAAATAAATGGAGCTAAAATCCCATATGGTTCTAAGTTACTGAATTATAAGTATGTTTCATATTAATTCTTATATTAGCTCATTTCTATTTTTCTCCCTTTGGTTTATTAATCGCATTCCTCCACCAAGAGCCCTTTCAAGGTAAGTTGTAATAATCACCTGTTAAGTATCCACGGATCTTTACTGCAGCTCATTGCATAAGCAAGTTGAATCCTTTCTTCTTCCTTTGTTTTATTGTTGTAGATATTTAACAAAAAATCCCATTCTTTATCATTTCCCAAGGCAATGCCATAACATAAAATCACATTTTTAATCGGATAAGGTATTCTGTAAGGTATAACATGCAATGATATTTTTCATAGCAGTTAAGTTATATGTTAATCTAGGTTGTCATATAGTTGGAAGTATAAATCTAGAAAAAATGTCTGTGATCTCAGATATAAATATCAAAAGTAGGAATCTAGAGAAGCAATTGTGAAAACTGTCATTCATATTAACATCTTGAGATCGTCAAATTAGTTTAGAAACTAAGGAGTTTTGAGGGAGAAGTAAATTAGAACAGTACCAACAGTGTATGTTGATAACTCAGTTTGGTTTCATATCTTATTATCACATTCTCTAAGAGTCCATCTGAGGTCATATTTTAAAGGTAATATAACACCAGAATGACAGAGTGTTGGTCTCAGGTGTCAGTGAGACTGCAAACTTACACAGAAAGAGATGTACTGATGCACTTTTATATATGTGAATAAATAACTATAATGAACAACCTAAATAAGACTCGAGATAACCACAGGTGCGTATTAGGGAATGCACCGGCAATGAGAGGTCCCGGATGACAATTCCGTGTATAAATTCTAATCTATTGCTATGCACAGACCTCCATGAGACAATTGTGTGTGTGTGTGTGTTTTAAAGGACATATGAAAAAAAAAGTAAGAGAGAGAGATTATCTAAGTAAAAACAAAATGTTCACTCCCAGAGTAAGAGCATCAAAAGGAAGAGAAATTGTTGGTGCTGAAACAGAACAAAAAGAAGGGCAATTACAATATTACACTTACTCATTCTCTGGATGGTTCATCCAGTTTCTGAAAAGGTCTCTTGACAGCTGAAGACAGTCCTCAAGACCCAACCAACATGCAGTTCCAAAAAGTTTTTCCAGTGATATTCTTGAAGGAAATATCAAAGAAAAACATGTATTTTTCATTACTGCATTGATTTTTTCTGCCGCCAAGAATATGTGTTTCATAAAAAGATGGGTATTTGAAAACATCCTTCCAATAACATCAGGTTTGTTAAAAAATAGCCTTTGTGGATGGCAACTGTATTTAAGGTTCAGGGAAATATTTGCTGAGAGGCTCTCAGGCACCAAATAAGCTCCAAGACTGGTACTTTCTGAAAGTAAGAAATAAATTACTGCCTTCCTTCATCTCCCTCAAACACACCCGGGTGTACACACATGCCACATCTGTTATCAATTTATTTTTCCTCCCTTATACAATAACTCCCTTACAGATAACAAAAAATGACTTTTAAGTATCTGATATAACACACTTAAAAATAAAGTTCTTTCTCTACACATGAGAGCAGAGGGAATGGTTTATTTCTCTCCTTCGACAGCGAGCCTCTCCTGGCTTAAGCTTCTGCTTCTTCCTCCTGGCTATTAACGTTGTCTCCAGAAAAAGGATGGAGGTTTCTGCTTTGTTTTTATAGCTGAGCAGAGGTACACATTCCCATTGCAAACGAAATCAGTTCAAAAGAACATGGAGAAGAACAATAAATAAATCCAGATGAGCGGTGCCTTGAGGTGTTGCAGTTTGGAGTAAGGTAAAGGAATTCAAATGGGTCAGGAGTTTCCGGAAAATGCCAAGAGGCAAATCTCCATTGCTCCACCCTCCCTCCAGTTTCATCCCAGCCTGGCCTGACCTTCTGATAAGCAGAGGTAGAATCTCCAGGGGGGGAGACCTTCTGAGAGACAGTTCTGAGCATTCATTTACACATTCACTCCTCTCCCCACCCACCCCAAACTGGTAGCAGCAAGATGGAATTCTCTGGAAGCACAGTCTAACTCCCTGAGATTGCTCTGAAGAGAACTGGCCCAGGGATGCTACAAAAAGCAGGTCACTTCAGGCCAGTTTAGGAGAGCCAAGGCCATGGCTGGTTAACAAAGGTGCTGCCTGGTTGGGCCTTTCTGTTTGCCTATACAACTTGCCTACCCACTTTCCATTCTAGCTCATCCCCGTTGTCTTCCATGCATCCGTAAATCCAACCACATTGTTTGTCCATTCACACGCCCTAGCTCTAAAATTTCTCCCCTCTCAGAAGGATACTTGTGAGAGAGAATAACCCCACCTTTTGTATTTCTTACTTGGTCTAATTGGTTTCGGCTTGATGTTGACTAGAGCTGTAAATATAATCCCTGTACCATTCATTGTTGGTCACAGATTCCCTCGCTAAATCTGGAAGCCCAGCCTACACACACAAACCTTGTGTCACAGGGAGGCCAGCGGTACTGCAGCCCTGTTTTGCCTTTCACCCCCTTTCCAGAGCAGCATGACAACAGGCATAGTCCCCTAGCCGAACCAATGATGGGGAAATCATTTGCAATACTTGGTCATGCTCACACACAGCTGACTGATACAGTTCACTGTCAACCTCCCTAATCATATCTGCATAATGTTAGAATTTCTGTCTGACATAAATAATGGAACTTTTCCCTCTGTCATCAAGAATATACAGAGGGGATTTTTTTCCCCGTGTATCCTTCCTATACCCTCCAATTTGTTTGTATAGTCTGGTTTTGCTTAACACAACCCTTCATCAACAGTACGACATACTTAAGATTTCAACCAGTAGCCTAAGATTGGAGAATATAAAGCTATAAATTCCTGTGTGTACTTGTATGTGCTTCGCAGGTAAATTAAGATTCCCAAACTACTATTTCCTATTAGGATACATGTAGCTCACCAATCCCAAATCTACTATTCTCAAATGGCACACAAATCTCTCAGTGAATCATAACTATTAGTATCTTATTTTATGAATCTGGAAGCCTATCCATTAATATGAATTATTTAATTCAATGATCACTGCTCAAAAAGTACTTACAGAGCTAAATAGTCATCCTGCAATGTTGCCACATTTTCACGAATTATAGTTGAATAAGTATTCCATATTGAGATAAGTCTCTTTAACAGATACTTCTATAAACAATAAAGAAAATATACTGTTAGTTCTGCTCACAACACCCAATTTACACTGCTTTTCTCTTTGTCTGAAAAGACATTAACAGAGAGGTGACAGATATTTCTTCAGAAGTAATCTTTATTTGTCACTAAATGTATAACTTTTAAAACCTCTATAGGTTCAGTTTCCTCAAACGTAAGCAATACGTAAACAATATGATGTGTGTCAGCACACTGCTTGGCACATAGTAGGAACTCAATAAATATCAAACATTCTTATCATTTACTATCACCCAAACATTTCCAGTTGTCTTTAAAATAGAGAAAAAATGGAGAAATATAAAACAAACTTTCTACCTTGAAACTTCCATGCTTAGTATATATATATCTCTAAAAAAACAAGGAATACTGATTTATGCCTTGGATTAATTTAAGCCCTGACTCCAAAATAAAATTTCTTCAATTGAGCTATCGGCTGGTAAATAATAAGGTTATAATAGTCCTACACTTACCAATATATCCCTCAGAATAAATTAATGTTATTCATTGAAATTTTTAAAAACAAACATTAGCTTTTACTTCTTCACTCAAAACCAGTGATCAGATGTTATCAGTGAACCAACTTGATCCCACCAACAAGTGCCTTCTCCTACTGGTCGCCATGCCACATTCAAGTACGTTCCCATCAGCACTTTGTACACTAGATAAAAGAAAGTCTGGAACCCCGAAGTGCTTGCGATCTCGCCCTCAGACTGCCCCAGACTCTCACTTGGAATCATCACCTAATACACTTGCTGTTTTGTTTGCGGCCCTTAACTCTCCGAGGGGCTGCTCCCAAACTTCGGCTTTGGTTTTACCTGTGCCATCTTTCTTACGATCACTGTTAAAGATCTAATAACAGAAATTTCCCCTTTTATAAGGACAAGTTGGCATGGTTATTTCTTCATTCATTAACTCTAATTTCGCCATCTCTCTTCCCAATATCAAAAGCAGCTTCAAAATGTTTACTTTTTTGGAATATAACTCTCTGGTTTCAAGTGCCGGCCCTATAAATCAGAGGATATAAATCATGGATATAGACTTGTGAAAAATCATTCTGTTAGACTAACAATCTTTTAGGGAAACAGCTGTTAATAGATACTATCCTTTTTTAATAAGAAAAAAAAGGCATACCATTTCCATCCACTTCTGGTTTCTTAAGACACATTTATACCTCACCAAGAATTAAGAAACTGTCCAAACTTCTCTCATACTCATCTCCTAGACCAGGTCTATGACTAAGGTATTTTCTTCTAAGAGTAAACAACCATTCCTAAGAAAATGAATATATACAGAACAAATAGACTATTATTTTGGGAAAGACCGCTTTCACAGACACTATCTAAAATATGGAAGGAGGAAGACAGAAATTAAAAAAAAAAACCATCTAACAAGAATGAAATTACCTTTAACAGTGGATATATATCATGGCTGTTCACATCAGAAACGAGATCCCTGGTCACTAGGTTCACCAAAACTGCATGCCACACTATGATTTCATCTTCTTCAGCAAGGTACTTGGTTAAATCAAGTGCTGTTTCAATCTCTATATAACTGTTTCTGTTTGGTTTAAAAAAAACCCACAGACTCAAAAACTCATATTTGTTCCATGCTTCAGTGCCTGACTTCAATAAGGTATATGAAATCAAGAAGCTAGAGGGTAAAAGTGCCATCTCATCGATGAAGTAGAACCCAAGCGATGTGGACAGACCCTCAATTTCAGCTTGATAGATTCAAGTGCCCAAATTCTTGGAGGTTGTAGAAAATCCAGGCCAAATGTTGGGCTGATTGTCAGGCACTAGAATATTTGTGCATTTGGTATACATTCTTAAGAGACTATAATTTCCATTCAACAAGTATTAATTAAAAGTCATTCTCTATCTAATGCTCTGCCAGATACTAGTAGGAACACAAAACAAGTGAACACAAACAGGACACTCCTGTTGCTTACCAGCGAGGAGCTTATTACTTAGTGAAGAGCTGAGACTTGCACGTAAGAAGGTGTTAATCAAAGGCGCTAGCAGAGGCAACGAATACAATAAAGTAGCAAAGAAGAAAAATATACGCATGTGATGCGAGAGGCAGGGAGGCCTTCTGGAGAAGGAAGTTGAGAAAAGCAGTGAAGGAAGGGTAGGATTGGAATAAGTAGAGAGATAGAGGAAGGCAGTTTAAAGTGGGAATTAGTGTGATGGGCAAGAAGATAAAGTGGGAATTAGTGTGATGGGCAGACCAAGTTAACCGAGGCAGGGAATTTCTTTTATGTGTAGTGAGAGATGGGAGTTAATTGGTAAGGTAAATCAAAAGTGTGGAGAGCCTTGAGTATCAGGATGAAGAGTTTACATGGGGTGGGAAGGTGTTTAAACAGCCGGGGTAACATCATGAAATCAATACCTTAAAATTTTGTTGCAACTGTGCTGCAGAAAACAGAATGGACTTCTAATATAAATAGAATTCTAAAGGACTAAAGGCCGGAAGCTAATGCAATAGGCTAGGCAAAGGGTGATGGAAGCTTGGCTTAGCACGGAAGCAGTGAAGGTGGTAAGTGAGGTGAGAATCCAAAAGACATTCCCGAGAACCCCAGAATGAATAGATAAGACATGATGACTTGATGGGAGATGGAGAGAGAGAGAGAGCAGTCAAGGATATCTCTGATGTTTCAAGTGTGGGGATGGGAAACGTAGTAGTAGCTTCGACAGACAGAGAGAAATTGATAGCAGGAGCAATTTAGAGACAGAAATAAAATTCAGTGTTTAAGGTACTGAATTTAAATGACCACAGGATAAACAGAAGACAGGAGGAGACAAATAGACACCTAGATTTAGAAGTCATCAACATATCCTTTCATAAACATTTATTGCGTACCTTATATCTGCTAGGCATGTACATGTACATAATAAAATGATCATTGAAACCATCAGAAGGCATGAATTATCCAGAGGAAAGATAGAAGAAAATAACATAACCATGATTGGTCTTAAGGATGCTCACGGCAGCAGGAAAAAGAGAAGTCAGATCCTGGAGGAGAACTAGGTTTGCATATTGGAGCCTCAGGAAGTCAAAAAAGAAGTTTGCAGGAGGATGTGGTTAACAGTATAAAGTCATGATAATCTTAGAGAAATGTTTCAGCAAAGTAGTGGGCGGGGAAATGTGCTGTACATCACATGGGGAAAAGTAGTAAAAAAACGAAGGATAAAATACGCAGACCTTCATTCAAGAAATACAACAGGCCAAAGAAAGAGAGAACACACTGCATCATTTATTATGTGTACTCCTTAATTTTACTGTCTGGAATTTAAGTTCTGAGCATATATTCATTTTCCTGGTTAGAAACTTATCAGCAGGGCTTATATTGAGTAAATCCAATATAAATGAAATCAATAATTCTGTAATACACTAAAATTCAGGCTCATTAAAATTATACCTACAGTCATCATCATTGGGTAACAAAAATCACTTCAAAATCTTAATTGATAATCTATTTAGTTCCAGAAACTTTTTTTTTTTTGGATACATCAATTACTTTATTTCCATAACTTCCAGTATCTTAGAAAAATATGAATACATCTTCTACAATCTTCCTAAATTTATCCATTTAAACATTTAGGGGCTTCCCTGGTGGCGCAGTGGTTGAGAGTCCGCCTGCCGATGCAGGGGACACGGGTTCGTACCCCGGTCCGGGAAGATCCCACATGCCGTGGGGTGGCTGGGCCCGTGAGCCATGGCCGCTGAGCCTGCGCGTCCGGAGGCTGTGCTCCGCAACAGGAGAGGCCACAACAGTGAGAGGCCCGCGTACCGCAAAAAAAAACACAAGAAAACCCAAACATTTAGCAATCTTTACAAATGCAAGTCTGAATCACTTGTATTTTACCTAAGTTTTTACTCTTGATTGAGATTTTTAAAATAATGATTCTTATACATTTTGCAATAATCCTATAAATATTTAAACACTATTACTTTTTTCTGTTTACATCATCTCTACTGCATCCTTCTAAAGGTTTTCCTTTAAGGGCTTCCTTTTTTTTTTTTTCTCATGGAAAGGCATTTTATTTTATTTATTTATTTTTACAAATTTATTTATTTTATTTTTGGCTGTGTTCGGTCTTCGTTGCTGTGCACAGGCTTTCTCTAGTTGTGGCGAGCGGGGGTTACTCTTCCTTGTGTTGTGCGGGCTTCTCATTGCTGTGGCTTCTCTTGTTGCGGAGCATGGACTCTAGGCGCGCGGGCTTCAGTAGTTATGGCACATGGGCTCAGTAGTTGTGGCTCGCGGGCTCTAGAGTGCAGGCTCAGCAGCTGTGACACATGGGCTTAGTTGCTCCGCAGCATGTGGGATCTTCCCGGACCAGGATCGAACCCATGTCCCCTGCACTGGCAGGCGGATTCTTAACCACTGTGCTACCAGGGAAGCCCAGGGCTTCCTTTTAAAACATTGAATTTTCTTTGCTGCTCCTTTAAGAGTCTTTCAAAATTTCTCCATAATCAGTTTAAACCTTATTATACCAAAGTTAATTTGATTGAAAATATACGATTTTCATATAATTAACTACCAAGTTTTGACTTGAGAAAGAACATATTCCTTCTTGTCAAATTGTTGTAAAAAACATTGTTTTCTGTGGCTTTCATTTCTAATAGTAGTAGATGTTATTGCTCTTATCCTGATAATGACTTTTTTGAATTGCCTTTTTTTCTAATTCTTTTATTGTTGCAAAATACACATAACATTTGTCTTCTTAACCGTTTTAAAGTGTATGGTTCGCTAGTATTAAATACATTCATATGTATAACGGATTCAATTTGCTGTACAGCAGAAACTAACACAACATTGTAAATCAACTGTACTTCAATAAAAAATTTAAAAAAATACATTCATAATGTTGTGCAACCATCATCTCTATCCATCTCCATAATTCTTTTCATCTTGTGAAACTGAAACTCTGTACCCATTAAACAATATCTCCCCATTGCCCCCTCCCACCCTCCTGCACCAGCCCTTGGCAACCACCAGTCTTTCTGTCTCTCTGACTCTGACTACTAAGTACCTCATGTAAATAGAAACATACAGTATTTGTCTTTCTGTGCCTGGCTTATTTCACATAGCTTAATGTCCTCAACGTTCATCCATGTTGTTGCATATTCTAGCAACTTTCATATCATAAATTCCACAATAACCACAGAATTTGATCCTAATCTTAATAAGTTAGGGCCTATATGTACTAAAGAACCAAGTTCATAGTGATGAGGTTATTATTTTTATAAATTTCTCAAGGTATACGCTAAAATGATGAAAGAAGAAAATATACTCACTTAGACAAGGAAAAGGCATCATCAACCAACTGAAGTCTGTGAATAACAGGAATAGCCTGCAAATGAGATCCAAAAATGTTCAGGAAAAGATGAGAACATTTTTAGTGAAAAAATAACTTTCAAAATAATAACAACATTAAAGATCATTGCTGCTTACAAAGCACTTTCATGTGAATTATGTACAGAGAAATGCTCATTTCTAAGGATAGTTCCCATAATTTATTTATTATACATCTGCTTTTGATAAGTGATCCCTCTAGACATCAATCATAAGGCTTAAATATGGCTGAGAGTTTTGCCAAAATACTCTGTGAAAAACAGCATGTTAAAAAATAAAACAGGAAGCCAAGTTTAAAGGGCCTCTCCAAAACAGAAAGTATACATTAAATCGTATCACAACGTCCAAATTGTTGTCAGGGGACTTTTTGGCATAGGAAGCCTTAGAGAATATTACTTAGCTCTATTTTGGCAATAGTGAGGTACTCCTTTCAACGGTATCTCTCTTCTCAAGAGTTTACTAATTTGACACATACCACCAACAAAGCCCTTTGAATCATGAAAAGGCAGGAGTCAACTGCCAACCTAACTCCTCAGGCTTCGGTTTGAGCTCCCTGGCGTTGTCAGGCCACAGGACTCTGTCTCAGCTTGTGTCCTAAGGGTGCCCAAAGTTTCCTACAGCAGTCCTTCAATACCCTCCCCAGCATGTTCATATATGTGGTCCCAGAAAATTTATCTTCACAACATCCCTTTAAGCATCTGAACAAGCCAAGCTTAATTCTTTCCTTTGTTGTAGCCGCATATCCTTTCTGGCAGTAATAATAACACTTACATTTTCTAGATTAATATTAATAATAGAAATGTTTTATTTGCTCAGCAATTATGTTGTATGAATAACTGACCCCAGTTTTCCAATAAGTAAATCTACAAGGGTTTCAAGAAATCATAGCTATAATGGCATGACCTAGTGCTTCCGTGGCTAAGACTGCCCTTAGATATTAAAAAGAATTTAGCTACTCTGAAAAAGATTTTTAAATAAAGTATTATTATAACTGTTTTTTGTACCTTTATTCAAAAGACCAATGATAATTTTTAAAAATTACTGATCATGTTCTGAATGCCCAAATTGTGTCAGGCCTCTGTTAAACATACTACACACATCACCTTATTTAATCTTCACAACAACCCTTTAAGGTCTATTACACCCATTATTACACTGATAAGGAACCCAAGGCATGACTGGGCAAACAAGAGGCCCAAGGTCACACATCTGGTAAATGATGAACAAAAATATGAACAGAAGTCTACCTGACCCAGAACCCGAGCTCTGGACCAGTATGCTGTGCACTGCCTCTTCTGCCAGAGAGGCTGCTATGTGACTCACAGAACTTTTGAAGAGAGAGACACCTAAGATATCTTTTAGTTCAACTCTCTAGTTTTATGAATAGAGACTAAATGAACAGCCCAAGATTTCACAGCAGAGCCAACTCTATAGACCTCTAAGCCAGCACCCATCTGCACCAATGGAGATTTGGTTTAATTCAACCAATTAAAATCTGACTGATAAGAGCTAGCCAATATTTTAATATTTCTATGTTGCCTAATAATTTACAGTTGTTTTTACAACTTAAAGCAATATTGGATTATTATTGATACCTTGTGAATTAAATTGTCTCCTTTGAGGGAGGGTGAAAATACAGTTTTTAGAAAATTAACATTTTCTAGCATATACGTACTGGCACCTATTATGGGCTTTGAAATTTTAAGTATATGTTTACTTATATCATCTCTAATCCTCATAAGGAATAAGAAAGATATGATATTATTCCCATTTTAAAGTGAAGAAATTGAAGCAGAACATTTAACTTGCCTAAGATCACAAAATTAATGGTTAATAGGAAATTCTTCTGATTTTTTACCTAGAAAGGTAAAATTATTGTGGAAAAGTGAGATTAATGTTCAAAAACACAATGCATTCAACCAAAACCTCTCCTTTCTAAGAATAAAAAAAAAAATCCAGTATGCCTTGGGGTGAGGGGTGGCAACAGGGGTCAGGTTCCCACCAGACAGGTTGATGAAAGCTCAACCTCTAAAGGCTAGAGAGTGCAATATTAATGATATTTAATAAAAGGTGTAAAAATATAACCTTACCTTAGGATCTTTTTCAAGCTGTTGATTTAATTTCTTCCAACCAAATTTATCATAGTTAACTCTATAATATCCAGTCATATTCAAATTTAAAATCACCCAGTCATGATCAGAATCTGAAACTTGCATTTCAGGGAATACTTCTACAAAGAAACAGGTGAAAAGTTTGAAATGGTACATTTTAAAAATATTTTACTACACATCTGTACTACACCCTCTTAATTCTAAACAATAAGTCCAATAAAACAAAAAGTAAAGATATTGTAAAATACGTATTGATCTTACCACATAATTATATTTTTTCACATATAATGGCTTTTGATCAGAAACTTTTCTTTAAAGCTCTATGTTCAACAAGAATGATACAATATTTTAGTTGTAAACAAGATAGCTTTCCAAAAGGTAGACATTTCAGGCTTCCCTGGTGGAGCAGTGGTTGAGAGTCCGCCTGCCGATGCAGGGGACACGGGTTCGTGCCCCGGTCTGGGAAGATCCCGCATGCCGCGGAGCGGCTGGGCCCATGAGCCATGGCCACTGAGCCTGCGCGTCCGGAGCCTGTGCTTCGCAACGGAAGAGGCCACAACAGTAAGAGGCCCGCGTACCGCAAAATAAAAAAAAAAAAAGAAAGAAAAAAAAAAGATAGACATTTCAACATTTCAGTCTCTGCCTTTATATATATATATATATATATATATATATATATATATATATATATATATAAAATATATATATGTTTACACACATATATATATACATACACATATATATTTGCATATATATGTGGAGATATTTTTTAAAATTTGTTACTTACTGCTGCTTTTATCTAGCCAGACTAAAGACTGTGTAGTTCCATTTTTTATCCAAAGGATAGGTACAATCCATGTGTCACTTTTTGGAAAAAAATGAAAAATTCAGTTAATGTTCACACATAAGAATATCAGCTCTGAGCCAATATTAAATAAGATAAAATAACTGAACTCAAATTCTTTGGCCATTCCCTGTGGATATGCAGGACTTTGCACTTAGAATTATTCACTGTTGTTTCAGAAGTCAGTTTTGCTTTGGCTATTTATTTACTCTCTTCTTGTGTCTTATAGATTTGCTTCTTTTTATAACTTAAGGTAGCTACTAAGACTCTCCTGTATCTGAAAATTTCAAGGCCTGTTTATATTAAATTACAGCCACCTGGCCTTACTCAGGGGTTATTCAAATGCTACAGACAGACCCAAAGCCATCTGTGCCAAGAGAGTTGAATAATCAGTTAAGAAGAAAAAGCTTGACAAACATTTCAAAATGCTTCTCCACCTCAAGCTTTCTCCTTGTCTGAAAAGTGTTCAACAAAAATCAGCCAGATTATTCATATTACCTGAATGCTGGCATTCTTCCCACATTGGTGGACATGACCTGGATGAAGTCGCTGACCACAGGGAGGACATTAGTCATCTGAAGAGACACACTACTTGGAATTTGGGCAATTATTTCCAATCTTGCTCAAACGCTCAAAAGTCCGGTTTCTCAGACTTTGAACTGAGGGTCTCTGTTTATGTGATAGCTAAGGCCACCTCTTCTCACAAGTCATGAAATACCATAGGGAGAAGGGACCTGCAGGTCTCCTGTTCCCGCCCCTGGGGTTTTAAAGAAAGAGTAGGACAACTTGAAAATTTTGGTGGTGATATATGAAAATTAATTACTCATTTGTGCTGATACTTACTATAATGAGATCTGAGGATCAAAAATTTTATCAAAAACAGTTGGAAGGGCTTCCCTGGTGGTGCAGTGGTTAAGAATCCACCTGCCAATGCAGGGGACACAGGTTTGAGCCCTGGTCCAGGAAGATCCCACATGCCGTGGAACAACTAAGCCATGCGCCACAACTACTGAGCCTACACTCTAGAGCCTGTGAGCCACAGCTACGGAGCCCACATGCCACAACTACTGAAGCCCACGAGCCTGGAGCCTGTGCTCTGCAACAAGAGAAGCCACCGCAATGAGAAGTCTGTGTACTGCAGCAAAGAGTAGCCCCCTCTCACCACAACTAGAGAAAGCCTGCACGCAGCAACGAAAACCCAACGCAGCCAAAAATAAATAAATAAATAAATTTATTTTAAAAAAACAGTTGAAAATTATCTAACAAGAAAGAGAAGGAAAGGGGAGGAGAAAGTGATGAATGCTAAGCCACTTTATACTTATTATTCCATTTCACTTCTACAATAATCCCCTGGGA